>NW_006800033.1:540603-543293 GCF_000485575.1 Poecilia formosa
ATATGCTGCAGTGGCCCTCGGTGAAATTGAGTTTGACACCCCTGCTCTAGCTGTACTTTACTTTTGTCATAAAATACTTTTGTTTTCTGTCCATGTATTCTGGAAACATTTGTCAAATCTGAAGTCCACAGTAGAATAAAATGTCAATGTTAAGCTTTAAAAACTCAGCGAAGTTCATACAAAATGTCACAAAACTAGCCAACTGTATATTTAAGTAGATAATCTACAAACTTTTTAGACTGATGATGTAAGTCACCTAAGAGCAGGAAATTTCAAAAATGCCAGGCAAAGACAGTCTGTTCATTTGTGCTTCTTATTTTTGGTGAATGTCCTCAGGCTCAATCCGCAGGACATCGGATGGCCTTTGTCTCTCTTGTATGAGTCATCCTACGCTAATGAAACAAGCGGCGTGGAGTCTCTGTAAAGGTGAGCGAAAACAAAGTAAAACCTGTCACAGCCGTCAAGCCCCCCACCCCGTCTCCAAAGATCCTCGCCCCTGCATCCGCAGCAGTCTGGGCTCAGCGAGGGAGAACTTTGTGTTGTGTAACATCGCTGCCACGGCTTCTGCGAAGTGACATTCAAATGAGCCGTCACCGACGGGGACAGAGAGTGGGAGTGAGGAACAAGCTCAGGCCCGGGCAAAATATTGTGAGAGCACGTTAGATGTTGTTGTGACCGAGGAATGAGTTTGGGAGGACAGCCACCAGCCTCCATACCCTGACACAAAGTGCTGGGCTAATGGAGAGATAACTCTGTGGAAAGTTAACTTCACACCGATCCCTCCTCCCAATCGCTCCAGCTTTCTATCAGTGGTCATCAGGCTGCCGCTGTGATCAAACAGGTGCCTTCTCCGGAGTGTCCCTCTTATGTAACATCAAGCAGCTGATTGACAAAAACGCTATCGTCGCCATGCAGATTGCAACTCAACCGGACCCCAGAGGGATGGCCACACGTCAGACAGACAACACCGGATCAGGGCAGAACAGAACCAGCCAAGAGAAGACAACAGCAGGGGCCACGTGCGGCTGCAAGAAACCCAACGTTTCAAATTCAAACGAAAGCCTTTCAAAAAGTGTTTATACCTCTTGCACCTTTTGACAATTCCCCATATTGTTGGGATTGTCAGTGAGTTTTGCAAATTGTCTCTCAAAACCTCTGAGGCTGAGATTAAACACGGTTTGGTTTTATTTAGAGGTATCTGATTAAAGTGGAGCCTGCACTCTTCTGTGTTGGTCTATGGCATAAAATCTTAATAAAACTTGTTGATGCTTGTGATTCAAAAGTGGTAAAATGTGAAAATGTTCCAGGCGTGTGAATGGCGGTATTGTCATGCCGTTCAAGGCAAAAATGTTCATCATTTTAGACTAAAGTCTAAAGTTAGGCCAACAAACTAACATGTGATTCTGCACAAACAAGAGGCTTTAGGCAGAAACTTTTATTCAATCATGAACAAACACAAGGACTTACACATGTGCTTAGATGTTTTTCACATTTTCCATAGCTTTTTGGAAGGAAAAATACCCTCCCACACACATCACCTGAAGGCCGTCTCAGTCACACACATAATCGCTTCAAACCGTTCAACATACAGAACTGATAACGCAATTTTCATCTTCTTTTTCCAATTTAATCTGAAACCAAATGCAGACTTCAAACAAGTGCTGATCAAATAAACAGAAATAATCCATGTTAATTATTTATTTAAAAACTGTGACATTAGATAGCTCGACTGTTTATCCAGTGTTTGCACGAATCATGTGATTGACTGGAAGTGCTGATAATCACAGGACAAAAGATAAAGGGGCTGTGCTGAAAAAAATCATTGCTACCCTGAAGGTTCTCAGCAAGTGAACAATGAACACGCTTTAAACTCCGCGGAAGGGAGAAAAACACTCTCACAGCAAATTATATTTAACGTTTCTGGAATTCTGTAATCAATCTTTCTTATTGGCGCCATGTCTTTCACATTTTTTTCTCCCATTATCTCCTCCACTTTTCTATCATCACATCTTTGCCTTCGTTGTGCATCGGTAATTTTTCAGGAAGAAAGTGACGCTGCCCCGTCATGCAGCTCGGCTAAATAAGCGCTATTAAAAAGTGAAACTTAAGGATTTTGTCGACTGTTTAAATTTCAAAACATTTAAACAGTCATTTGGAAGAAAGAAAACAGAAATGATTTAACCCTTGAAGTTAGGGCAGAAGAAGAAGATATTCAGCCTGCAGCAGCAAAAACTGATATCGAGGCTTCAGCCGCCTGAAGGTAATCAAGATTGATGTCTACTGCCCCCTGGCTGCTGTCTGTCATCACTGCAAGCCAGCAGACCTCATTGGATCAGTTTTTAATCATCTTTTTCACTGTCGTCCTCTTCGTCGTCGTCATTGCCACGTCCGTTCATGGCCTCGACCCTGGCCAGCAGCAGCGGCAGGTTTATGGCCAGGCCCGGCATCTCCTCGTCAGAGTCGTCTTTCGGAGGGTAAAACCGCCTCGCCTTGGCCAAGAAATCTTCACCGATGTCGAGGTAAAGGAGGCGATCCTGCAGAGGTGAAGACAGAGCAAGGTGAACGATTTACTGCTATAAGCTACCACTTACAACAAGTATAATATAATTATTTCACATTATTTCTTTTTGCATTTTACACAATTAGTATGACCAGACGTGCTTTATCTTATATATATACATATATACATA
>NW_006800033.1:543498-556277 GCF_000485575.1 Poecilia formosa
ATATAATCAGCTTCTGTTTAATAAGCACAAAATTAAAAGTAGCTAAAGTTTTGAAATGTATAAAATAGTGCCTACTCAAAACAATAAGGTGATTTTTGGATTCAAGCTCTATTACGAAGGAACAACAATATTTCGAGATGCTAAAGCTAACCAGCTAAAATGAGATGCTAAATTGGCTGATACGAATTAGCCAATCTAGAAATAATTATCACCCATCCTTTGTTTTTATTTTAAAAACTCGATTGTTTTGAAAATAAAATTATTTTAGCTTGCAAGATTTAATTTTTGTTCGTCAAAGATGAGCAGAAATTAACAGTTTGGACCCCTTGGTTTTGCTGCAGAAGTGCAAAGTTGTTTTTTTTGGGGCCTTCTCTCACAATGATGAACAGATATCTTTCTGGTGGGGCCTCCTTGGAGCTGAAGATGGAGGTCTCCGTGTGCAACGTGTGCAGCATGGCACGTGCTGCCGGGGCGTTACGCATGCGGTCAGCTGAGGCACCAGCAGATACTGTCAGCAGTGAGTCTGCCTCAGCCATAAAACCTGGAACAAAAAGATAAACAACCTCAACAAAGGCAGCTGTGTTCTGCTAATGGTGTTCCTCATATGTGTATCATTTAGTTTTACCCAGGTTCTCTAGGATAGTTTTCCATTTGTCTCTGACTTCTCTGCGTGTGTCTCTCATGGCTTCGATGTCCACACTCAGTCGACGATAGCCCTGCAAGACAGGGTGAAAAAGGAAATATTTTTGGAAGAAATATAAAAATGTTACAACCACTTTAAAGATGTATGCTTTTTGCTCTTCTGTCACACTTACATATTTAAGTTTTTCAAAAAAAAAAAAATCTATATATATATCAAAGACAATCCGAGTAGTTACAAATAGCAATTTTTAATTTGTGACATAAAACATTTGCAATAACTAGTGATGAGTTTTATACATGATTAAAGAAGTGGGCTGCTCTGTAACCTTTGTTTTCTTTTGTTTAGCCCTGAATTTGCTGGTCTGCTGTTTCTTTGTCCTGTTGCACAAACAGAGATGAGAGTCAGACTTTCATCTTCAGAGGTTTCTACTACAGAGCTCCATCATTAGTGCATTAAATCTTGAGCTTGAACAACATGAGCCTGACTGAGATTGCTGAGGCCTTCCCCCTGCACCTGATTGGTTGTTCCTGACTAGGTGCAGTGTATTTCTGCAGATGGCAATAGGACCACCGGGAGGAGCCTCGGGAGTTAAATGTTTTTCACAGATTATCTTTCTGATATTAAACTGTCAGGACATAGTGATTATTTTAACATGTAAAATATATAAATGTTTTTTATAAAAACTATATAATTAAGCCTACTTCATGTTGTTTGACAGGTTCTGTTTAAGAAATGTATTGATTCTGGGTGTGGATGGTGACTTACAGGTAATTCATGGCTTAAAAAGGAGGGAAATCATCTTTTCACATAGACTTAGGTAGTTTGTATAAATTGTTTCACATTAACAAAGGAAAACATAATTTGAAAACTATTTTTATCTACTCAGGCTTTCTCTAAGATTAAAATGTGTTTGAAGCATTTAAGTGTGACAAAAAACAGAAGATATCTGTAGGCTGGCAAAAGCTTTTACAGCACTACATTTATTTAACACATAAAAACATGCATTAAAACACAATAATACATCAGTTGTTTTTATTTGTTAGTGTTTTTTTTTTGTTCCTTTTTCGATTCCTCTACATACCGTGGATCCAATGCGGGTTTTATTCCTGGCCTGAAGCAGGGTGTAAAGCGTCCGGTCATCAGCTCTCTCCGAGTGGCTGGGGTCTCCGGGTTCACTCCACAGGTTGGTCTCCTCGTCTCGTCTCTTCTGGACTTCACGAGTAAAATAATCCAGTGGATCTGGACTGTGTTGTTGAGACAGAGCAAAACTCATTCACTGGCAGTAAGAAAGATTCCACGGTTCCTTTCAGCATCAATCAAACAGTTTTAAGATCTGCAGGAGCGGAAAATGATTTCTCTCTTTTTAAATCGCTGTCTTACGTTATGAGAGGTTGCTTTTCCTCTTCTTCGTCCTCGTCTTTGGCACAGCAGCAGCAGCAGAACTGCATGCAGAACCTCTTGAAAGCCGAACCCATCTGAAAGGAACAAGGGTGAACCGGTTGCAGGGTTGCACAATGCCACAAAGTCCAGATGGAGGGCTTGTTTGACCTTGGTTAAAAGATGCTGCACCTTCTTCGCTCCTTCAAAACAACTAGTGGCACTTCTGCAGCTCCGAATCCCCGGTGGATGCTCTGAAGAAATGTTTTTGTTTCTTTTTATTCTTCCAAAAATGACTCAATATTTCAGGAAACAAAACGAAAACATTGGGTAACAGAAAAACAGGCAGCTGCAACAACATTTATATTGTCCACGTTAGTGAATCTTGCAAATATGACTAATTTTTAAGATGTAAAACAGGCAGTAAATTCAAAGACAATGAAAATAATAACTTAAATTCTATCTCTACCTGATTGTCAGCCTCCCATTTTCCAAGATCTCGCCTCGGCTCCACAGTGACTTAAGATATTTGTCTGGGAAAACTCAGGGAGATGGCATCCCGACGACTGGTGTTTCTTATCAGACTTGCATAGAGGACAATAAGAGCACTAAAGGGGCTTTGGCTCTCATCGATAAGGGAAAAAAAAAAACATTCACACACCCATAACCTCAGAAGACAGTCACAGCACTATCATGTGAGCTGCTTCGTGTCCTGTCCTATGAATTCTGTTCTTGCCCCCGAGGACAACACATCTCTTTTCTACAGCGGTAGGACTAATTGTACATACTTTGTGAAATCTACCACGGTGGTATAGATTCAAGGTTTAATTTTATTACAGTTCCATGGACTGTAAATAATTATTCAAAAGGGCAGCAAAATTTGATAACTGTTTTCATTTCTTCTTTAACTTTTAACCCGATTTCAGCAAAGGTACAGTGAATATTGAGATCCAACCTGAAATCGTAACATGTGGAATTAACTCCTGAAACCCAGCCTCATTTGCTACTGTTGGTTTGTGGTTGAAATGTAACCATAAAGCTGTAATGCATGAGGACTCAGTCGCAAGGTGTCATTGTTTCAATACGTAAACACCATCAGCATGCAGAGCAGATAAATACTGTACTTCTCAATAAGACCAAGTCCATTGATATGAAGTGATTCTATATTTAGATCAAACATAATACAATTTCTATATTTCAAAGACCAATAATAGACCAATAACATGGAAATAAATGATTTTGTTTTAGTATGAGCGTCAATTTTCAGTTGATCAATCAAAGATCACTCTTTCATTTTACAATTAAAGAGCCAGTATTATCACTGAGCTTGGAGGTATTTTTATTTATTAGTTATTTTCCAGGCACATAGTGCTGTTTTATATGACAGTCAAGCAGGTACTGTATGTTACCTTCGGTTGTTATAAAAGTGCTGTACATATCAAACACAACCTAATAAATACTTGACTTCACAATTTGACACTTTGAAATTTGGTTGTCGTCAATTTAATCCTCCCGCAGTCCTACGACGACACCCAGGGAACCTTGGGGATCTTTTACAAGTCTTTGTTTTTGTGGTTTCGGGAACTGACAGGCTGATGGACACCCCCCATCACTTCCCTGTTTTCCCAGTTGTCTGACCGTGACATCTGCTGTTCTCTTCCTGAGCATCGCACTAAGACCGTGGGAAGGTTAAAAAGCTCCTACTCTTTACAACACTTCACCTTCAGCACGGCATCGCAAAAATGTTCCTCTATTATCCCGTTTACAACGCTTTTTCTGAGTATTGGACTGAGATGTAGCTTTCATGATAAGCTCAGCAGATGTGCGGATCCACCAGGTGTTTGCTAATTGCTGGTCCCACTATTTTGAAGGAGCACAGCTTTAAGGAGGAGCTTTGTGGAAATGGGCAGAGCAATGCACAAAGTTATCTGGAAGCTCAGATAATGCCAACATATTTTGGTATAACGGTATGCCTGGTGTGAAACAAACTGGAAGAGCACGATTCCCACTCTAAACCTAATATGTGATGCTGCGGGCCAGTTTCTCTTCCAAATGTCCCTGTATTGTGGTTAGACGGATACGTTTGATAGAACTGGACATTACTAGAAAATTTTCAACACGCTGATGATTCAAACACTGAAAAAAACAGGTTTCAAACCTGAAAAAAAACCCATAACATTCTGAAAGATACCAAGAGAAAAGAAAGTCAAAGTGGTGAAATAACAATAAAAAAATGTTGTGGTGGAACCAGAAGTCCAAAAACTCAAAGTCCTTTAAATATTTTCTGTTAATTAAACAGAATTCACTAACTTTATCACCATCAAACCTCTGCAAGGCAATATTGTTAAGCGTGGAAAATGGCAAAAATTAAGTAAATCTCACAACCAAGAGCTTTGTTGGCAAAGAAATTAGTGAAAAATCGTCCGTAACTGGAAAAACAACGCTTTATGAAAGCTGTTTATGATCCGAAATTTATCAAACATTTGTGCTAAAAGTAGAAAGAAACAATAACAAAACATTGGTCTCAATGTATTTGTGAAAAAAAAGAGAAATTTCAAGATAGGTGTAGATGTTTTATTACACATAAGACACTTAAGATTCAGTAAAAACAATTGGTCAGTAGTGATGGCTTTGAATTAACATGTTTGATATTAAAATGAATTACAAAGTGATCTGCAAACTAATATTGAAATAAGTAAACATAAGCGCTCCGAGCAGGCTTCTCGTGCATCAACAGACCGTCATTGGAGCAGAAAATACACAGGTTTGAACGAACAAAAAGCAATAAGCCCAGTATATTATATTACTGCAATGAAGGCACAATTGTTTACATTTTTTTCTTCACTTGAAATTCCTTCTGTTGGAAGCTTTAAAAGTCAGAACAAATACATCCGAGTAATTTTATTATCCAATTATTTCAGACGTCTTGCACAGCTCTTTTTTTCCACCTATATTAACTGCAGCTTCCAAAAACAAAAATTCCTCAAAGTCAAATCCACAAATTTGTTCCTTTAGGAAAAATAACTGAAGTTTCTGTAAAAAAAACAAACTTAAAAAACACAGCTTTTTACCCACATTTCAGGACAATTACCTTTGAACCACGATGATTTTTGAGGAGCATGGTACCACCAGTATGCAGACTAATAACACTAAGCTGAAGGAGAAGTTTTTCCATCATTACAAGCCGAGTTTTGCTTCATTATGTAAAGAAATTAAAAGCTTCATCCATTTCTCACATGCATGACGAAGTAAATTGTAACTTTAATTTACTTGTAAATCATGTAATTACTCCAGCTCATTATTCTGCCCCCAACAAGGCCACATGAGGTGATTGGCACAAAAGACAGCAGTAGTAAGATGTCTGATCTACTTTTAGATCGCCTGAACAATCGTCGCTTTGATCTGAAATTAGCTTTAAGATATCACTGTGGAAATCACAGAAAACTGGTTAAAGACCCTGGAACAACAGATTTTACTGTTGTACTGCAGAAAAGCCTGAACCTTTTCCCAATCTACATCAGTCATGTCGCCCTCTAGCGGTGAGCAGGAAGTAGCGCATCCTCTTCCATCTATCACAGTATTTTTTTTTAAATAATAAGAATATGGCTGTTACATGTAGGCAGGAAGATATAAAGAAAGTGCAGAAAAAAAGAAAGAAACGCAGCAAATTAATAAACAATAAACAACAATAGGTTTTGAGCTGCTTCTGTTCTGTGACAACAGTTCTCACAGATCCTCTCCTCATGAAAGCCGCACCTCAACTCAGAACAAATCCCATGTCCTAGTGGGAGTCAGAGTAACAGTCAAAAAATAGTTTGAGGACAATCATTTGTTCTGACCAAATTACTCTGTTTGATCTGAAATATGGCCTCCTATGCTTAGAGGTAAAGTCAGTTCAGTTATGGCAGCTGGCTGCGCATCCCTTCAGCTCAGGAGCTCCACAGGACGACGCTGCCACTCCTCAGGTTTATAACAGGGGTCCAGGATGAAGCTGTTGGCGAAGGCAGGGATTACGTTCAGCGATGCGCTCCCGTAACTGGCCCACAAACTCAAACATGCCGGAAGGTAGGGCCTGGTGGATGAGATAGCGGGGCAGATGGCCCTGAAAAAGGAACAACTGAAGGTTAGCTGTTTGACTGAACATATTTACATAGACTGTTCTGTCAAAGATCTCTGCCTTGAAATTTACCTACATGTTGCCAAACTTCCTTATAAACCTTAAAATGAGCAATAATTCTTCAGGCTTTATGAGGAAGTCCTTAAAGTGCCACTGACGCAATAAAACCTCTTACAACCAACTGATTTAAAAAGATTGACTACTGCGCTTTCATTTTGTGTACACAAAAGACTTTAATAAGTATTTTTCACAGACTACCATAAATTCCATGGCATTGTGAGTGCTGCATTTTTAATCTGTAGTAACTGGCTCAAACGTAATGAGGGTAAATCAAAGCGTAAACAATTAAGTATGCAAACAGTGGAAGTTATGAGCAGTTCCAGCAAAGATTTGAGCGATAAGTCTGCAGCTTTGGAGGAAGAAGCAAGATCAAGTGATGAAGAAGAGGCAGCTGGTTTTACTGAAGGACTGCAACCCTATTTTTTAAATGCAAAAAAAAAAAAAAAAAGACAAAGATTTCTGTGTTCATATTCCCCACCTTAAAATCTGTGTTGAGGATCCAGATAAATGTGCAGACGGCCGGGTTATTGCTGGATTTCAGAACCACAAATCCTCCTGGGTGATTTTCTCCCCTACAACAACCAATAAAAAGCAATCAGGAAGTAAAAAAAAGTTACAAATTGATTTTGATTTATTTATTTCAAACAAGTTTTTATTAGTAGGTCAGAGAAAACATGTGTATATATAACCAAGAACAAGATTATTTGTTTACCACTACTTTTTTGTTTGAAAAGGAGTAGGAGGAAGTGAACACTTGTATAATCCTACCCTTTAAAGGGATATATTTTTCTTTTTATAAAAATAGACCTTATTTGGAAAATATTTATCTTGGATGTAAAAACAATACAGTAATAATACTGCAGGTCATTTAATTTCTGTAAATTTTAATAAAATATTGTCACAAATGTCGCCATGTTGTTTACGCTGCAATGCATTCTGGGTAAATGACGTCATATTGGTCCAACTGCCTGGCTCCTCCGGCCAAAACGGTGATAAGTAACGTTATTAAGCCTTTTTAATTTGAATCGCACTGAAATCGATCGGAACGTAGAAATCACAAGAGACAAGGAGGAGGAGGACCAAACGGAGGAAGAGGACAGAGCTGACCATAGGAGAAATTATCCAGACTTGCCTGACTTTTTTTTCTTTTTTTTTTCTTTTTAAATTACAGCCAACAGGCTGGTGTAATTATCTAAAATTACACCAGTCAAACAAAATACAATAAACAACAATTCAGGTAAAGTTAGCCTTCCTGTGTTTACTCTGAAGATTCCAGTACAGAATGGACCTAATGACGTCATCAACCCATCAGTGACAAAATGGCAACCTCCATGGGTGAAAAATATAACAAAAGATGTATATTTCTGAAGTAATTATGAGTTTTCACAAACAGCAATGTTTTAGTTTATAGGAAAATAGCATCGTATTTAGGTCAACATGTTCCACTAGTCCTGGATCTCTTTAAAACAATTACTGAAAACAAGTTCTGGTTTACTTCAGTGATGACAGAAGTCCAGATGAAGGCATGAACTGACCTGACATAGCGGTCACTCGGCGGCCTGGCATCGTGGTTGGTTGATACGCCAGCACTCAAGTAAGAGTTCTGTCTGCGTTCGATCCGTCTCACATTGACATAGTCCCTTAAAGAGATTAAAAATAGAAAACAACAGAAATGAATAAAATTACTTTACTTTGTTTCAGACAAGAAATCTGAAACAAAGTAACAAATAAATCCTTTCAGAAGGAAAAAAGTAAGAGATCTAAGGAAGCCAGCTCTTTGCTGTGCTGATGTACCTGGAAGCCACGATGCCTCCCCCTACGCTAGCAGCAACGTCATGTGTCACCAAAGTGTTGTCGTCAACTCTCTGGAGGATCTGAGGCCAAAAGTACAGCACAGTATTAAGTTTTGGTTTTGCAAAGCGTCCCAATGGAAAATGTTTGAGCTGACAAAGAGGTAAATCACCTGGCAGGAAGTAACTGTTTTGGTCCACTCAACTACTTTCTCTGGTTGCATTATCGTCTCCTGATAGACGCACTCCGCGGGACACTGCATGAAGGCCTGAGCAAATGAAATAAGACACGAAATCTGAGGAATAAAGTAGAAAATGAAAAAAATGCAGAGAAAAACCAAAAAGAGGACCAAACTACACCATGCTTCAGGAGATGATTCTATGACCAAAGCGGACTTAATGCTGGGTCATAAAAAAAAAAAAAAAAGCGTGAACAAGGAGGTTAACGGAGGAGGGGAACATTTGGTAACCCAATGTTATGCTAATAGCACTTAGCATTCACCAGCAGCTCATTGAGGGAAGTAAGAGCACTGGGGAACAAAAACGCTCATCAGGTTGGAACTCGGTGGATTAAATATTAAAATATACTTTAACAAAGCGTCGAGGGATTTTAGTAATCAAGGAACTCGAATAATTCGATTAACTGTTACAGCCTGATTTATAATCTTTCCCAATAAGCGAGGGAAATCTCCACCGACCCTTCTCACCTTTGAATTTAAGATCTCACCGTATTTTAGATCCCAAAAATAAACTCTTCAAATATGAAACAAAAATAAATCACAACCGGCCTGTTCGTTTTATGAAGGACGTGTAAATTAGAAGAAAATCTTTCAAAACATAACAAAGACAATACTTTACATTTTGATGTAGAAGCAGAAGTGAAACAGCTCGTGATACTAAAGGTTCCCCTTACCTCATTCCAACTACTACCGCAAACGATCTATAGCCATTTTATTTCATGTCATATCTGATGTAGATGCATTAAGTAAGGAGTCCCTTCTAATTATACTATAATAAATCTTTTTAATTCCATTTTATTGGATTTTTGGTGAATTGACAAATGGCAGCAATAGTAAGATGTCTGATCTATTGTTAACTCATCTGAACAAAAGTCACTTTTATCTGGAATTAGCTTTAAGATATCGCTGTAGAAATCACAATTTCTTCCAAATGGGTTTGGGAGAAATAATATAATCTGATAAGATGTTTATGCTTGAATGATTTGTAAATAGTGATTCAGCAATATAAAAAATAGTCGGGGACAAAAAGTCTGAACTTACATAGCTCCTTTCAAGCGCAAAAACACAAAACAAGGTTAGATGTGATTGGTGGTTGTTTTTTTTGCATGACAATGAAGCACAATGTTTCATGCTTGCAGTACCTTCAGAATAAAAATCTTTCCGTAGCTGATAGTCTCCAGACTGTAGACGCTGTCTCCCGTGTCCTGTCAAAACACAAAATCCTGTCAGCATCAGAAGGTTTTACTTGAATCCAAACAATTCTATATTTTATCTTTTTTTTTTTGTGACATTCTTCTCATCCGAGTACAAAACATCAACCTAGCTATCTTTTTTTTTTTTTTTTTTTTTTACATGGATTTTAAAATAACTCCCCACTTACATTGGTTTATGATTTGGCAGAGTGGCAAAGAGTCATTGCTCTACTTTTGGAGTATCTGGAAAAAGTTAGACTAGTTCTATTTCAAAATCTATGAGACAAAGATACGTAAATATATACATTAAATAAAAACTTTAAAGATTTACTCAAGTCAAAGTATAAAAGATTGCAGCTTGCTTGTTAAATGAGAAAAAGGACAAAATTGTGAAACGGTTAACTTGAAGTTAAGTTTTGCTGTGACAAACCAAAGGAAAGTAATCTAACTAAAGATAATTTTAAAAAAAGCATCTTTTGAATAAATTAAAATTTGACCTTTTAGAGAATGTAAAAAAAGAATCACTTCAATACAGACTTTTCAATTTAGTTTCACACTTTTTCCATATTTAAGAGACTATGAAGAACATTTGAAATTCAGAATGGGGAAATAAATCTGAGCTTTAAATAATGTCAACTCATCACTACAAGAAAATGCTGCAAGACAGGAAGTGGGTTTCTCTTTCGGTTTGAAAAGCTACTAAACTGGCTCCATCAAGCTTTACTACGTTACCCGATACCACTAACAAAGAGGTGAATGAAAATCTCTCATAAATGATTTTGATTCTCTTTTTTTAATCATAAATTAAAAAAAGCATTTTTTTAAAATGTATGTTTTATTTGGATTAATTGACCAGTACGTTCATAAAATATTGAATTTATTCCCAGAGATAACAGCTTGAGGGAAGAACCGGAGAGAAGTCCTTACGCTGGTTTTCTCAAGCTTCCAGTTCTCCTCCTGGGCGAGGATACTATCCAGCACAGACATGGCCTCTTGACCCTGCTTGATGTACTCCTTCTCCTGCAGCGAGATCCAGACATGGAGAAATTAACGGGAGGAGGAGGATCATTAAATTAAAAACAGTCAGCAAGCGCTGATGCAGGTACCTTGAAGGTGGCTGGTCTGCTCCTGAGACCCTCCTCATCCAGATACTCGTCTGAATCTTCAGACAAAAAGATCAGTAAAAAAAAGACTGCTTGCAGAAATTAGGAAAGAAACAAGAATACACAGAAGATGAATGCCGAATATTATAAGACCATCACCTGCAACGGATTCAGGTGGAGAGTAGAACTGTCCGTCAGAAACAGGGCGGGGGTAGAGCATAGGAGCTCTGTCAGCGTTCGCTGCTGCTAGGTAAGCTGAAGTCAAGGGAGGAAATCAGTTAAGGAGGACCTAAATTTCTGTTGAGGTGTGTTTGCACTCGTCACTTTTCTCTCACCTCGGTCATTTTCGGCTTCCTGAGTGAGAACCTTGAAGTCAAGGAACCAGGTTTCCAACCACGCCACCACAAACGAGGTGATGGGTAAAACATAACCAAAGGCGTTTTTGGACAAGAGCTGCTGAGCACAATGAGAAAGAAGAAAGAAAGAAGGGTATAGTTTCACTTTTGTTATGCATATGTAGGCAAGTCCTTACAGCTCAAGATAAGAGGTTTATTATGCTATATCTATTTGGGAAAAGGGCTTGGTGCTTTAGATAGATGGCGTAGATAAGGATGTTTGCTTGATGAAGCCTATGCGAACGTAAGCTGGGAATTTCAAAAAGCAGAAGTGAAAAAGCTGAAGAGGTTTCAGCTGATGAGCGTGCGCTGCTCAAACCGAACTGTGAACGTGCAGCAACAGGAAGGGACTCACTTCAGACACAATGACCTTCACCACGAGGAAGACGCTGGTCACCAGAGTTGAAATCTGCAGGAAATAACTGAGCTCTTATTCATGTCCAGCAGATGAGTTGGGAGACTTTCACTTGAATTTGAATAACTTTGTGCTTTGCTGTGTCTGAGCTGACTTACCGCGACAACCCACCAGTGTTTCAACAGAAACGCTGCATAGCCAATTTGTAGACAGAGGAAACGAAACACGGCAAGGAGCTGACGTGAAGAAGAAGAAGAAGAGGAGGGGAAGCAAATGATGTCACCAAGTGCTAAACTTTGCAAACGCTTTCAACTGGAGGAAATGTACATCCAAGCTCCCCAAAAAGAGTCAAGATCACAAACTTTAGAGTCACACCAAAGCAATAAGGATTGGGCACTTACGACTATGTCAAAGAAGGAAGTCTTGAATTTATATCTGATGACCTGATCTGCTAGATTATCCAAAATCGGACCGGTCACCTGAAGGACAGCAAGGGAGGAGTCCAAGCGGTTACTGAACAATTGAACTGAGAGAGTTTTGCATCTTAAAACATGCCTATGAATGAACACGCATTTACGTTTAGCTCTATAATCCACAGAAGTGTGATGAAGAGGAGGTCAAAGGTCACAAAGAGACAGAAGGTGCGCCGGACGTCAGAGACAGCTTTGCGCGCCACAGGTGGAAGCAGGAGGTACGGGGAAGGGAGGGTCAGCGACGTGGAGTAGGAGGCGTTCAGAGAGGCAATGCCAGGGAGGCTGCCCTCGTCCTGCATCTCTTTTACCGAAGTGATATTTCTCCTCTGCAAAAATAATGGAAAAAAAATAAAAATAGTCACATCAAAGTACCGTATTTTCCAGACTATAAGTCACACTTTTTTTCTCAGTTTGGTTGGTCCTGTTACTTCAGGTGTTTCCACAACTGATAGTCCGGTAGACTCGATTTGGGAACCAAAAGTACAACAATTGTTACGTTTTAAGCAGCTGCAGTTCGCTTTCACACTATGAAACGAACCAAACCCTTTGAGCAGCCTGTTCACTCGCTTGCCTGTGGTGGGGCTGCACCAGGAATCACTGAAGGAAATGACACAAAAAACCTCTGAAGAAGACACTGAGCACAACTTCCTTATTCACGAAATGTAAACTAATGGAATGCCGTCTGACTTCAGGTGTTGTAGGATTTTGTTTGCGTCTTTGAGTAAAGACCACAACCCACTTCCCCCACCAGCGCTAGAGCCATGCGTTCATTTTGGTTGCATTTATCCAGAACGCCCTGCGCTATAGTCCACTTCCTGCTTTTGGAACTGTCTCTGGCATTTTCATATGTATTTGAACGGCATCTGAGTTAATTTCCATCAAAGCAAGATCTAGTCTTTTAGTCAGACCAGAGTTCACTTTTTTGTACGTACCAGAGTTCGATTGTGCATTCACACCTCCCCAAACAAATAAACTTTCTAGGCCAGTGTTTCCCAACCCTGGTTGTCAAGGCACCCTGTCCTATATGTTTTAGA
>NW_006800033.1:556646-599032 GCF_000485575.1 Poecilia formosa
TGTGAATCTCGGGGCAGCTTGGAGGAGACGCTTTAATGCCACGACTCCGGATCACATTAACCTTTCATTCACAATGACAGGTTAACCCAGGGGTGTCAAACTCCAGTCCTCAAGGGCCGCTGTCCTGCAGTGTTTAGATGTGCCACAGGTAAAAAACAGTGGAATGAAATGGCTTAATTACCTCCTCCCTGTGTAGATCGGTTCTCCTGAGCCTTGCTAATGACCTAATTATTCTTTTCAGGTGTGGTGCAGCAGAGGCACATCTAAAAGTTGCAGGACAGAGGCCCTTGAGGACTGAAGTTTGACCCAAATTTGGGTCCACTAGAGGACCCAAATTTGGGTCCTCTAGTGACAGACAGGTTAAAACGGACTAAACAAGGCTGGTGTGAAACACCTATAGAGTCCAGAGCAACTTGTATATGTTTTTTTCCTCTTCATAATGCTTTTTTTTTTTTTACTGATGTGTTGGATGTGAATCATACTGGCAAGCATGAGTGAAGGATTAAACATTACTGTCCGTAGCCGCGAGGGAAGCTAAACAAAGGCAGTAAAGAAGATACCCAGAGCTGGACTAACAAGTCCACAGCTGGGTGCTTTAAGAAACATGTTGTGAGGCTTGGAAACAATGTAGTTATGTGTCCACGCCCTGGTAGTCGTAAAAGGAGGTGAATATAAATTAAATAAATGGTTTTGATGAACGCAGCCGACTCTCAGCCTAGATTTACACTCCATGAGTTTCCGCAAGTTTTGTCTAAAATTATTTTTGCTGTTTCCAATAATCAATAAAAAAAAGTGTTTACTGTCATTCAAATGTTTGTAAATCCCCACTTGCATTTCTGACAATTAATGGTTTTGCACATTGAGCTTGGAACTACATTAACCTGTAGTTCCACAGGTTGTGAAATTTAAGTCAGGACTATGGCTGGTTCTGTCCTAAACCATGATTTTAATTGCAGTCAGAGGAAAGTATTTGGTAAAACTGAAAGATCATTTTAAATCTTAGTCTGGCAGGACTTCAAAATGTTCAATAATTTTGAGCCTAATTGATGACTTCCAAGTATAAGTGGTAAATAAATTACCAAGTGAAGAAGCCTTCTAGATATTATGCTTTTTTTCAGACAACCTGGAGAAGTGATATTAAAAGATGGGACCAATTACTTTGGCTTATGAAGTTAATTGCTTTCATTGTCCTTTTGCCATCCACATGATCATGCTTCCCACAAATGTGTCCTCTGTTTACATATTACCAGACTTCCTCTTCTTTGGCTTATTTGTTGCTTATGGTAAATTTAACCTGAAACATAGACACAACTGCTATTAAAAACATCTACGCCATCATTCAATTTGCAAGGAAATAGTTTCATTTTGATCATTGTTTTTTGGTTGAGTTAAACATGGTCTACTTAACATAAAATATTTACTGGACCATTAAACATTACTTTGGTCTTTGGTCAAGTTCACCTAAACTGTTTTAGGTGAGCTTGCATTGCGATTAAACCAATTTATTTATGCGCTTCAGTGTTCATGACAGACAGCTTGTGATTTAAAAATCACTCACGGGAAGCATGCTATTGTGCTGAATCATTTTTTAAATAAGAATGGTTACTCTATGACATCAGGTTTTAGTAGAGTTGTAGCAGTATAACAGCCTGCTTGTTAGGCCAATGAACAGACAAACATTCAGACCCGAGTGCTTCCTAATCATCTCTGCAGCCATTTCTAAAGACCCTTTGCCCTAGGATTGATAAATAAGCCCAGAACTCTCCAACTACAGCGAAAACCGTTTACATCACAAGAAGTTCGGGTTATATTTGGTGTGAAATCCCATGACTGGACGAGTCGTTACTCGAAGCTAAAAACAAATAACCAACTGTGTGTTGTCAACTAGTAGCAAACTGGCTACTAGTGCGAAATAAAAAAGGGAAATTGCCAGGTTATCAAGCTAAACCCAGAGTAAATTAATTAAACATGCACAAATCAAGTTATATTTATCTAACCGACGCTCACTACCGCCAGCTTTCCCTCTGTTAGCTTCACAAACCTTTTTTCCGAACAAGTTTTGCCAGGTAACAACTTCAAATGTAAAATAATCATATTATATTTCCATGAGGCAACTATAGCGAATAGTGTCACAAATATAAGAGACAGTTAACTTAAACGTACCTTTAGAAAAGGCTCATATGGGAAATTTAAAGCAGTAAACTCACTTGATTTAGCACATCATCGGCTAGCGAGTCTTCCGGAGTTACCAAAGATGAACTGTTGCACCAAGATGCATCACTACACTTGGTGAGTCACGTGACAAATATCAAAGACTCAGGTTTCAAAACGCTGACTGCACAGGCGGTTTTAGTTGTTTTGACAAGAAGTACATTTGTTATAAATAGGGGTGAAAGTAGTTTTGAAATCTTGCCGTATGAATCATCGATATTAGCTTGCTGCAGTTCAATCAAACTCTCAAAGTCAGTATGGGTTTTTCTGGTCACATGATAGGTAGTAGCCTCCCACATATGGTAGTCTATTCTGAATATCATATTATGTGGTAGTGTACTCAAATGGAGTGTCCTGACTGGCCGCTCAGCTCACCCTCGGCTTCAGCTTGCTCCAAATCTTCTGCAGGTTGCGTTCTGATTTTAAATTTTTCATCTCCGTTTTCCCGTATTTTTCTTTTGAGCAAGGAGTTAATTGTCTTCTGCATTGTCAACTTTTGATTTCGTTTGAATTAAAAACTGTTCCATTGTGTTTTCACGGTTTTTATATGAAGCTCTGTAGATGATGATAGATTTATTGTTCTTTTTATCTCAAGGCGAGCGGCGTATTTTAATGTTTGTATACCACTCGTGTAAAATACCCCAGTTCATTAAATCAAATGCACCAATCCCCTTAGCAACCTTCATGTTTTGGAAGTTGACGTGCGTATTGCTTGCGAATTCTGACCCATAGTGCAGTCGTGACTGGTTCTGAATGGGTCCTTTACAGCAGACAGCCGTTCTCCTCTCTTCCTGGTAAGTACCAGTGCAGAATCTTTTGGTGGTACCGAAATTTACCGGCTTATTTCACCCCTGATTAAAAATAATTTGTTGAATGTTTTACCAATAACAAATAAATTAATCTTACTCATAGTAATCAGAAGCTAAATATTCTTAAATTTCTCTTGGGACATGCAAGTGGGTTCTTTAAAAGTAATGTGAAAGATTACATATAGATATATAGGTATTTTCTCGTGTCCAGACTGTTTACATATTTTAAGTGGTTTCGTTAGAGAACATAATTTGTCCAAGATTCTGCAAGAGAAAAATGAAATTTTCTCGTATTTTCCAGAGGTAGTGAAATAACTTGAGTTTGTGTGATTGTTCCTCTTAATACTGTATTACATTTTAAAAAGATGTAGAACTCTATCGAATTTGAATTGTTTTATCTCTTGGGATAAAAAAAAATTATATTTTCTCATGCATAGATAACAAGGTGATAGATGAAAAGAAACACACACCAAACACAGACTGAAGTAAAGTATGAGAGAAAAAAAAACATCTTTATTTTGATACCATACAGTTGCTCACTTTAAGACAACCACATCACATTATGAAACAAGAGTGGAAAACAAAAGAGAAAGGAGGAAAAAATAAGCAAAAATATATTCTTACAAGTTTTTACTTCTGTCTTTTCTTTAAAGTTGGGCCAAGAAAAGTAGGAGGGTCACAGAAAGTGAAGATATGACTGCACACACAACCTACTGCTCATCCATTCAGTTTGGGTAGAGGTTAAAAAAAAAAAAGATTCCGTTTTATGTACAAACAGCAGCCCAGATGGAACGAACAGCACAATGCGATCAACCTACCCTACCACTGGTTAAAAAGACTTTGAATTAGACTGATTGTGACTTTATTTATTTCACATTTAGTTCAATAAAATATGGTTTTATCTACGGTAAAATACCAACGTAACATTTGTGTACAGAGCTCATTTGACTGATTTACAAAAAAAAGAAAGAAAGAAAGCACAATGCCTAGTTTTAGGCACCTAGTGCTGCATGTCACATGCTTAAAAACAGGCAGCTGAGCTCATAAACTCCCCTTCAGACTAGAAAAATAGCTCTTACAGCATAAAATTATGTGGGAGCAATCCAAAATGTAACATTATAAAAGAGTTAATATACAAAGACCTGTATGAGATTTAAATTTTATTCCAATGAACAATAAGAAATTTAACTTTAAAATATGGAGGCAGTAGATGTTTCTTTTTATTTTTTTTTTTAAATTAGAGGTAGAATTGCCCTTTAAGTTTAAATGCCAAATCCTACAAAGTGAAAGAAATGAAGAAAACATAACATATACACTCATTGAACTGATACCTTTTAGATAAAAGCATGCTTTAGATTTTTGAGAATGATTTGGTTTAATTAAAAATAAAGAATCTAGCTCAAAAATAATAAAAGCAATCTGGTTTTCTTTCATGGGGACTTGGTATAACCTTGAAATATTTCATACAGACATAGTTACAGGCAAATCTTACATTTAAGATTTTGTCTCTTAAATTTAAGAGACAAAATCAATACATCATTGATTATAAGTAAATTAGAGAAAAGGGAGCTGCAGGTTGGACTTCATAACCGTCAAGCTTTTGTTCACCACAAGATGGCAGCACACACTAAGGGCTGATTCGAACAATGCAAGCCTTGATTTCAAAATGAAGCAGAACACGTCATGTTTAAAGACCTCCAAGTGCTTTCACAGATGGTCATAAAAGAGCTACTTTGAGTCTTAAATTATACCCAAGAAATCTGTATTATCTGTTCAACCTTTTAGCCTCTTTAAAATAATGTTTAGTTCTGAGCTGAAGCATTAACAGTGAAGGGAGGACTTCCATTTGCAGAGCTTTTGGTCACACTGACCTTGGCCCTTTCACGCTCATTATAAAAACGGGCCAGTAGGGCCAAAGTGGCGTCAGCGCAATGCTCTGTCAGTAGATCATTCCTCGCCTGCTCATAAGATTTTTCACTTTGAATCCAGCAGACCCTTTAGAGGGTGAATAGTACAAAAGCTTTACTTACTCACGCGCACATGGAATTTTCTATCACTCTCACATCTCACCAACAAGTGAGCCTCCACAAATTTAACCACTTCTTCATTTCTACAAGTTCTTCAGATTATAAACCATTTGCCCAAATCGTCTCTCTAAAATATGTCCTCCACTCTCCCCTCAGTTACACCCCCGACTGTTCTCAATCTTGTCCTCCTTCTTTTCTACATCCTCCTCCTCTTCATCTTCCTCCTGTGGTGCTTCTTTCTCCTTGGTCGTCTCTTTCACGCTGGAAAACCGTTCAGTCGTTGCTGTGTCTTGATGATCTGAAGAGACAAAACCAAAATCAAACAAAGCAATAGAACTTTTTCTTTTCCTTTTATTTTTATCCATCGTGCACCAGAAGCTATATGGGTTATTTCAGATAAAGCAATTAATTACAAACTATCAAGTGTTTGTTGGTGTTTTATGTTTGTGACTTGGCAGAACTGCTTGTCATCAGCTGTTTTATTGTAAGTTTTGTTTCTTTATTGCACACAATATCTGTAAAGCTTTAATAAATAGTCCAGTTTTCTACATTTTGTTTTAACCCAGTTTCAAGGCAACCAACGGCGGTTCATACAAGAATGGCTCTGTAGACAAGTCCTTCTTTCTGATGCCTCACCAAACAACCAAAACACAGAAATCCATCCAAGATTTTGAGGCAGGATAGAATACAGAGCTTTTATCACAAATTTGTAACCTAGTCTCCTTATTTTCAGTATCATGCAGGGGGTAACACCTCAACACATGCAGGAACTAGCCTCCCATAAAACACTTGTTCAGTGTGCAAGTGAAAGATAGGTTACACTTTTTATCTGGTACATGAATGCTCCTTTACCCTCTCCTCTACCCCTGTTTCATGTTACGCCCTACCTACCTACCTATATGATCTATATCAACAGCCATGTTTTTTTTTTAAAATTGAAGAAATTTAGATCCATAGCTAGTCCTTAAAGATCTGGCTCTATAGAAGCCAATAGGTGATGATAAACAAGAGTCTCATCTCTACAGAAAGAAATATATGTCAAAGAACTCAACAGGTTTTACTTTCCAGATGAAAGCCATCATTCAGTAAATGTGGATTTAACTTTTAGATGGCCAACACTACATAACCCTGTTCTTTGGCAAGTCATTTAAAGACACTCAGTCCAGGCAGGGATAAAAAAAAAAGATTATTTACGTCAAAAATCAGTTAACGTTACTCAAACAGTCCTGCAACAAAAACAGATTTTCTTTATACTAATAGACACAACTTGTGTGTTTCTTTAAATTAGGCTAGAAAAACACTGAAAGTAGAAAGAGATTTTGGGAAACCATACCATCTTCCTAGATCTTGCCGTTTGTCCCTACAGATTACCCACATAACTAACTGACTGCCCTCACAAATCTCAGATTGTCTCACTGACACATTCACTAGCACCTTCATTAGATAGACCTGTCCAAAAGTAAATCTATTCATAACACAGTGAAGACAACTTCAAACTCTGAATCAGAATGGTGAAGGAAAGGAATTTAAATGACTGCAAATAGTTGTTGCTATCAGATGGACTAGTTTGGGTATTTCAGAAACTTTTTATTTTACAGGGATATTCAGGCACCATAATTTTTCCTGGTTACAGATAGACCCAAAAAGAGAACATATCCAGTGAGCAGCAGTTCTTAGATGAAAATGCCTCATTGATGGGGGAGGTTAGAGGAGAGTTGGTAAACTGATTCAAGATAATAGACAGGCAAGTAGCTCAAGTAATGACGCACAGTGGAAAATTATTGATGAATGCGCAACATGTCAAACCTTGGAGTAGACGGTGCCACTTCTGACAACTAAGAACAGGGAACAGAGGCTACGATTGAAACAGATTCAACAAAAACTGGTCATTAACAGATTGGAAATATTTTGCCTGTTCCAATGGATTTTGAGTTCATATGGCATTTAGAGGGTTGTGTCAGAATTTGACATAAAAAGAACATTGAAGCACTGATGCATCATGACGTGCATGAAGGGTTCAGGCTGCTGCTTTGTAATGATATGGGGGATATTTTCTTGGCACACTTTGGCCCCTGAGACTTTCTATGTATTATTGGTGACCATTTAGTGATGGGCACTTCCAGCAGGCCAATGCACCAAGGTACAGAACTCAAAGCTGCACAAATTGATTTTCAGAACATAGAGAATTAGTTTACTGTACTCCTGTGGCCTCCGTTGCCACCAGATCTCAATCCAGTAGAGTGCCTTTGGAAAGTAGTGGGTCAAGAGCAGTGACTGCATGATGCAGTCATGTCAATATGGACATATTTTTGAATCTATGCCACCAGGAAGTAAGGTCCATTATATTCAATACCAGAAAGATGTAGCTAATAAAATTGCCAGTGAGTCTAGATACCAATCAATAGACAACATAAAACACGACTTCTTAACCTCTGGACTTAGCAAGAAGCCTGAATGTCCTGATTTATGGCAAACTGTCATCTGACCCCATTTAAAGCTGCCTCTTGGTTGCTGCTTGTTATACTTTGCAGTATAAAACATATCAGGCAGCATCTGACTCAGCATAGCATTAAACCCTCAATACAGGCCCTTATTGCTTATCTCAGCTGCTTCAGGTAGGTCTAATGCAGCACAGTATCTTGGTTTTTGATTCCCATGGATTCCCATTGGTTACTGGAGTTATGCCACTCTTTCAGGACCAGGAAATCTCCTTCCTGGAAACATCTTTGTGTATTTCACAGAACACCTCAAGTCCTGTGACCCTTAGAAGTCTATATTCCCAACCTTAACAAACTTCCTGCCTCTCTGCTTGTGCCAGCTGTACAGACTTTGAGATTAATCTGCATGTTTTGGTTTCTTAGTGTACTCAAGCTTGAATTCTCTGTACTCACAAAGTGTTTTGGAACAAGGTGATATGTGAATGTTTAAATGGCAAAGGAAATGGGGCATGTTTGTGCGTGTCAGTGTAAAGATCTGTCTCTTATACGTACTTGGTAAAACTGGTTCAAGGAAAGATAACCTTGAAAGGACAGTTAACAAGGTTTACTTTATAGCAATTGAGAAAAGTTAACCTTCTTGAGAGATTTGTGATACCAAACTCACGATCAAACATTGTGAAGGCTGTGACTTTTAAACTTCAAAATAATACCCTTTCTAACTTTTCAGGATAAATTTACTATTAAGATAGCAAGAGAAACCATTCCTTTAATCTGTGTTTAAAGGTAATGTCTTGGTTTAAAATTAACTAACATAAATTGTTTTTTTTATTATTTCTTTAGGAAAATCTAAAATAATATGTAGTGTTAAAAAGATTCCAATCAGTAAATGTTTTTTTTTATTTTTTTTTTTATCTGAACAGGCTTTTACAACACAAAGGGATTTACAGAGACAGTCTGTCATCTGGACAGAGCAATAATTCAGAACAAAAAGCCACTGTTCCCCTGTGACGTAACAGAGATTACAAAGATAGAATATTACATTCTAAAACAAACCAAATCTATAAAAAGCTACAAATACACTCAAAAGGCCTGAGTCAACTCACAGTTTCTTTATTTGGAGATTAAGTGCTTATTATTTCGTGTCAGTTTAGAAAATGTTGAATAGGATGACTGATCATGACCTGTTCTGAAGATTAACCCTTTCTGGTACCACAAACCAGCTCATACTTTGGTTTTGTTCAGGTGTCGGCCATAACTACCTGGTCTTATAATTTGAGGTTAAATCCTAGAATAGTTGGTATGAAACCATATGTTAATTTTGTTCATTGCTAAATAATATATTATTCTTAGCTCTAAATAAACATTTTTCATTTGTTTTCAATCTCCTGCATTTTACAACAATATGAGTCACATTCGGTGCCATGAGAACCTAATCAAAATGTGTTGAAAGAACAGAGCTGCAGGACTATGTTAAGTAGCCAAAAAAAAAAAAAAACATTCTGGAGGCTAGCTAACAAAAAATAAAGACATAAAGTGAGTCAGTGTTTGAAAAACTATTACTGAAAATGGCAAAAGGGAATTTTCCAGTACCTAAATATGTAATTTAAAGTTTTACAAGGCAAACAGATTCAAGGGTTTTAATGTGGTCAAGTTAAAATATAACTTCAAACCTGATAAACTGATTTATACAGAAACACTGGAGATAAAATGGCCTGCACAAACCATTTTATTTTGGTGGAGGACAAATGTAAAAAGAAAAATAAATTTAAAAAATTGCAAAAGCCTGGCTGCATAAGTGGACACAGCCTTAAAAGATCACTTTAAGTGTGTTTTGATTCCATTCTAATATTCAGTTTTAGTTCACACTTTTTCTAAACATAACAGAAAATCAGTTTAATCTGAAGCAAAATGATATACTTATACATTCCAATGCCAGCAGCATAAAGTATCTCAGAGTATATTTTCTCCTTCAGGAGCTGACATTGTCACAGTGTGGTTGCATTCTGCAGGCGATCGACAAAGAGCCTCCCTCTCACCAGCAGCTTTGGCGGGAGATGCCTCGTCTCCCTCCTCTCCCTCCCAGTGGTCCTCATCCTCGTCCCCTTCACAAGGGTCTTCCAAAGGATAGACACCTAGTTTCTGCATTTGGGCTTCAGCCATCTTCTGCACAGCTACACACGGACACAGACACACAGGGAGATGGCCACACGAACACATGGACACAGACAAGGGGACAGAGGGATATGTTGTTTTGGTTTTACCACGCTTCAACAGTTTTTAGCCTCACAGTGGATTCTGAGTACAGGCCAGGCAGGCGGGAAGCACATGCACAGAGAGGCAAACAGATAGCCAAGAAACAAGACTCCACACTGATTTTTTTTTTTTTTAATAACAAAGCTTTTTTTTCCTGTTTTCTGCCACTTCTTCTAGCTCTTTTCCAAATCTTCCCTTGCTCTAGCAGGTCGCTCTCCATTTCTGCGCTCTCTCATCTCCTATCATATTATCTCGCCTTCTTCTTACTCTTCCTTTAGGGCACCTTGGCTTCTCTTCCCAGCATTCTTTCACACCCTCAAATGCAGAGCACAGCATTGAGGAAGGTCATTTTTTCTTTTTACTTTTTACTAAGAAAGGTTACGCAACGAAAAATCTTCCTGAGTTTGCTCTGTGTGTCCCTCACTGTGCTGACAAAGGGCAGATATCTGGTGCAGGATCGAGGCTTCCTGACTCTATATCATCACTCGACACACACTGGAACATATGCGCTAACGTCCCATGTGGAGAAAACAACGCGGTAAAATGCTTATTTTCCTTCCATGCAGCTAAGACAAAATGGAATCATGCACAGCTTAATGTTAGTGTGTTTTTGCCACAGCTGCATAAAAAACTGACTGTAATCCCGGATGATCCTGACTTTCCTAGACTTGCACTCAGTGTCTCGCAGCTGTCACACTCTAATCTGTTTCTCTAGTATCTCTCTGCCTCTCATAAACTCCCAAACTCCGTCTTCCAGTGTATTTCTAACGCAGAGTCTTTCAGAATCATGCAAATCACAAAGGCGTGTGCCTGGAAATAAACCAGGAAGGCATTATTTCAATGCATTCCCAGCATCTGCTCATGCATAATATTATTTTTATAGAAGGTAACACAAACGCAAGGAGGACAAAACCTGCAGCGAAGCAAGGTAAAACAGAAAAGGATATAAACATAAGGATAAATCACGGTTCACTCAACCACCACCTGCAGAATTGACGCCGTTTCGTACAAACCTTTGAGCGATGGAGGCTGATACACATTTTGATTCACACGTTTTGGTTTAAGCACGCCGTTCTCCCCCACGACCCACTGTAAAGAAAGGGATAAGAAGATTAACACAGATTTTCTCCTTCACTTTCTCCAAAAACATCCTTTAAGCCAACACCGGCTATTAGGGGGGAGGGTGTATTCACATTATGCATAGCTAAAAAAAGTTATTTTTGTTGACACAATATGTTTAATTAGTAAAACCAGATCACTGCAGTTATTAAATACCCTTTCAACCTGGTGAGAGATTAAAATCTACACCAATAAGTGAAAATTTCTCTGTAAATAAACACATCACATCGCCGTAGCTACACTACTGATCTCTGTATTGCCAAAGCAAAATATACTGTCACAATTCCCACTGGGGTTCAGACTGAACTGAGGCTGTAACTTCTCAGTCCTGTTTGTGATTTGTCATACAATCGTAGGGAAGAACGTGTCATCTCTGCTTTTAGGAGATGTGGTTCTGTCAGTGTCTTTTATAAATGATTAATAGTTGAATTTGAGGTGGCTGGGAGTCAACAAATGGGGAACATCTCCCTAAAGACCAAGATGTGTCTTTGTTTGGCACTCAGACATTTTCTGTCCCTCTCTTTACATGTGATTCCTGGACCATTTACAAACAAGACTTGAACCAACTCAAGGTTTTTCAAATGAAGCGTCTCTGCCAGACTTTTTTAGACTTTCGTCACAGCAAGGTTACCAACAAATGCATCCATGGATGACAGCAACAGCAGCCAACCATAGAACAAAACCAGGAACTCTGGCTGCAGTGGTTCAGCCATATCTGCAAGATGAATGCTGACTGATTGCCACATCAACTCTTGGTGGGCCAGCAATCTGTGCACCAGAAAGCCCAAAATGATGCATTGGATGGATAAGGGCAAAATAAACTGACTTTAAGTGTCTATGGTTTGCTCCCAGTTAAGATAAAATCAACACAACGGACTGTAAAATTGGACAAAGAAACATTGCAGAATGTGACACACACACACACACACCACGACAACATTTCGGTTGCAAGGATATGTTCAGTTGGATCCTCAGAAATGGAAGAAGAAGACTGATGCCTCTTTCCGGCAATTTATAAATGACAGATGTTGATATCCTGCACAGCGTTAATGTTTTCAAAGTAAAGCGAGGGACGACTGGAGGTGTCATGCATCATCGATGTCAGCAGTTCCCATGAAATCTATCAAGGAAATCTCCCCACATCGTTCTTTTTAATGAAAGACAAAGTTAACGCACTGATTCTGTTCTTGGCCAAGTAAATATTTGACCTTCTTACTCTTTTATTGGAAATGATTTCTCAGTCTTATTTATGCTTTTAAATTGTACGGCTGGCTGACCACACGAATCGTACATCATCACTACATCACCCCCTTGACCCGCAGACTCCCATACAAATCAGCTGATGCAGGCTCGTGACTGCCATGCTGCCTAATTCAAAATTTACTACAGAGTTTTTGAAATTCCCCGTTTTTCAGTATTATTCTAAATGCTTCTTCAAAATTATGAGTCTTTGTTTCTCTTCTTTTTTAAATAAACTGTATATAAATCATATTTAACCACATTCGTCTCCTCCTTGAACAGATAATAACAACTCAACTTGGGTTTCTGGCGATGAACAAACAGCATAATTAAGCAGGGTTAGATTACAAAAGGCTTACATCACCTCACTGACATGGAAGGGGAAAAAAAAAACATAGAGGACAGAGGATAATCCACAAACACTTAAAGAGTAAAAAAAAAAGGTTGAGACTTCACCTTTACCTGATGAGTGGACTGGTCGTCCTCTGGAGATTGGTCGGCTACTCTGAAGAGCGTGGCAGGTGTGGGCCTCCTGCGTCTGATCTGTAAGCAAACAGAAACAAAAAGGGCAGCCATGAATAAATGAATAGTCAAAGTGGCTGATGCTGTATTATTAATCACATTCAGCACACCTGCATATTAATCTAATGGGGGAAAAATACGTTGACAGCGTTGACACCTCATGCTGGCTGAGGACACACTGGGCCCTCTGTGACTTCATTAGCAGAGTTCACTGATGAATGATGAACCGGCAACTTTTAGCACCCGATAACACACTGCAGTCAGCGGAGCAGAGCAGTCGTTTAAATCTTTCTGGTTGATCGAACGCACTTGGTAATGAGAATTAAACTCATGATTTACATTAACAGGACTGCAGCTCTTTATTTAGCGTTTATATTAAACATTTTTGCATGTGGTTCTCAAACTTAAAACTGGTACAAGCTAACTTAAAAAATAGCATTTGAACTGCAGCTGCATCTGTTGCTCTTTTTCTGACTTCTTTACACCAATATTTTTCGTGGCTATTGGTCAATTTACCTGTTTACAAATAAGCATCTCTGTTTCATACACGTTTCCATTGTTAGCTCAGTATATCTGTTTCATTATTGAGATGAGTTAAAATGTTCCCAATGTGAGCATAAAATGATGTGGTATGAAACATGCAAATATGCTGAAAAAGTACAAAAATAACTACACTTTCAAACATAAGCAATAGTGAGAGAGCGAGCTGAGCTGCTCTTTGTCTGTGCCTGAGCTAAATGAAGGCGAGAATTTGACTGCAACTGCAAACTGATTGTATAGCAGTATTTTATTTATTTTGATTTCCATTCACCACATGTGCAGTATGAGACTGAGCTGACATTAATGCCAAACATGTTTTTCTTTTTTTTTTTCAAGAAACTAACTGCAGAAAGACACTTTTTGACAAACTGTGTTAGAATATTTTTACTGTCCTGCAGTTTTACTCTTAAGACTTAAACACAGATTGATAAAATATGTTGGCACTGCTGTTTGGAGGACTAGTAATGCTATCACATGTGCTATCAGTGTAACACTGCTGGTCAGAAGCAAAGCTGAAATTGCAACACAATTTAATTTATGCTGGAATTTCAGTGTTACGAATTACAGTTTTTGCCAGAAGAAGTTGCTCTTTACTGTGATGAACTACAGACAGACTGCGATCACCACAGAAAGCTTTAAAGTACCTTGGAACGGTGCCAGCTACTTAAGTCTTGATTTCCAGACTTACAAACATCTGTCTTTGGCAATTTTCAGCCATGCCTCAGTTTAACAAACTTTCTGGTTTCTACAAAGGGTCAAATATTTAACAGAACTCTGTCAGCATGCAGAAAGCAGCTATTTTGTTTAATAAGATTAGGTCAGAGTGGTGTTTTAACATTACAGACATGTTTTGTGCTTTTGAAAAAGAAAGACTGTTTACAGCGATTATTACTTGACGTGATGTTGTCAAGACGTGCAGAATTAACAGCGTCTAACTTCAGAAAGCAAAAGAAGTTAAGGTGAGTGGAACTGGCAAGTGAAACAAGAGCGTTATTGAAAGTGTCCTCTGTGGAAGAAGTCAACCTTGGCAATGATACGAGCCACTGACATGCGCTGCTGTTTATGGCACCACACTGCACTGTAGGAAGGGGGTTATCCTGGCTCTATTTTGTGTAAAATGGCTCCACACGGAGGCTCGTGTTTGTTTTCTTCTGTCCCATTCGGTGCGTCATCACAGTTAGGCGGTGTGTTGCCAAAGCAGTGGCTTTTTGAGCAGCGCGCTGGACACTCGCCCCTGCCCCACTCAGCCAAACAAAGTAATCAGCAATGGATTTCAGCCGCGTTTGTGACACCAGACATGCGCTTTAATCTCATCGTGCAACCTCCAGCTTTCCCGTCTCTCTTGGTTGTCACACACTATCCGTCTCCCTCGTATTTTCCTCATTTCCATCACACTTGATCCTCTGCTTCCTCTATCCTGTTTACATCCACTTCCATCCTTCATTCCTTGACAGTGACATTACCCTCATCTTCTTTGCGTCACGTCGCAACTGCAATCATGTTATTTTCCCCTGCGCCCTGACACATCTGTTCTTATCTTTCTTCATTTTCCCCTTTCCAGTGTCGGCGCACATCCATACAAGGCCTCATCCGACACTTCCACCTCTGTCCTGGAGAGCTGTAGAGGCCTGGGGCATCTTGCAGCTAAAACACCTGCGTAGCACCTGCTTCCTGCCCCTGTGGCGCCCGAGAAATGATAGTAGACACCAAGTGTTGACACGACCAAGAGTTAGAATTACAGCTGTTTACCTCGGAGTAATCCAGGAGCAGTATTGGGCCGAAAGACTAGCAGCCATAAAGCAGACAGAGTTAAACAACAATGAACAAATTAGAGATTGTTGCAGTATTTTTCAAGCTTTGGTCTGTAACTATTATGTTTCTAAACTGAACTGTCAATGCAGTCTTTCTTATGAAATGTCACACAGTAGGACTGATTCTAAATTGATTTAATTGCAGCTGAAGCTCATATGACCTATTCCTGTAAACTGATGTAAATGATGTAAAATGAGAGTAGCCTTTTATGCACATTTATGTGAAATAATAAAGTTGACAGATGCATTTGTGTTTTACAGCAAGCACACACACACACACACACACACACACCCCAATGTGTGCTGGTGATGACGTCTCCAATGCCGGATGACATAAACATTCAGTGACTCTAGTAATTTTCCAGCCTTAAAACCGCCCCACTCTGCCTGAGTTACGTAACATATGTGACTTCCTCAGCTACGGCAACACTGGGACACAGCGTGTGGGATTACTCCAGCTATGCTTTATCCCTCCGTACCCTCCCTCCTCTACATCTCTTAATCCCTTGTTCCCAATCTCTCGACCCTTCCCGGCACCACCGGCAGAAATGTTTTTGACTCCGTACCAGTTACAGCAGGCTCTCACAAGGCGGCCTGCAGCTGTGGCCTTTTAGCAGCGCCGCAGGTGAAAGCCTCCAGGCAGCAGCATCTCGCTGGGATTCGCGAGGAGCTTTGGTCTGCATAAAAGCATTGGCACAGGGAAGATGCTGTCCAAATGGCTCGCTTTGGTTTATTTAAAGCTAATAAGGATTTCATGTGGCACTTGTTGGAAACGAATGCAGCTCTTTAAGACACAAGTGTTTTATTTTTATCAGTGCTGGAGAAATGCCCAGCTTTTGAGTTGTCCCAATTTTTTTTTATTTTTTTTTTTCAGTAGTAATGACTCTTGACTGCACCGCCGTGTATCAGTCATACTGTGGAGGCTTTGCACCCTTTTGCAGACTGATAGCTTTGTACAGTAAGAACATTTTGACTGTCTGCAGTCTGTGGTTTTAGCTGCAGGATGCATCTGAACTTTCTATTAGGTTAACCAGATTCACAACAGCTGATGTCAGGAGTTAACTTTAAAATGTATTAGTTTAAAAGTCTGCACATCCATGCAACAAGGTTACTGCACTTTTTTCAATGTTTAATTAACCCCTAACAGATTTGCTTGCATTTTTCAGTTGAACTGTCCAGGACATAAGTCCCACTAAAATGTGTAAAAAAGAGATTTTAAAGGATTTATAATGACCTAAAACCAGTCTTTTTACAAGGGTTGTGCAACCTTTTAAAAGAACACTGCAAATGAGAAACTCACAAAATTATTTTATTATTTACACACGTGTCAAGTTTAATATTGGGGAAAAGGTTGAGCAGCCAGGGCTCCGTGGCAGTGCTGTTTTGGGGTCATGAGTCACTGTTGACAGTGCATGTTTCCGAGCACTCTGTGTGTGTGTATTGGCAGAGGACCGTCTTGGTTAACAGGCTGGGTGCAGATTGGCTGATTTGGGTCTACTCCCCAGAGGCCAGGCTCTCTAAGCTGGTATGTTCAAGCCGGTCCTATAAAAAGCACGCTGCAGTAGGACGACATAAACTAGATCAGAGGTGCCTCTGGGGGTTCGGCAGGATGAGACAGAAAGCCTGTAAAACTCTGCAGCGGCGCTCGACAGCCAGCGTCTCCTGGGAAGAGTGACCTCGACGGAGGCAGTGCGGAGCGAAACACGACTCGGATCTCTTTTCCCCGTTTGCTTCCCTCCCTTGTGTCCAATCGTGCTACATTACAGCAGGTCATCTCATCAAGCAATCTGTGATACGTTCAGGGCATCAGTCAAGTGCATATGATGATGTATGAACTTGCAACATTCTCCTGGAATGAATCCATATCTGTTCTGATGGATAGATATAGATCTGTGGAATATTGATTCGTGCTTGCGGCGTGTGTCCACAGGCAGATTCTGTTAAATAAAACCAGGATATGTAGAGCGCCTCAATGAGAGCAGATTATTTATTTAACTCAGAGCTACAGTGTTAATGTTTCAAAATATTTTGGAGAAAACCCAGTGAATCCCATCCTTAAGTAAAAAAAACAAAAAAAAAAATGGATGAGTATTGTCTGACTGAGTTGATCCTTTTGCATGTTTTGCTTTTTCCCCCCTTTTCAATTAAGTTTTTCTAATAATTCTTTACATTTTATACTTGTTTTCTTGTTGCACCAAGACATGTTGCTTAAATGGGAATACTGCGCCATATTTGGATATTACTGGATAGACTGAAAACTATGGAAGGATAAAATCTCATTTGTGAAGATTATAATGATAATTTTCACCCAAGTTTAAAAAGCTGTCTCAACATATCCTGCAGCAGCCACATTGTGACTGCCAGCCAGACAAATTTAGAACATCTCTAGTTATCCTCACCATGTCTGCCCTGTCATGACAGCCTTTACCACTGCCAAAATATAATCAGCGCAGGTTAAAGGGAACACAAAAATGGTTCGTTTGAGTTTCTTTTTTCACTTCCTGTACTACTTGGCCTTCATCTTTATCCCAAATCTGTTTGTCTTGGCACTGTGTTGGGATGTTGCATGAGTTGACGAGGCGATATAAGCAACTTTTATGAGCTTAAATACCAATCAAATTGACAAGTTCAAAGTCAATCTGAATAAAAATCTGAAAATGACCTTTGACTTTGCTATTGTTTGCTTCAGCTTTGCTATATACCACCATCAGTCCTCTGATTCAAGCTTTGGCTAAGGCAGGTTAAGGTTGACCACGGAGTTGTGTTGCTCACAGTACAAAACCAGCAGATGAGATGCAAATGATTCAGAATCTGTTGAAATTTGATCATCTACCAAAGTGGTTATGTCAGCTGTTACTCCACTGCCTAATATTTATCCTCTCTTGGGATCAGCAGATTTCAGACGTAGTTTTTATAAAAAGTTGTGCACATGATAGTGAAAGAAAAGCACGATGAAACAGTTGTTGCATTGTGTTGACGTTTTCATGTGGGCTGTGTCCTTTTGCCTTTCCCTCAGGCTAACACACACATCATGTTGTCTCCCCAGAAAAAAAGCAAAGTCATCTTTGCTGTCATAATCACTCACTCTTGAAGTCTCACTGTTGTTTTGAAATCACACCAACAGAATAATGAGTCTGACACAACCAGCAACCTTAGCACATGTCACTTTGTGTTGTTGTAGTTGTAATTTATTTACTACAGACTCTGGGTGAGTAATTCCAGCCTCAACATCTCCAGTTTGGTCTGAAATATTTTTAATAAGTTCACAAGAGAGCTCACTGTGGTCCAGCATGGAGGAAGCCTCTACAGATTTAAGACGGGACCAATGTTAGCCTAGTGGCTAACACTCTCTCTGATAAAAACCTTTCTCTCTGAGGTATTTGGCTAGTTTACTGAAAATTTTACTTAAGCTTAAAGGTGTTCTTTTTTCATAGTCCATGGTATTGTGATACTGGTACTAGGTTGATCCTGAACTCTGTATCTAATTTCCATTTTTCTTAGAATTGGGCTGTTTTGGTCCAACATTATAAACTTAGTAACAACTGGATATTTAAATTTCAATGGTGTGATGATACAAAACACATCAAAGCTGGTTTTGGAATAGGAGGAGAGGCCAACACCAACACTCTGACCTCAATCCTGTGGAAAAACATGTGGACTCTGCTTAAAAACCAGGTAATTTAATAGATTCTGCTGGAACAATTACCAAATATCGAGCTAAAATGATACCAAAGGCTTTTCGAAATAAAAAGTAATAAAGTTATATGCAACTTGCTAAGGGATATCTAACCAAAAGTTAGAAGTCTATGTACATGTGCATGTAAAATTGTGATTCAGGAAAAAGTCCAAAATAACTTGCACACCGAATACTATTTTTTTCTAGATCATTAGTGTTGCTTGTTTTCTTAAAATGGACAAAAGGTGGTTCAAATGTAACACCTGAAGTCTGATGAGTGTATGCAAACTTCTGACCTGAACTATAATTAGACTCCATGCTTAAAACTGACACTTCCTCCACATTTTTGTATCAATGTAACAATCAAGCCTTCGGACGTTTCCTCTGTATGAAATCAGATAAGTCTAATGAGCATCGAGTCCGTCATCCATCTCAGCTCTTTGCGTTTCTCGGCTAAATGTGCTCTCCTGCAGTGTTATTTCATTTCCACTGCTGTGATCTTTAGCCGGGCTGAACTCTGAAGAGCAACTCAATTAAAAAAAAAGGTCATCAAGTCAACCTTTTTTTCTCTGAATCACACCCTGCCCCCAGCAAGCTTTTTAAAATGAGATGGCCAGGCCTCATGTGGTCCTCTCTGTAAAGCCTGGCAAATTCAATAAAACAGTACAGTGGGAAAGTGGCCCTGTTTAGTAGTCATGAATCTGCAGTGCATGTAATATCACATGCCTTAGTTTATTCACTAGTTTGGGAATGCTTAAAATGTTTAAATGCAATGTCTGTTTTTTTGCATGTGTGGTTAAAAAAATATGAAAAACATTCTTATCATATTTAGATAGGGTGCTTACTCTGTATGTTTCACATGGTTTTCAGCAACGAAGCAATTCAAAGTGATTTACATCACAAAAACACAAAATTACAAAGTCATAGAACGCACAGTCAACAATTGAAGCATTAGATTTTGTCAAAAGTGCCGCCGTTACACATCAGATTGTTTCAAAAGCGACTATAAAAGGGGGGTTTTCAGTCCAGATTTAAAGGAACTCGGTGTTTCGGCTGTTTTGCAGTTTTCTGGAAGTTTGATCCAAATTTGTGCTGCATAAAAGCTGAATGCTGCTTCTCCGTGTTTGGTTCTGGTTCTGGGGATGCAGAACAAACCGAACCAATGTTCCAGACCCGAGTGGTCTGGAACATTGGACAGACTTTGGGCTTCTCTCTAAGCTGAACGTCTGCCACCCTCCACACAAAGCTGGTATCGAACGTCTCCATTAAGTAAACACCCAAAAAGCAGCGATCAGACACATCATGCGTCCGTCCGGCCCGTCCTGTCACACACTTTCAGTCTGGCAGGATATTCATCTCTGTCGGGCGGTTTTAACAAGGTTGCACTGAGTAACAAAGCACTCAGTGAGTTTACAGCTGCTTTTTACAAAGTTCAAGGACATTTCTCCACCAGTTGCAGCCAAAACAATAGATACTCGTTCCTATTCAGGCGCATCGTTTTATTGAATTCCCCCAAGTCAGAGAGGCTGCTGCATGTCGCTTCCTAGCATTTACTGAGCACTTGCAGCGACCTTTTGCCCCCACTTCAGGGCAACTGAAAAAAAACCAGATGGGCTGCAGATAGCATCCAGAGGGGCTCTTCAATGACTCCCGAATAGGTATCATAATTATGCTGCAACCGTGGGCAGAATGAAATCATACTCAAACTCTCTCTTCTGTCCCCAGATTCCCCCTCCAGCATTTATGTAATGTGCTGCTTGTCCTACTGTTTAAAAAAAAAAAAAAACTGTTAGAACAAAGGTTTGCCAAAACCTTCGTGTGCAGATGAGTGACAGGAAGCCACCTGGCAGGCCATTGTGCACAGCAGATGAGGTGCCAATCAAAGTTATTTCACAGATAGCAGCACGGCTGTGACCCCCGTCACTGAGGTGATTCCGCTCCTCTTGTTCATGCAATCAGATTGAGTCGTGATGCTGTGTGTGGTTCCAGAGGTCAATAGCCAGCACAAACAGAAGACAGACCAGCTGGAGTTACTCATCTGCAATGATCTATTTACTCACATTAAAAAAAAGGATAAAATAAGCGTTTATGCTCATGGTTGCAACGCATCCGAGAATTTTCGCCGAAATTACTAGCAACCCTGCTCGAGATGCATGAAAAGGCTAACAATAAAATATTTTTGTTTTATTGTTGTAGCATAATTTAACTGAGATATTGAGAAAGGGGACTGCATGAGGGTAGGGTTAGGGTTGTTGGTACTGCTGCCTTTTAGCCAGGTCTGCCGTCTTGCATGTTCTCCCAGTGCATACTTGGGTTCTTTTCAGGTAATTTCCAATTATCAAAAAAAGTGCATGTTACAGTAGTTGCCCTCTCTAAATTGCTCTTAGGAGTGAGTTTGTGTGTTCGTTGCTATTTGTCCTGTGTCTGTCAGTGTTGCCCCGAGATAAACTAGTGACCTGTCCAGGGTGTGTGCATCTTCTCCAATGACCACTGGAGATAGCTACCAGCTCCCCAGTTACCCTTCAAGGACAGGCAGATGGAGACAAACGATGGGCAGATACCCGTTCAGAGGAATCAGCCCCTTAAATTGAGTATATTTATACAGCAGGGGAATAATTCTCCAATAGCAATTTGTTTTTAGTAACCCAAAATCGATTCGTACTACATTTTTATATAAGATAAAGTGTATTTTGTATTTATATTTTACTAGTTAATCCTTCAAATCTTCAAAACTGAATGAGAAAAAGGTGTGAAAGTTCTGGAAGCTTTGGAAAACTGACACTTTACATTTCAGTTAACTACATCAGCTAACTAAACATCAGTTAATAATAATCATGTATGGTTCTTTTAAATGTACTGCCATGCAAACCAAAAAGAGACCAGGGAAGGAAGCAGAGTCTGTTTTTTTGGGACATAGATATGAACCATAACTCATTTTAAACCTTTACAATACCTTGCTTGGCATTTGTGCAACCAAAACGCCACATCACACTATCTTACCTCTCTGCTTTTCTAAACTGTTCACCTGTATTTGTCCAATGTGTACAAAACAACCCCCTGGATAGCTCTTACTGGGCAGCTTGTTGTAACAGCTTAACTTAGTCCAGGCATTATGGCTCATTTTTAAAACTGCGGTAAATTAATAGATTTTTTTTTCACAGTCCTGCAAAACCCTCCAGAGAAACAAACGCTCCAAGAGGGTCTGGCATAAATCAAAGCCTGAAAAAAACACCTCACAACCACTGCTAAGTTACATTGTCTGGAAACGTGTTAGAGTGTCTGTCATCATGACATAAAATCCGGTGGTCTCTGCCTGAAACCTAAAAGTGGGCCATCCTTGGGATAATGATAATCCAAAACATATGGTTAAATCAGCACATGGTTCATGGGGCACCAAATCAACACTCCTCCATGGTCATGTCAATCAGCATGCCTGCATCACAGAAAGTGACCTGAGCTAAGGGGAAGACTGCATGAGTATTAAATTACAACAATCGTTTTCTCATGGGTCAACAAAACCATATGCGTCAGTGTTAAACTTGAAGCACCCCTATGCCGCCTCAGCTGAACAGCCAAAAAAGACCCAATTACAGCAATGCATTTCAGAGATTACAAGTCACAGCAGCAATAACATAATTCTCTCTTCTCAGCCTTGATAAAACAGGAGTTGAGACCAATCCTGTTTGTCGCGAGTCAGCGCTCTGCTCGAAATGCCCTCATCGGCCTCAGCATCCCCAGCAGAAAGGGGCCCGACTGTGCAGAGGCAGCTGAGGAATACAGGCCAGAGTCCAAATCTTGATATCTGACAACAACTGGAGACAGGTCGACTCCTGATGAGCTACAGATCTTATGCCCCCAACCCTGTTTTTTTTTTATTTTTTATCCCCGTTTCTAATCCGCTTCATCTCATCACAGATATGGTGATTATTTGTTGGGAAAAGTCGAAAGAAGAAACACTTCCACTGCAATGTGATTTCAGCGCCATTAACGATAAAAGACGCAGACAAAACAGAATGACTTTTATTTCTTCACATCTGAATACAGCCCAACTTGATCTGACCTAAATTTAGGCACTAAGTGGGAAAACCTCTATAAACCAAGTACAAACCATTGGACCGAAGGCTAAGAGGCCGTGCTGCAGCTTTGGAGGCCTCCTGTCAGGTTTTTGTCATGTTCTCTCACAAGCACAAGAAAAGAGGGTATTATGGTGGATTTGCAGCTCTTTGTGTACAGTGTAATCAGAAGACTTTTCTCTCAATATTTATGTTTCTTAGCTGTTTACACTTTACATTTCAAGGCATAGCAGCCAAGACAATGGTCAAAATCTGGAAGAGGCCACGCTTATTGAAGTGACACACAAACGCTGCCTTTCACAGAAGCCACGCTCCTTAATTAAAATGGAAAAAGAACATGAAAGGAAAGTTTCACATCAGCCACTGGCATGTTCTTAATTCAGAGTCATTAAGAAATCAAAATGCCAGAACTGTCAAAAACTAGAAGGAACAAAAACAAATGTAAGCCGCAGCAAAACAGAGAGTTATTGATCGCGTCCAAATAATAATTACAAAGTGTGGCTTATTAGCTTTCATGCCAATTAGTTTTTGCCACTACAAACATCTACAAACTGTTTTCGGGCAAAGGAAAACTCGTCAGGAACATAAATAATAGCAGCTCATAAATTAAACAGATCGCATCATTGGGCAAACTAGAGTCAGGCCACTACGGCGACATTCCCCACCAGCCTGCTTGTTGGAAAAGATGGCAGCTTGAAGCGTGCCGTTCTTTCTGCGACTTCTTGTTGACGGTCCTCCACACTGCCAATGTTTACCCACAAATACTCAGCGCATCAAAGGTCACTGTTTGATGTTTAACCCACAGTGACGTAAAACTTGAAGTGGTGGTGGTCGGTTTTCTGAGGGGCATGAGGGATTTTATGGCAGGACTTGGAGGGCTAGGCTGCCATAAAACGTCCGGGGTGATACGAGGTTTTTGTTGGGAGCTTTTTGGGCCGATGCCCTTTTCTGTCCTTTGATAATCTCTCTTTTATTCTGAGTTTTATGTCAGTTACGAGGCCAGATGGAGTCAAAGGAGGAAAGGCATGTCCTCATGAAGGTATACTGTCAGTGCCACGACCCTAATCTCTGTCCATTATGCACATTACTTTGCATGCTTATCACTTGATAAGCATGCAGTATTAGCATGTTTGGAGTGGGGTTTGTGATGAAAAATGGGATTTTTTTTTTTATCCATAACGTCCCAGACAATAAAAACGTTTCTCCTGATCTCTAAATGTAATGAATTCTGTCCATCTGAGAGGATTTCAAGAAGAAATTCAGATGTTAGACAGGATACCAACGATGGCACTGAAAAATAAGGATTATGCAAGTGAGCATGACACTGTTAAAAAATACAACAGCAAAACAGAAGTTGTGTCTGCATGCGTGTGCGTGTGTGTGTGCGTGTGTGTGTATGTTTCTGCTTGGGCATAGAAATAAACCAAGACTTAACGTAATAACACATTTTTCTTGTCCCTTACACCTAAATTTATCATCTTAAGAGGTATTTGCCATCCATCCATTGCATTTAAATTATATCTCACTACTCGACAAACTTTAACTTTGTCATAAAATTGCACTTTAAATTAGCTTATGTGCTAATTCCTGCCTATTTAAACTGCCAGGAATTATAGTCTTTTTATTAATGTGCATTGTTCTAATCTAATGAATAAAAAAAATAATAAAATTGTTTTAAACTTGAGCTTAAGTATGCTGGAAACAGTTATGACATTTTCCCTCAAAGGTAAGCACCTGGTGATCAACGTATCTGTGTCTGTGGGAAGCCATTATTGAAAACTCATGCCTCTCCTCTTGTTTTAAACGTAATGATATAAACAAAACTCTCCTATGCTAACAATCACAACATTCTGATGTCTCTTTGTGGGAGCCGGCTGTTGGCAGGGAGTGTGTTTACAACATAGAAGAGGCTGTGTGCCACTGGTTTTAAAAAAAATGCAAACTGTCAAAAGAAAAAAAAAGAAAAAGGAAAGTTTACGCCAACAACTCTTTATTTGTGTACAAGCAATCATGAATATCAAAACTTGGGGCTCCTCAGAAATCTCCAACTTTCCTAAGTGGAATGGTAACTTTAAGGAGCATTGTTGTTTTTGTTACTGGTAGCTAGAGGAAAAATGTTTAATCGCTATGCTAACTGCTGCATCACACAGAGTCAAAACCTTTATTTCACAACAATAACTATGAATGAACATGGAAGAGCCAATGTTGGGACCATCTAATCATTTCAGAATGTTCGAACTGTGAAGTTGAATTTATTTAGTGTTGACCTATTTAAACTGAACTCAGAACTACTTCTTGTTAAATGGGAACTTGCGCAACACTCCTCAGAGATATCTCTGATCAGCCCAGCCACCACATGCTAACACACAAAGACATACAGCCGTGTGTGCACACATAAATGCGATTTAGATTGACCTGTTAGCCCAGCAGGCATGATTTGGGCAGCGGAAGGATTTAAACGCCAGTGTAAACATTGGAAAAATACGCCAAATCAACACAAAAAAAGCTGAACTACAGCCACATAGTGGCTCCTGCTGGTGGTCAGACGGCCTCTGAACACCACCAGGAGGCGAGGCAGGTGAAGTGTCTTGCCAGAACGAACTCCTTATCACGAGACACAGAAGAGCAAGTTTGGTGTGAAAGAAACTGACTGCTCTGCACCCAGATCTTACCCCAGCAGAGCACCTTTGGGATGAATTAGAGCAGAGACTGCAAGCCAGTTCTGCTTGTCCGACATGAGTGTCTGACCTCTGAAATGCACTTCAAAAGGAAAATAAAATAATAAAAAAAAACTCAAAAAACACTCAGACCTTGTGGAAAACCTTCCCAGAAGTTCTGAAGTGATAGTAGTTTAAAGATTGGGTAAACATCATATTAAACAAAATGGATTAAAAATGGGATGTTCATATGAAAGCAAACAAACAGCTACTTTTTAATCTCTTGCACTCTTGACCTATCTGTGTGCCGAAACACGGGTGGGCAGGATTGGTTACGTTTTATTAGATCCTCACACAATTTTAGTCAAATATAACTTTATTTTATCAGGTTACGCAGGTAAAAGTAACAAAACAGTCACAAACAGACGGGGAAAATAGCACAAAACACGATTTTCTCCGTCTTGATTAAGTTCTGAAGTATTTTATTCCAATAAATGTGCAGCTCAGCTCGGCTTCGTTGAAACCAATCTGGACTTCAAGGCTGCTCTGGGAGTCCCAGTCGACACAAGTAAGATAACCTCTAATTATAAAGAGCGAGCTTAAACAATGATATTATCTGACGACTGGTTGAATGAGTCAGTCGAGAGAAATAAGATTGCTTCAGTGTTAATAAGAAGACGTCCAGGAATTTGGGCAGGATGATTTGCTCAGAGCAAATAGCTGTTGCTTTCTCCCACATCTCACTGAGTGGGAGGTACGGAAGCGTCTCTCTCCAAGCGTTCACGCCTAACATATCCAAAATATTGCATTGTTGTAAACAAGCTGTCCCCCCCCCCCACCAGATAGATCTGTCCATTAAAGCTGACCTTTTACATCCCGGCTGCGGGGGAGCGTTCTGTGACATAGTTGCACAGGCTGTCTCTATAGTAACAAGAGCAATTCAGTCGATTGTGGTTTTGGGATTTAAATGCCATCGGAAAGAACAGTGAGGGGCTGCTTGTTGTGAAACAAGTTGCTACTCAGTAGCAAAACGCGGACCGGTAAGGGACAGTAATTGCAATGGGAGGGGAAGGGAATGAAATGAGTGCTGCTGACTGTCGCTCCCTGCCGACCCACACGTCCCTGGAGAATCCCATAAAACTCAAGTAGATGCTATCAGCTTTTAAACACGCGTAAACACATGCTCTCCTAAATGCCCCTTCTGTTTTCCTGTGCTCCCCGGACAGCAAATGTGCTGCAACGACCTGAATTCATTCACCGGGATCCAGGTGATCGGTTACGGACTGACCGGATCCTTTACTGAATTTCAGTTCCTAACTGACGCACACACCTGAACACAGCTTTTAAAATCTGCGAGGCTAGAAATTAGTGGTCAGTCATGCGGAGATTAAGCAAAGAGAGTCCGGAAATGAGTCCATCTTTGAAAACGAAAAAAAAAAAAACTGTGGTACATATGGTATCTTGATGTCCTGTGGTTATTTGGAAGTGGTGGCACAGATCAGAGTGCATGGATGTGTGAAGTGGAAGTCTCATGAGGCATTGCAAAGATGCTCTGTTTTTGCAAGGCCTCTGCATTTTTTGTGAGAATTTTCTTATCAGTGCAGAACACGTAGTGTGAAACGGGCATATGAAAACAAAAGACAGAGTGTGCTCGCAGGTCGGACCTGCTCATTAAGAGCCTCTTTTATGCAAACAGGGAATCAGGGCCAGTCGATAAGGGAGTCGACCCCACAGACAGATGAACCCACAGGTCGCCTTTGCGTCCTCACCTTCTGTCACAAAACGCATCTCCCTCTTATTATCCCACCTCGTCTTTCTTCAAACTCTCAGAGGGAGTGAGCCATTGGCCTCAATCTTCCAGACCACTTTGGCCTACTTATCCCTGATCTATAATAAAAGTCTTTAGCCTTACAGCTGAATCAGAGATCAGAGATATTCTGTCAAACAACAACAACAAAAAAGCGTGTTGTTTTTCATGTGACAAAGGATTTACCAGAAAAGCACAGGTTAAAAGGTTTGACAGAAAAATAAGAGCCATGACAGTCAAGTGATAAAATGTCGGCAGGGTTGCCACAGAGGAGCCGGACGATGACTTTCATGTTAATGTCACGTTGTGAAAAGGGTCAAAACAAGAAGAGACGGTGAGGCATTAATCTTGTAAGGAAGTGGAGGGAGGGAAATGTCATCATAGCTTTTCAATAGAGAGGAAGACTCAAAGCCTAAAACTCAGTTCTGTGGGGGAAAAAAAAGTGTTTATATTTCAAAAAGGCTGAGAGCAGCTGGATTTAGGTTTAGTTTTTAAACACTAAAAACAATTTAACAGCTTACGCTGATCTGTCCTCATGGATCAAAACGTAATCTGCACACTGACAGCTCACCATCTCCACTTGCCGAGGGTCCAGGTTGGTGGGAGCGGAGGCCGGCACAGCGAACTGGATCTTTTTCCTCTCCTTGTGCTCTCCCTCGACCTCGGTTGACATGGAGGGCTCCATGTTTCTGGATTTCCGGGGCTCAGACTCCCAGTGGAGGCCAAATGATCTCTGCACCCTCTCTGGAGGAACCTCCCACAGCTGGGTAGTCCCACTCCTGGCAGCCTCTTGCTCCTGCCTCAGCTCTGCACTGTCAGACTTTCTTTAAAGAAAAAAAACAAACTAAGAAAGAAAAGCACACTTGCATGTATTTCTTCCTGCCTCCTGTCCACTTTCCCACTGCTGCTGTTCTCTTCTGTCACTTTGATGTTTAATTCTGCCTGTGCCTGTGTGCTCTCGCTTAAAACCTGTGAGGCAAGAGTGACTGAGGCATGTCCTCAGATCTGGCTGTGTTGCAGGGAGGTAGGTGGGTAAGAGGAGGAGGATGGGAGGAGCCAGCAGCTGAAAAAGAGGTGGAGACATCAGGAGAGGGAGTGGTCAGAATTAATAGGAGGGAGGAGAGAAAAGAGAGGAAGGGGGAGGTACACTGAAGTTGAATTTTATATGTTGATTTTGTATATTAATGTATAAAATCTCATGCCCCATTTGTTTGTGAATGAGCGATTTATGCATAGAGGTGGAGGAGACAGAGAGAGAAACAGACGGAGGGATTCGGAGGAAGTGAACGTCCAGCAGCGAAACTTGCTGACATTTCAACAGATTTGTAACGAGGCGTCGCTCTGAATGGGAGAAAAGCAGCTTATTAAAAAAACAAAACAAAAACAAGGAACATTAAGTAAAAAATAATACCATGCATTCCAAGCACTCAGTGTTACCCATTTTGCCACATTTCAACAACAATGTACTTCATCAGGATTTAATTAAAAACAAAGTTGTGCAGAAAGGACCTCACACTTTGTCTTTTACAATTTGTGTCTCTTCTGACTTTGCACATCTGCAGGCTGAAATGTTTGACCCATTAATTGTTGTAAAATAAATCTGATTTGGTGAGGAGCTTCTATGAGTATCAATTTTCATGTCTTTCTATAGATGCGATTGAGTTTCATTCAATGCCAGCTTCACTGATGCAAGAAAGCTCCCCCGCAGCATGATGCTGCCCGTACCACATCACCGTGGGGACAGCATGTTCACAGTAATGTGCAGTGTTTGTCTTCTACCACTGGTAGCATTTTGCATGCAGGCCAAAAGGTTTACATTTGGTTTGGTCTATTGCATAGATTATGTTTAGATTTTTGGATTAAAATGTGATCTTTTCAACAGACTACCCCACCTGAGCTGTGGATTTCTGGAGCCCCTCCAGACTTTTCATCAACCTCCCATTTATGATGTTTTTCCTTGCCTGGCCTGTCACTTTAAATGGGCAGCTACTCCCTCATTATATGACTGCTGGATGCAACCAGATTGCATTTACGGTAGAAGAAAAAGGACCAAAATCCACCCTGCATTTCTTTCCATGGATTTTTTTTTTCCCCCTTAAAAAATTTGAAAATGTTTCCATTTTCTTTCACTTCACACATGTCCATTTGGTTTTAGACTATCTGGGTCAATCCCAAGGGTAGGAAAACTTTAGCAAGGTACTGTACACACAGCGGCCGACACGTGTTGATGTTAGAAAAGCCCGGTGGTGTCAAAGAAAACAAACGTCTGTGAAATAAAGCAAGAGTGCAAAAAGGAACAAGTCTTCTCATTTAAAACAAGATGATACAGTTTTAATAGTTATATGGAGAGCAGAGATTTCGGCTCACATGTAGAGAGAAGAGGCATTTCATCGCTACTTCCAGGGACTGAAAGCTAGCTGTTATTTCACTCACATGGCAGAGGGATTTAGACAGTGCAGAGTGGTGGATTTGGCCCGGGGGCAGATTTGAGCTTTGACATGGACTGGAATGAAGGAGATGGCTTTGGTGATGGTAGAGGAGGAGGATGTGGTGGAGGAGGGATGGTATAGGAGGCTAGAGGGGCTTTGTGGGCAGAGAATATAGAAGGTCAAGGTAGATTTGGTGCACTGGGAGTGTTTCAGCATTTACAGAGTGCAGAGTTTAGACTTAAGAATAATCTGAATGTTTATCCCGCTGGTGAGAGCATTATTTATTCATTATTTTAATCTCTTTTCTTTTTTTCTTTTTTTTTTGAAGCGGGGTTTGAGTCAACAAAGCCCATCCCTTTCAAAGATGAAAACTAATTTATGTGGCTTGTTTATGCAAAGTTTGACACATCCCTCACACAGTTCAAAAACAAATAAATCTTTCCCAGTCGCAGTGGTTGCATAACTTGCAGTGTGATCGGCAAGAATTGTGCAATTTTTCAAGGGGAATGAGTAATAGGGCTCTGTGCAAGAGTCCAGCTCTCTACAAGCCGCAGCAGCATTCTAGTTTTTAATCAAACTAAAGATTGAGTAATTTTTGGCAAATGATAAGGGAATGACTAACTAGAGCATGCTTGCTATTTGAAAACTGTTTTATCAGCATGCAAGGAAAAGCCTTTTATAATAACTAGACCTAAAAAGGCATTGTTAAGCTATCTTTCTGGTTGAAATGTATATGTTATTATAGGTTTACCCATTTCATACATAAAATGTTTCTGTCAAACCATGAAAGATTCATTATCTAGACTTATCTCAATATTATGTAACTTAGCAAACAATGTTTGTTTTGCAAAATCATCTTCATCAATAGTTCTCTGCATTTTATGAAATACTTTCCAGGTTTATTTATTTATTTATTTATTTATTTATTTTACATAACGGCTGCTTTTGCCATTCTTTTTATGTTGACCATGAAAGCTTACACTGCAGGATAAACTGGTAGAACAATTCACAAAAGTAGGATGGAAGAACCATAAAAAAACTGTGTCAATGAACAATGGATGAAACCCTGTCCGTGAGAAACAGGAAGAAGAAGTCCACCTGGAGAGATGCATCGTCTTTGAACCGATTGTCTCTCGTGGAAATGAATCATAGCTCAGAATTAAGTGGCGTAATAAATAAACATTCCTCCGAAATTGAGCAGGAAAATGAGGAAAAAGTCATCTTAAAAGTTAAAAAAAAAACTTTCAGAAATGTCTGAAGAAATGTTTAAACAGGAGAACATTAAAAAATGTTAACAGTAAAACAAAAAAGTGACTCTAAAAATGCATCAGTTAGGATGTTATATTATTGAAAGGTTTCGTTTAATAGATTATTTAAACACACAAAATATGTTCAACTCCTACTTAATAGCTGTTATTTTCAAATTGTACTTTTAAACTGGCAAAAGAATTAAAACATGTATTTTAATTGAACATGACCCTATATGATGATCAGTGTTGTCATATTTCCTTGATGCAAGGAATTTTTAATATTTTTGAAATTCACTCACTTTTCCTCTCAATTTTCAGTTTCTAAATGAGATTTGCATTTATTTTTTCCATTTAATCAAAAATGGCTGAATACAGACATTATTTAATCTAAATGATGGTCACCTTTTCTGACTCAAACCTCAGTCCAGAGAGTCAGATTTCTATAAAATGTATTAAATGACAAAATTCCAGCAACATCTACTATAGTGAGCTTCTGTGCACAGTTACTTTGACGTCATTGCTGCAGTTTACCGACCACAGCGCTGTGCAGAGGCAACAAACCGTGAAAAAGTATCAAATGTTACAAACATCCTTCTACCCCCACACTGACTGAATGAATTACAAGACAGAGAAGGTGTCAGGTAGGCTTTCAAATCTATTACACAAACGTTCCAGAGCAGCCATGCATTGTAAAATCCCCACACACAAAATTACAACCCATTGCTGACAAGGATGAAAAAAAAAAAAAAAATAGAAATCAAAGTAATTTTCTTTAGCATACAAAGGGTTTTTCCAGTTGATTTATTACTATTCACTTAGTTATTTTTAGAAAACTTGGTTACGTAAAACCTGCTGGTCCACCTGCACTGTGTTTGTGCGTCTGAATGCTCCCGGGGGGAGTCTTTGTTTCTGTCTCCAATTAAGTTATGTCACATTTGCCTATGCAAAGCTAGCTTTTCACACACGCACATTATTAGTGACTAAACTCATCTGCTTGCAGACCTCTGTGGCTTCCACCTCTATTTCTACTGAGCTCTGTTTGTGTATGTTTACACATTTTGTTGCAGGGGCGTCATTAAATCACTGGTCTGGCAGTGCGGAGGGAAAAACCTGCTGAAGATAGATCGTACTTGCAGCCACAGAAGTGACAGCTCCAACGGCGTGCAGGAACGAGATGTGCACAATGTTTGACATGTGTAGTGTAGAGTAACATATGTACACACACACACACACACACACACACACACACACACACACACACACACACACTTACAGAGATGTTGGAGACATCCCAAGCAAGCTCTAAAGGCAGATGGAAAAGGCGGTAACTCTATCTTCTCCCGAACAAGACATCTTGGACCAGTGGAGCTGCAGCACACAAAAACTTCCCTGTTATGCAAATAATTCAGACCTCCAGCAGATGATATCTGAGCTACTATAAGGCCCAAATGCATTCTGGGTAGGGATCAAGTAAAATACTTTGCTTTTTTTGTGTGTGTTTTTACTCTAATCTTATCTTCTCCACATTTTGCTCTGGTTGCAGTAATAAGCTGTTACATTTACAAAAGACTTTGAAGGAAAACATCAATAAATGGTTAAAACAAATCCATTATTTGGTTTCAAAAAGAGGCTTTGTTCCAGTGTAACAGGCGGTGATTCTGCAGGGAGAGCTCATCGGTCAACACCCGACTGGACTCCTCACTCATCCCCCCTTCATCCTGTTGTATAAGGAACCACACAATAAACAGGTTGTATTCACAGGCCGCACTCAGGCTCACCTGGGATGGCTGCACGTCAGCAGATTCAGCATCGACTGCGATGGCTCCGCTTGTCTGAAAAAGGAAGGAATCAGCACCATCTACTGGTGGATACATCTAATTACAAGTTCCAAAGTGAAAGTATTTTGTTTATTCAATTTTTCTGTCATTTTAAAGGCTTTACAGGTCACTTGGGTGGATAGCACGTCTGAAAAATAAGTAAACACTAACAGGAGTCCTCCAAAAGCACTCAAGTTGTCACACAAGTTAGGTTTATAACAGCCTAACATCCAACATCGACTCCTGCTTATCCTTTGTCAGGACTGAAGGCGGAGCTGCGCTTGATCGAGAGGTCAGTGGGTGAGTGGAGTGGTAAACTCTGAACAGGGTCAAAAGGTGCAAACTGAAAATTATTCACAAACATTATTCAGAATCTCCAGTTAACATAACATCCATGCTTTTGGACTGAGAAAACAGTGACAGCAAACAAGATCTAGCTTTTACTCATGTTTACTGCCATTTCTAACAAATAACTTGCATATTTTTGTGTAGTTAAACCCTAGAATCATTAAGACCCTGGCAGATTTACATTAGGGATTATTTTCTAAAATTAATCACATCCGATACACTGGGCCTCTTTAAAATTTTATTATTATTTCCTGTTGGAAGAAATAAGTTGGTAAATTAAAAAGACTAATTAAAACGGAAATCTGCTAGGAGTAAAATGTAAAATTCAACTCAAGCTGCAAGTTCCTGAGAATTAACCATCTGTTCTCCTCAATAATCAAGCTGGCTGCTTTTTGAAATACAAATCAATGGAAAATTATTTCTCTTCATTTTGAGACCCTATAGGACCAGTGCTAGTAGAGGATGTACTTGTGTATTTGTATATGGACAAAAGTCAATGAGATATAAACTACCAAAACTGAAAAAAATAAAATTTAAAAAAAGTTTATTGATGCCGTTTTTACCACATTTTAAACATGCAGTAGTTATACAGTTTTTTTTTGTTTGTTTTTGTTTTGTTTTGTTTTTAGCTTATAGATTAGTGAGGAAACCATGTTTGAATTTTGAATTCAGGGGATATTAGTATTGTTTTCACCATAGAATTTGCAGGGCTGATAGGGAAGAATTTTATTATATTTTACTTATTTGTTTGTGGCAGCAAATGATTTAAAAAAAGACTCATCTTTGTATAAAATGTCTAAATTGGTTATAATTGCTCGGAAAACCGAGGCACTCTCTTCTGAAAAGTTTGATAACCACTAGGTACCACTAGATGGCATCCTTTCCCTACATTTTCCCATTAAAACGCTCGCCTCATGTCCTAAAATTACTTATTAAACAGAGGTTTTTAATTGAAATGAGGTTGTCATTTGAAATGAAAACAATTTCTACTTCATATAGAGACATTTGACAAAAGGAATGATCCCTTCAAAGAGGCATCCTCCAAACAAATGGAATAATTTCCTAAACTTTGAATGTAAGGGTAAAGAAAATAGGAAGCTGTAAGGGAATGCATGAAAATCCGGGCATTATCAAACAATTTTTAAATTTTCTTGTGAATATATTGAAAATAACAACAAAGGAAAAGTCATGTGTTGTTGATACAGACATATAAAGTAAGGGATGTAGCAGGTGGAAGATACGGCGGAGGAAGAGACAGAGGAGGACATGGCAGTAGGGCAGTGATTTAATTAGCACCCTCTACCCCCTCCAGCCCTTCACTCATAGCATCAATAATGCATGGCCCCTTGTTTCTACTGCCATAATTAATCCCCTCTTACTATAATTAAAAGCCAAAACTCCCACAAGATGGTTCAGCTTGGCCAGGCAAGGGGTAGGGTTGGCACAGGAACTAATGAAACGCTCACCCTGTGGACGGACACGTTGACAGGATGAGACGAGTTGACAGACAGATCAACAGTCCAAAACTGAACTCTGCCACAGATACCGAGGATGAGATGAGCAGAAAAGCTGAAACTTGAGAGAAAAGACAGACAAATGACACGAAAACATTTGAGAGAGAAATGTGTTCCTGGAGCTGTTGCGTGTTGGATTTGTGAATGAGCGACGTTGGAAAGAAGGACAGATCCACGAGCGTGTAAACCCACACCGAGGCGTGCACGCAGTTACTTACAGAGGCATACCGCTCCCACGTGAGATCCTTCTCTGCTGCAGCCAAGTCTTGACAAGAGGAAGAGGTGGAGCTTTCTGATGCTGCAATTAGGACCACACTATCTGGGCAAGCAAACCGAGATGAATATTTCAATCCGGAGAGCTCCGTGGGTACCTATCTGTGGCGGGGGCCTGGCACACCTACGGGCACACGTTCAGACACCCAACACACACCGGTGAATACAAAAACTACCCAGGATTCCAGAATAATTCACCTACCTTCAAATCACAGATGCCGGAATTATCAAATCTGTCTCTCAGCTCCCTTTCGGTGGATTATTGTACAAGATTCACGCCATAAGGATAGATTTGCATTGGTATAGGCTGAGTTTTGTGTAGCTGATGCATGCTTTTATCTTTGTGGAAATGGGTGTAGGGAGCGTGCAGGTCTGGCCACGTGCCAGGAAACAGCACAGCCGGGGGAGCAGAGGTCACTTTTCAGCCTTAATGTCCTCCCCTGAGTCCCTGCTTCTCTCGCAACAGAGAGCACTCACCTGACTCAGTCACCTGTCAAACATTTTTAACCAGCTTCTGACTTCAGGAGCCCTGGACCTTGCAGGTACTTCTCACAGCACCTCACCACTGTAAACGCACTCCCTTCGGTCTCCCTCCTGCCCCGCCAGCCTCGGCCCCATCTCCACTTGATTTATCGCCCTAAAATACCACTGCACTAATTAGTCAAGTAATTAATTAATAGGCATTTGCATTTGTGCATATGCAATTAGGAGGCTGACGAGAAGAGAGTGCAGCTGGGGTCCGGGAGTCTGGGGGGGGTGGAGGGGGATGGTCCCCGTGTGTGTTGTATGTGAGCGTGTTTTTCTACGCATGTAGAAGTTTGCACTTCTCACAGAAAGACAACTGAAGAGCAGGTCATCACCTCACACGTCTGCGAGAGATGAGGCGGATGCGGGGGAAGGATGAAGATGGAGGAGGTGTTTACTGACAGCTCTGAGATGCGAGTCGACGTCATTTGACTATTGAGAATCCGATATCTTAAAGAGAGGGAGCTTCATTTTCTGCATTTTGATTGCGTGCAATGAAAAGCACAGCAGGTGGCCCTTACTTAGACTAATCCGCCTTCAAAACGGACGCAAAGTGATTCTAAAATGCCACAAATCCGAACAATCTCCCCTCGGGCGTTTGAATATCAGATCAAAGTCTCCCTGATTTGGTGCTGCTTTGAGCCCACTGCTGGCTAAACTCGAGCTGTTGACATTTAGCATTTATTTTGGCAAGGTGACCCGAAGGTTGTTTGGAACTTGTTGAGAATAAACCCCATCCCCTACTTTTCTCAATTGACCGCTGCTATCCAGTCCCCCACACCTCCCCACACGGCGCAGCTGAGGAAGGATAGGGCATCCGCTTTGGCTGATGGTGCCGCTTGATGCTCCTCTACACACTCGCAAGCTGACACAATCACACCAACGTGGTCTGGGGTAGTGCCAGGTTATCATCAAGGCTAATCCCATAAGGGAGGAGACACATTAGTGAGTCTGCACTCCCGCCACAGCTGCTGTGCCGCTGGTGACCCCACAGATGACCCCCTGCAACCTCCGAAAGGCCCCTGAGTTGTGTCTGCAGAGGTCCAAGCCCAAGGACATGATGAGCTTCCATCAGCTATTTCTCAGCCACCATGGTCCCCGCTCGCCCAGCCCAGTGGGTCTGCTCATGCCAACTTGGACTTTGTGGTCATCAAGCTCATTTCTAGCACATTAACTTCGATAATACCTCCTTAATAGAGAGATCTCAGAGCTGGGAAGGACACAATGCCGCAAAACCAGACACACTGAAGGGAAGCAGGAATTCTTGCGTCTCCTCCGTTCATGTGCCAACATGCCTCCTCCTTATTCTCGGGCACCTCTGCCAGCTCCAACCGGCATCAATTCCTTGTCATCCTCCACTGCGCCCCCTCTTCCTCCTCATTTTTCATACATCCCTCGTGGACATGCACACCTGGGTCTCACGCTCTCGCTGTGCGTGCCTCCCCGCTGCTGGCAGCCCTCACTCAGCACTGCAGAAATCGCAAGCTCTCCGACAGCAGCTACCCATAGACGTCCGCCTGTCTGTGCGCGGCGTCACACGTTTTAATATGATTTCATCGGAGACTCTGGCAAGTGGGTCGGCCTCAGCCGGAGCCAGGCCCAGAAGAGTCAGAACAAATCACAATTGGTTTTGGTTGCCGTTCCTCTGAATTTCATGAAGGTATAATTTGATCCAATTAGGTAAATAAATAAACAATATGCCTTCTGTTCCATGGCCTTAATGCACTTATAATTCATCCCCACCCCCTCCCCCCTGCTCCCACTCAGGCATGAAGGAACCAAATATGTGTTGTAGGGTGAATCAAAACTAAATCCAGCTTATTCAGTGTTGATTTGGTAAAGAGCTTCATAATGGGCTTAATGCAGCATTGTTTTTCATCTTTTCAAACTGAAAACTTGTACATGAGCATAATTAATTGCTTGGCTAGTGGGTTTCATAGCTGCACTTGTTTCTGATTAAGATGAGGTCAAGGCTTATTTACTGTGCTGTCACTTAAGCATATTTCACACATAAAACTGAGGCTGATCTCGCCATATTATACATCGACCTCACCATACTCACATGTCTGTATTTATAGCTTTTAGTAGCATCTTCCTTGTGGTGATTGCGGCATCCCACTCACTTATTGGCCATTAACAGTGCGTTTGGCAGGTGGATGAGAAATTTGGATTTTAAAAAGTGGCCTACATGTCTGGAGGCAGCAGCTCAGGTCAGAAATGATGAGTTTTGTTGTTCCTTCATTTTATTTTCTCCCTTTCTCTTCTGTTTTTCCTCTCTTTTTTTCTGGCTGTGTGAGCGCTGCCGCGGTGACAGATGGCGAAGCCCTCCTCCTCCTTCTCCTCCTCCTCCACCACCATCTCCATCTCCTCCTCCACCTCCCCCTCCACATCCTCTCTCTCTCTCTCTCTCTCTCTCTCCTTTCCTTCTTTCTCTCTGTGAGTCTCTCTTCCCCCGGGAGGGCAAATCTCTCCGAATGCGGGCGCATGTCAATCACCGGGCTCTCATGTGATGGCTCTTGCCGGTGACGTGCCAGCCATATGGGCGCTGGCATCGCAGCCTTAGCTGGTATGTAACCCCTTCCCCGGTAGCTCACGGTTGCCATACGTGCACTGACACACACACTATCCCTCTCTCTCTTTCTCTCTCTCTCTCGATCTCAGTCACTCTGTCTGTCTGTCTCTCTCTCTCTCTCACACACACACACACACACGCACGCACGCACCTACACACACACACACACACACACTCGCCACACTCGCGCACACACGCGCGCGCGTTTACATCCATGCATACATGCCCTCACGCATGCACACGCAGACGCGCCAGGACGCCGGGACAGGAGGACGCACCGAGCGACCCATCAGCGACAGTAAACGACAGCCGCGCGCCTCCCGCACCTGCACGCTGAAGGAGAGCGGTGCTTCGCTCGCTCCTGCGTCCCCGAAGATGGTTTGAAACCGAAGCGCGTGTTTTTTTTTTCTCCCCTCATCCTCTCTGTTTTCGCCTCCCGTCCGCCGCGAAAAGCGAAAGCAAAGGTAAGTCACGTCAATTGTTTTTATTATTATTATTATTATTATTATTATTATTATTATTGTTATTTATCTAAATAAGTAAATGAAATGATAAAATCTGAGACGCTGAATCCAAAATGTATGGATGTATGAGACAAACAAATTTTTACGCATGCACGTCGCTTGTAATTTGCAGGCTCTTTTGGCACGGATCCACATGGACATCTAATCATCTAATTGTTCTAGCAGGTTCGCATCCATCCAACGCAATGCGAGCGATGTAAGAACAAAATATCACGCTGACGGCACAAGCCTGGTCAGGCACGTAGCTCGGCAATAATGTGGCTCTGCCAGCTTTGTCCTTCAACTTTTGACACCAGAAGCTACCTGGATGATAAAAGCTATTATAGCCGGCCTGTGCCAGTTTCACCCCCTGTTGGATCGTTTTTCAGGGAATCAGTCCTGAGGATTGGAGAAGCCTCTGATAGCAGTAGATCATGCTGGACACTGATTTGCTGGTGAGATTCCTGCGGTTGGACGGTGATGATCTGATAAACAAAAGACAAGGAGAGAGACAAATAAGATTTTTTTTTCTTTCTTTTAATCAGCTTTGAAACAAGGAGGTCAACGACAGCTTATTGGGAGAACTACTGCTGATTTCTATTTCTTTTTTTCTTCTTCTACTCCTTTTTTACGATTTGTACGGTCAGACTCGAAGCAAATTAAAGGGTGGGACAACTGACCATAACAGGCTTGATTTACCTCCACTTGTCCACTTTTCCCCCCCTCTCCAGTCATTACTTAAAAACACTCAAGGGTTTTGTGTGTGTGTGTGTGTGTGTGTGTGTGTGTTTTCTTTTACGAGAGCTAAAAGGATACAAGCGATTTCCATTTGTAAAATCTGAAATCACGCACTCGTGCATATTGAATTAAGTGTGAAATCCATTTCGTGCAAGATGCATGTTTTGTTAATTAAATGTTGCTGCGTTTTATTCCCCCTCTAATTGTGGAAACCTCCCGAGCCTGAGATTTAAAAACTAGATTTTGCCCCTGGCACAGCCCCCGAGATAATTAAGCAAGCATCAGAGCCCACCTTACATTTACGCTGCAACGTAAATGTAACATGCAAGAAGGGAACAGAGTCAAAGTTACCTTGTGATTAATTCACTTCTGCTAATAAAGTGGTTATATTGGAAGAATATATATATATATATATATATATATATATATATATATATATATATATATATATATATATATATATATATATATATATATATATATATATATAAATTTTCAACAGAAACAATCGTTAAATCTGTATTTATAAAGATATGGCCCATTAATTTCGTTAAATATTTGCCAGATGCTTCCGGATTAAATCCCTTCTCGAGGCAATTAAAAAGAATTTTCTTGTGGATGAATAGTGCTGGAATGCAGCCAGAAGTATATATGGGCGTCAGGAGGAGTGAAAGCGGGGGCCCCCGGGGGACCTGTAATGTGGCCCCTGCCGCTGGGACCCGCTGCGAGAGGACGCGACAGGGCAAACCAGTGACAGCAGGGAATTAAATGGGGATCCGTCCAGCTGTAAACCAGCGGAAAGCCTCGAATCTGTCTCTCTAGAAATTCCTCACTCTTAAGATGTGTCCTTCGGTCCTTTGTGACAAATGTGACCTTTTATCTTACACTGTTGACTTAATGTACAGAAAAAAATATCAAACACTGTTATAATACAAGACTCGTCTGCGTAAGGAGAATTGTGTTTTTTGAGAAGCAGCATTGTGCGACTGGTTTTCTTCCACACTGTGATTGTTCTATCCCTCTGAGATTTTTTTTCCCCCTCCCATCTCCCCACAGATTCACAATGTTGACGAGGCTTTTCAGTGATCCTTCGTTGCTTCCCGACGTGCAAAAATACTCCGCCTGGGCGGAAGACAGCGATGGAGAGGACCACAAAATCAAAGACGAGGACCAGGACGCGCAGGACGACATGGAGGCCTCTGACCTGAGGGGAGGCAGTCGGACGCACTCGGAGCACGCCGGGGACGACGACGAGGACGACGACGTGGAAGAAGACGAGGACGGTGAGGATACTGAGGGTGACAGGCCCAAGAAAAGGGGCCCCAAAAAGCGCAAAATGACCCAGGCTCGAATCGAGCGCTCCAAGCTGCGGAGGATAAAGGCCAACGCCAGAGAGCGGACCCGGATGCACGATCTGAACTCTGCGCTTGACAATCTGCGTAAAGTTGTGCCCTGCTACTCCAAAACGCAAAAACTGTCCAAAATCGAGACGCTGCGATTGGCAAAAAACTATATCTGGGCCTTGTCGGAGATACTGCGCTCTGGGAAGAGGCCTGATCTTGTTTCCTACGTCCAGACGCTGTGCAAGGGTCTCTCCCAGCCCACTACCAACCTGGTGGCTGGATGCCTGCAGCTGAACTCCCGCAACTTCCTCACTGAGCAGCAGTGTCAGGACGGGGGCAGGTACGGCTCCGGCTCCTTCTCCATGCACTCCTACCCGTACCAGTGCGCGCGTCTGTCCAGCCCCCACTGCCAGCCGGGCTCGAACTCGCATCCGCTGAGGACGCACGGTTATTGCTCGGCGTACGACTCCCTGTACGGTGGGAGCGGGTCACCGGAGTACAACAGCCCCGAGTACGAGGGCCCTCTCAGTCCGCCCCTGTGTATCAACGGAAACTTTTCCCTCAAGCACCAAGGCTCTGCGTCCCCGGAGAACGAGAAGGGGTACCACTACTCTATGCATTACTCTGGCCTGCCTGGCTCCAGACCGGCAGGGGCCCACAATCTGGTGTTTGGCTCCTCGGGGGCCCGGAGCGGCATTCACTCTGAAAACGTCCTGCCTTACCATGACATGCACTTACACCACGAGCGGGCCCCCGTCTATGATGAACTGAACGCGTTTTTTCACAATTGAAAAGTGAAGCCCATCGTGCATCCTCTTGTTGTCAAAATCACCCACGGCACACTTTCGGACAATAAGCCCACCAGGATCCGGACAGTATCCTGGACATAATATTATTATTAATAATAATAATAATAATAATAATAATAATAATAATAATAATAATAAATCCTCTCACTCATTGTTTTCATTGGTGTTTTTTCTTTCTTTACCTGTCAACATCCAGTCTGTTTTTGTTATAGTCAGGGATGTAGTGGAAGGAAACCTTAACTACAATCTCATTTTGCGCAATAAAAGCTTCCCATCCCTTGAAAGTGACATGCATTTCAAGAGGACTTCATAAACAAACCACATAAGAAGACAACAAACGGATTTGAAATAATATTTATCATGTGTGATTTGTGTTTGTAGTGGTGATTGTTTGCATTTTGGTGGAAGGACGTCCTACTACACCTCCTCACATTTTTTCCCCTCCCTAAGTACCACTACATCGCTGGCTATACAGCAACACTCACCTAAAAGTGGTGGTTATGTTATAAAGGAACAATAAAAAAATTTTAAAAAATCACCTGCAAGGGACGAAATGAAAAAAAAAAATCTAACAGGAGTGCAAAAACAAATGCTGAGCTGTTAAAACATAGAATATGTGTTGGTTGGGTTGTTTTTGAAATTATTTGTATATATTTTTTTTCCGCCAGGAAATCAGTCGTTTGGCATCTATGCAAAACCCTATGAGAACACGAAGCGAGGCAGAGAAAGGCCCCGAAAGACACTGATCTAATGACAGCACTTTTGCTGCACACACACTCTCTCTCTCTCTCTCTCACACACACACACACACTCATAAGCATTCATAAAACACAAACATACAGACACACACCCACACACCCACACACTGGAATCACACTTAGGAAACCTGACAAACATGCTCTGGCCAAAATCTTCAACTGAAGTCAACAGTCTGATATACACTGGAACTGACAATGGAAGATATTTATGACATTATTAATTTATTTATATCGTTTTGTTAGCCAACAGCTCTATTCAACTGGAGTTTTTATTTATTACCAATGTATTATTATTATTATTATTATTATTATTATTATTATTATT
>NW_006800033.1:599051-688844 GCF_000485575.1 Poecilia formosa
ATTATTTATTTTGTAATTATTGTTAATAGTCAATTGAAATGAAGGGAACGGTATGTTGCTGGCCATTTTTTCCTTTTTTTTGTTTGTTTTGTTTTTCATAGAAACTCAAATCTTTCAACTTTGTATTCAACCAACTGTGTGGTAAAATAAAAAATAACAATAAACGAGACTGTGGAATTGGATTGTGTTGTATGCATATATGCGCACCTACTGAACATGCAACACATATGTTATGCTATAAATTAAATGTTCCTGCAAATAAGGTCGAGAGAGGGAGACAGACAGAGTTTGGTGAGCCGCAACCAGCAGGGGGTCCTTTGAACTTTGGGGCCTTTAATGTTAATGAAAGGGGAAGGAAAGAGCGAAATTGTATTTTATTAATTCTTAATAAATTAAACAAGTAAAGACAGATTTTTTTTTTCACACAGCAACACAATCATTTGGTCTTGACAAAATGAATGTTCATTTGAGTTGAGCTCAGAAGAGATCAGCAGGTGTAAAACACAGATCCGATGATGTCAGGTCGCTTTAGCATTCCAATGGCAACTGGAAGTGTTTCAACCAATAAAGTTACAATATAGACACAAAATGTTTTTTTTAACTTTTTTCAGCACCACGGAGAGCTCTTGTTATTTTGCATTACTTTTTTTTTTTTTTTTTTTTTAAATTAGACTTCTAGGACATATTTTGGAAGGAAGTTAACGCATTCTATTATATTCCAGAATTCAAACATAAGAAAAAAATGAGTTATGTTTGTGCATCGTCTTCAAATAACTTCCATTTACAAGAAAGACTACTAAGATCAAACGTATGGATTTAATAATATCTGAACAGTTATTTCTGTAGCAATTTAGTAACTTAGTACTTTAGCCGAAGATTAAATTGATTTAGTTATTTATTTACCAGAAATGGTCAATTTCGCTGCGGTATATTTGAAAAAAAAAAACCGTACCTTTATTTTTTATACGTATAGTATTTTCACTAATTCGTTTCAATAAAAACAATCATCTTCACAGATATAAGGTATTATTATTATTATTATTATTAAAATGTATAAAATCCAAGTTAACATCCGCAGCAGAAGAAAGGTTTTGCGCTGTAAATACGCACAAATTAGTTTTTTCTGGTGTCCAAACACACGGTTCCAGTCACAGGAGTGCAGAGGGCAGCCGTTGCCACCCCGGCTGGGTTTGGAGCGCTGCCCCGAGACCCATATGTTCTCCCCAAAATGTCCCGAGTGCTGTGCGCAGTAAGAGCACAGACTTTTGTTCACTGGTGTTGATCATCAGTATAAATACTCTCACAATATTTATAAGTGCAAATGCTTACATGTTTTTCATCTATTTAAAAAAAAACATGATGAGAAAACGCAACGCAAGCATTTTTCTTTTTTACATAGAAATAAGTCACATGATTTTTTTTTTTCCTGTTTATTGATATCAATTGTTTGTTTTTTTATGTCAACGTCCGCCGGTTAACCTAAAGCAACTATACTTTATGTTTGCATAAAGGCACATTTGGGCAGAAACAATCTATTTGGTTCTCTTCTGAAAAACAAAAACACTTTTAAAATTAGCTTTAGTTAAAAACAGCCTTAACATGAAAATGAACCAGTTGCTTGCTTGAAGTTGTAAATTACAAAAAAAAAACAAGAAAAAAAGAGAATAAAAATAAAGTATGACAATAGAAAGTGCAGTTAACCTAGGTTTCCAAAGATTCCGCTTCTGAAATAATTGTAACATTTATTTATTTATTTATTTATTTATTTATTTATTTATTTATTTATTTATTTATTTCTGGAACGTTCTGGAGATTAGGAGGCGTTTGGCTGACTCACTGAACAGTATTAACTCCTTGTATTAAATTTTGTAGGTTAATCGGTGTCTTTTGTAACACCGTTTCCAACCTGTTCTATTTGGCAGATATTTACACCTGTGGGACTCCCTGCAGGGAACCAAACCAGTAACCCCGCGGGGTTTCTTCAGGTTTGCTTAAAACGCCAAAAGAGGCTGCTAGGCCGTCTCCATCTCTCTCTCTCTCTCTGTGCGTATATATATATTTTTGTTCCACTTTTATGTAACTTTTAGGCCGCTGTTTCTTTGGATTCATCAGAAAAGAGGAGAGGGAGGAACGCTGCAGGAGTTGGTCCAAAAGTGAAACGAGCCAGCAATGGAGAGGGCATCTATCAAAAAAATACCTCCCGAATGCGCCACCATTACAACCAGCACCACCTCCTCTTCGTCCACAGAAGTCCGGTGAGAGTGAGGAAGAGAGAAGGCTGGCAGGCTGGCGGAGGAGAGTCGTGCCAAGTCCCTTAATGTTCCCCAGCAGCAGCACCAGGAGCTCCGGGGAGGACAGCCTGGCGTGCGCCAGTGCGCCGCGGTTCACCGGGCCAAAGTGGCACTGCTGGGAGGAGTCGATGTTTCTTTCCTAATTTTTGCAGCATCTGTTCATTATCCAGGATGCTGAAAAAACGAGAAAGAGAGAGAGAGGGCTCATCCTGGGCAGCCCTTTGAAACACACACGCTCATAAACATACAGTAGTAAGACTTTTTTTTTTTTTTTTTTGTGAATAGCTGTTCCATAAATATGCATATCTCTCTAACGCTGTGTCGTACATGAGCTCATGCATTGAAATTAGCGGGTGTTGCATTCTTGGAATTTGACTGTTGACATGCTTTAACCTTGCAACATATTAGTCTGGTACCACGCGTGCAAAGACAAATGTGACGGCTAAACTGCCGAAGAAAAAAAAGAAAGAAAAAAAAAAGAACTACACAACAAAAGCAATCAATAGATTGTAAAGATTCCTAAAAAATATAGCTAAAGCTTTGAAAAAGTGAAAACAGACTTTTATTTCAATAGAAACAATTCCCAGAGCGTTAGATTTTGTCAATCGACATTATTTTTGTCAAGAAATAATGTCGAAAACAGTTAGAAATAATCATGCAGTTATAAAAGGACAAAATCAATAGTTTAATAAATATTAAAATCAGACATTTTACACAAACATGTAAACAATTCTCAGTGCTCATGCAATTTCACGTAGCTGAAAAGTATTGCGTTCACTTGAAATTAGGTTAAAGGAGAAAATTAAATTAAAAACATGAAACTTCCAGTGACACTCCGTGCTCCACTCAGGATGAAAAGTGAGTGAATGAATCTCGCTGTTTAAATTATCATGTTCATGCCCACTCATTTTCTCACTCAACTTGGTAAGAAGGGGAAAAAATCAGGAGTGTTTGTCCGACATAACAGTCAAAAGTGCGATTATCAAAATGTCACAAGTACTATGGTGTGAATTCCAATTAACGTCGAGTTAAAATAATAACGGAATGTTGTTGTTTTTTCCTCTGCAAAATAAAATTAAGGAAAAAAAAATTGTTTATTCAGTGCAGTGAAGCGGAATGTAATCTGGTCAGGAGATGGTGAGCACTTGCAATCTGTTAGGGGTATAACAAGATGGCTGCGGCTTAAACATGCCTCTCTCACGTAGAGAACACATAATATTATGAAAGAGGGGGAAAAATGTAACAAAGGGTAAATTTGCTGACTTCTCTGGCACCTGCAGACAACAACAAAATGCGCCACATGTGCAGAGAGAAATCTTATCGTGCGCACCACCAGACAAGTGTGACAGTGTGATGGCTGGATATTACCAGAGCCAGACAAGGGGAGCAGTCCATTCACAAGAAAATTCCACAACATCTGTTTGGTGTCACACAATAAGGGCGCGGTGGAGTGTACAGGCAGGCCAGCTGAACTACTGCTGGAGGTTCCGCCAGGGGACAGGCTCCTGGTACGGAGGAGGAGGAGGAGGAGGAAGAGGAGAGCAAAGAGAGCAGAGGCAGAGGTGGAGATTCGGGTGAGCGCCAGGTAGGTTTGAGGCCCTTTGGAGAGTGGCCAGGTAGGTTTGTGTGCTTCCAGATGTTCAGGAAGGGAACCTCAGAACCTCCGCGACAGTTTCCCTTCATCACCCGGAAGTCCAGCTGCGTTGTGCACCGGAGGGTCCGGAGCCGGAGTGTGGCTGGCCCAATGTTTAGGAGGTTAAGTAGGACCGCCACTGGATCAGATATGGAGGATGAAGGTGTGGGGGTCGTTACTGGTCTGCACAGATGGCATGTATGCGCGCGTGTAAAGGCGTGTGCGTACGTGTGTTATGATAGGGTTGGGTGATGGCCTGGTCACATGGGCAGCAGTAATTGGCCTCCATATTGACCAGTTTGCGGCGCTGGGGGGCGGGCGGGCTCCCAGCTGGACCTGTCAAATGGCATCGCATCCACCTCACTGATCTCTCCTCCACGGACGACCTCCGAACCTCTACCCCTTTCCCCCCTTTCATCTTCCTTCTCCTTCCCTTCATCCTTCCATCTCCACCACCTTTAATCTCGCGGTGCCCGCCTCTCCCGTCATCACCGCCATCTTCATTTCAGAGCTCCTTCACACTTTTAGCAAGAACTCTACAGGAGCGCCAAAGGAGAGGCAAGGAAGTAGATGCCTTTAATTATCATAGATAATTCAACTTTTATAATCAGAACTTTAAATCGTGTTTGGCAACATTTTTACTGCGTCACCTGGATCAACTAATTGGAGTCTCACAGTAGGTTTTAGGGAGTTTGGACCGCACAAATTTTCACAACTGCAGCAACTCCGGAACTGTTTTTTTTTTAATCGTTTAATAACTTTGTAGCAAAACTTCAGTTAATTCTAAGAGTCATTGTCCACTTGGGTCCAGTCTTTAACTTCATACAATTTTGACAATTCCACATAATGTTCTTTCTTAATTGTGCTATCTTCCTAACACAACATGATTCTGCCACCATCATTCTTCACAGTTTGGGATGGTGTTCAAAAATTGTGATGGGATTTTTTTTTGTGTGTTTTCATGATACATCAACATTAACATTAACATCGGTATTTGCTCATATTAGTTGTTGCTTAACATATCGGTATCCACCCTATAAGTAAAATTGTGTTAATGTAAAATGCGAAAAAAAAAAAATTGTCATTGTATTAAAATGGTGGGGAAATGAGGTAATATTGGTTATTGGGCAGTGCAGCAATTTTAACATTGCATACCAATTTTGGCCCACAGTCTTCATATCGGTGCATCAATACGAGGCTGGTATTCTGTCATTTTTGAATGTGTCTCTGCTTCAACACACCTGAGTCAAATGATGAGGAGGTAATTCAGCCATTTGATTCAGGTGTTTTGGACATGTCATAAAGTTGCTGGACCCTGTATGGACTCTTCTTTCCTGAATGGCTTCTTTTTTTTTAGCTTATGCCAATTGCAGAACTCATTACTGTGGATACTGACATTCTTCCTGACTTCCTTCTGCAAGCATCTTTACAGTGATACGTGAATTTTACAACTAAATACTTTCTCCTTTCTCCTACACAGTGTGATGGCTGGATATTCTCATGATGTACACATTTATGCATAATTGTTCATCTCTTTTCATTTTCACTTGACATCAAACAAAAAAGCAGTTCTTTTCATGACTTGTCCAGAAATGCGTCAAGACGCTTGTCTCTATTTAATTTAAATGTTAAAGTTAAAAAGATAAGTTATATAAGAATATATGTTTTTATTCTTAAAATTTTCTCTGCTCCTATAGTCACCAGCTGGTTGCATTATTTCAGCTGAAACTAATCCTTCAATTTCAATTTGCATTCATTTAGTGACATAAATAACTTTCACTACCTATCAAAATTCAAACTATCTCATGTAAATAAGAATTGATCAAACCTGTAATCTGACTTGCTTTTGAACTGCATTCACAGTCTTCTTTTGTGTGGGAGCTCAAATGAAAGCTAATTTAAAGCTGAAGGCTGTAAAGATTTGGCATGCAAAACACTTTTTATGAATCAGATTAAAAATAGTAAGCCGTGTAGAAATGTGTTAAAATCACAAACTGGCACTGGAATGGTTTCATTTAGCCAATTAGCGAGCAAACAGGGAACATTTGGTATTTTTAGAAAACATTAATGTTTAATTGCTGAACACTTTGAAGTATTTAGTTTAAGCTATTTGCATTGATAGTGTGGGACAGCTTAAAATATGTTTTTTGTAACAAGGGCAAGCCCAAGGTGGGATGATGCTATAAATAAACTGCTACACTAAATGAAGGAGAATGGGCTTTTTCACAAACTCACTCATTTATCCTTGCAGTCAATTCATTTCGAAAGAAACTCAAGATAGCTTGAAAGAAGGTCCCAAATTCAACTACTGCAGAAACATTTTAATTACACATGGAATTTAAATTAAAATTCAAAATTGTTTTAAATAATTTATGTGCCATCATAATTCCCCAGTAGAGACATGCTTTTTTTTTTTTTTTTTTTAATATGGTTAAATGTGACAACATGCAAGAACAAAACAGGCTGTGAGACTTATAGTGCATTCGGTTTGTCTCAGAAATCACAACTCAGATGTTAGAATGTCAAATGGAAGGAGCACAAGTAAGAAACCCAAAGAGATTTGTTAGTACTACTGCACTTATAGTTTCTACTGCCAGCATTTTTTCATGTTATTTATCTAGACTCTGCAGGAACATGCTTACATCCTGTACGTTTGGTTTATAAACATACAAACTGATAGGAGTACAAATAAATAGTATATACTGCAACTTTGTATGTGTTTTATACTCACAACAGCCATAATGTAATAAATGAAGATGTGCTTTGGACTTTCTTCTTGGACCTCGAAAAACACGTTGATATATTGCATGATGACTCAAGGCCTCTTGGGGGCGCCCTGCTCCCCTTGGGACCTAATGCAGCAACTTAGTTTGCTTATGCCTCTGGCCGGCTCTGTTTGCAACATATCCCTGCATGTCTAAGTGACTTTTGTACCCTGGTATCACCCTCCCACCCACTGCAGTGGCCGTGTGTTTGTGCGTGCGTGTGTGTGTGTGCGTGATTTGTTGTGAGACGCCCGGCTGTGAGGAGTTTTCACTAAAGAAAGGATTTTCATCCCAATCTTGGCAGGGGAGGGTCTCTGGGTAGGTAGAGAACAATCGTCTCTCCTTCACTGCTGTCAGCCAGAAAACACAGAGAGCTGGCACACGCTCAGTGAAAAAAAAAAAAAAAAGGAGCGGGAGTGACAACAGGGATGGACACACACACACGCACCCAGTCACACACACTTGTACACTCAGGCCCATTCTTTGCTCACAAAATGGGTTCTGATGATGCCGTCGGGGATTGTGGATGACAGGCTGGTTCTGCGATGTGGATGGGAGGGCCTCCATGAAAATAGTCCGCAAAATGACCACAGTGTCCGCCTGCTGTCAGACTAACGGATATGCACAGCGACAGAGAAGGCGGGACGGAAGAAAATAGAGACAGAGAGAAGAAAGCAGCACAATGTCTGCCATGCATGAATTTCTGCCAGAGAGCGCTCACTGGGGAGGACATGTTTAAAAGGTCCTGCACCCCGATCTGAACAAGGGGTTTCTGCTCCTCTGGTTTATTCTCCTGACATGCAGGAGTGTGTAACATGCATGTGTGCTTTTATGCATGAACAGGAAAAAAAAATAGAGGAGGAGGAAGATGAAGTGTGTTTGCGTGTGAGGAGGAGGAGAAATAGAGAAAGAGGAGGAGGAGGGTGCACGCTTAAATTCTGTGACATCTGTTCATTACAACTAGAGTGTGTTTATTTTTATACAGCCAGCCACAAGCAGAGAACTCGACTGGCACCGCTGGTTAATGTACCAGCCTGCTAATACGGTAGGGCAAATGAAATATTAACAGAGGAGACAGAGAGGATGACGAGACGAGTGAGGACAAATGAGGAGAAAGAGGTGAAATGATAAGATAATATGTGACAAAAATGCACATCCACACACACACACACACACACACACACACACACACACACACACACACACACACACACACACACACTGTCTCCATAAAAGTCTCCGTTCTGGTCTCATTAAGGAGACATGCACCATCAAAACACATCAACAAGGGAGAAAACGCCACTGCTAAAAACAGCTAATGTGCTGCGGTGAAAAATTAGGCAAATGAAATTAGTTCAGATCAGTAATAAAACAACACAAATAAATGTCTGTACAGTTTCATCAGAAAATATCTAAAGAGAGAAAGTTTAAAACACTCAAGTGAGTTTATGTGTTTTGCAACTGGTGTACCATTGACAAATGTTTTAAATGTGTTGTATACATTTTAAAAATGTAAACCTGTTTCTCATCCGATTCAAATGATCCAGAGCTGCTTATAATACATACATTAAAAGTCTTAATCATTATTTCTTCAAGGTCTCTAAAGGTTTTTACCATTTTTTTTTGTTTTGTTTTTGTTTTTTTACAATATGTGTCCACCTGCCTTGGCTGCTGGAAGTGGTCATTCTGTCCCAGGGCAGCTATGGCTACAATGTTACCACCATCAGCATGAATCTGTGTATGAATGGCTGAATGACTGAATGCAGTGTAAAGCATAATGGAGTCTATGATTTCTATAAAATGTTAATCAAATACAGGTCTTTAACAATAACTATATTCATCACCCTTTCCTCTTACAACCTTAAGTAAAATTGAATTCAATCAATTTTGTTCAAACTTCCCCTATAATTATTATTTTTTTAAAATAGCTTACTTGTGTATGTAAATGTGACCAATAACTAACACTACCTGGACACACTTTCATTTTCATGAAACATGGTGATGGCAGCTAGAAATAGTTTTAAGTCAGTGATTCCTTACTATCTATAAAAAAACAAGAATAGTTCCACTGAGATTATTTCTCTTTTAATAAGACACTTTTCCCATGTTATAAGTGGAAAAATCTGCCAATGGAACTAGTACTTTTTTCATCAATATTAAGGAATTATTGACTTAAAAACAAGTTTCTATAGCTTGCTGAAAAGTTCCTTGTTAGTTTATGTCTTATTTCAGGTGTGCTAAAATATTTGCACCAGAAACTAGACAAACGTAGTTGGTACGATTTGCAGTGTTCTGGGGGGAAAAAACAACAACAAAACAAACATGTTAAGAGGTGGTAAATTATTTGAGTAGATTGGTCACAGTAAAACGTGTCAGAATGTTCCAGTCAAAGTTCAGACCCAAATCCAAATGCCAATATTTTTCAATCAAGATCTGAAAACGTGTTCTCTGCATCGAGTCTGCATGAGCTTGAGTTATTTTGCAAGGAAGGACGGTCAAAAATGTAGGTGTGGAAAGCTGGAAGCAGTGGCAGTCGCTGCTTGTCTTCAACCTGCTGCAGCAACTCTTCATGAAGAGCATGAACAGCAGCTTCTAATCACCCATCCAGGCCTTTGCATCAACAAGCCCTTTCCACTACCCCCCCCTCTTCCAACTTCCTTTCAACTGCCCCCACTTCCACCTCTGCCCAGGACCATCTCTCTCTCTCTCTCGCTCTCCCCAGGGACGGTCTGCTCTGGAATGGCGCTCATGGGGAAGAATCTCGCTGCAGGCGGGCAATATGTCACATGTTTCCCAGAGATGGAGACCGGGAGCCAAACAGAGGTGTGACAGGTATTTTTTCTTTTTTTTTTTTTGCAAGGCAGTGGCAGGTTGATTGGGTCTGTGCCTGCATGTTTGTCTTATGTTTTGTGTGTGTGTGTGTGTGTCTAACAGATTCCCAGATTGAAGGTTTAAAGGGTGCAGATTAACAGGTTGAGGACAGAGAGCCTCCATCGGAGCTGAAGGGGAATTAAGACGGCATTAACGTCTCTTCTGCTCCGGCACATTAGCCTTTCATTACCCTGTGGTTGCACAATCCATACCAGGCAATTCCCCACATTCATGACAACGTTGACATGTTTGGAAGCTTTGTTATTCATATGCCTTTATCAGAGGTATGATCTAATTGTCGAGCAACCCCACTTCTGCTGTCTTTACATATATTCTAGTTGTGATCAATGTGACCCAGTGAATTAAAATATATGCATTCACACAGAGAAATTTGGCATTTATTTATGCCGTCATTATATATATGCTTGTATTAAAACTCAAATTAGTCTGGATAAGCTTGGGCTGGGTTACACACAGGGAACCTTTGACATGAATGGGAAAACTCATAATTGTTTTTTTTTTTTCAGTGTTACTCTAATAAATTAATTCTTATTTCTATTTATCTTTACATTTCAGCAATAGATCTTCATCTGAGCTCAATATCAACTGGAAAACAAATCCTCAATTTGCAAAAATAAAGCCCATGCACTGTAAAACATCTGAATTAATTTTTGTTTTTATTCAAACGTTCCCTCACCTCCCCCCCTTTTAAAAAATATAACACTTTCTGCAAAACAGGCCCAACATTTGGGTGTATCCCACAATAAAACCAAAACTTCCTGATATCAGAGTTTGGGAGCTTCTCTCTTTCAGTTGGATGTAGTTTTAATGCTTTTCTTATGGTTCCCATCCGTGTTTCTAGCTGCCACAACAGCTAGCTGTTCACTGTGAAAACTCACTGACTTACCTGCCTACTGACACAGCTAGAGTACCCGTTTGGGAGTTAAGAAGCAACAGTTTTGAAAAGTTTCTGAAGCTTATTCAGAGAATTAGATACAGGAAGTGATTCTTTTTCATTTTGAAATAGAAGTAGACGTAAATAGGCTGCACTTCATCAAGTGTGAGGACTCCATAGTGCTTTAAACTACAATCTGTCATTCATCAATTCGTACTCTGATGGGTGTCAGGTACAGTGTGGCCGCAGATGCCCTGCCAAAGTTGATTGCCACAGGCAATAATGTGGAAAAAATAGCATCCATCCCCACTGTCATATTAAAATAAACACGGGAGTCGCTGCATTTATTTTTAGAAAACAGGAGCAAACATTTTCCAACTAATGTAGAATATCAGGCTCTAATTTGCAAAGATGCCTTAAAACTCTTAACTGCCAACTTTTTGCTGTTTTTCTGTTTGGCTGCATGTGCCGAGAGAGAGACGTGAAGACGTGGATTGACACGCCATGTCTTCCTTCAGAGCCTCCCTCCTCAGCATCACCAGATTAACGGATTAGCAGGCAAGGCGAGCACTAAAGCTGGCTAATTCTCACCCAAGCACATAGAGCTAAAGCTACTCAGAGCCCCGCAGAGCCCCTCTCTGCTCAGAGCAGCTGTGTGGTGGAAGGAGGGACGGAGCTTCTTCCCTCCGAGGAGCCATGAGGAAAACAACGGAGGATTCACAGTGTCATTCATTGGCTTGTTTTGTGCACTAAAGATTATTTTTAGTACACCATAGCATACTGCTTAGACAAAACCCAACTTTCGTGATTTAAGATAAAAGTGATACATGGGACTTGTGTTCTAAATATTCTGATTTTAAATCAAGTTTACACGTATAGACTGAATTATGTGTGTACATTCAGATAATTCCAATTTATTCCAATTCCAATAAGATTATTCCTTATTGGTTGGACCAATGCTGGGAACACTAGGAACTTAAGTATATTTAAAGACCTAAGAAGAAGAAATTCAGTTTAACAAAATATGACAAAGTCTTTTGGAGCCATATATCTTTGAAAGACCAGCCACTTAGCAAATTGCTACAGGCTTTCTGAAGAATAGCAGATCTACTTTATAGCTCAACAGTGCCCCCTAAACTCAGCCTCTCACACCAGTTTCATCTGGGTATTTTATAATCGGTGTACAGATGCATAGACCAAAATTGTGTCTTGAAAATATGTCATAAAACAACTAAAAAGTCTACCGTTTTGGACAAATTTATCAGACTTTGCACCATTTGGATCTGAATAAACTATTCCAAGAAATTTTTAAGTATTGACTTCAGATTTAGTCAGCATTGTGTAAAGGCAAAATGCTGGAGCCCAAACTTTGCCTTCTCTCCATGACAAACTAAATGTTAAATATGTTCAAATAGAAACTGAGAATTACACCAAAGTTGGTGTAACTGATGCTCAACAATACCGCATGGTCACATCCTGAGGTCTGCGAAGACCCAACCATTGAGAACAGGAAGTCACATGTTTTACTGGTTCTCCTCCGATAATTAACCTCTTGACTTAAACCCCTTCAAACTGTGTCAGATAACAAGTTTCTAAACGAAACAAAGTGTTATTTAAACACTTATTGATGGTGTTATTTAAGTAAAACTATTTATCCTTGGATCGGAATATATTCAGCTCTGTAGTGAGGCAGATGAAGAGACATAATCCTAAATATTTAAACTTTCCTTCACCAGCTAGATGACTGAAAGATGATCCCAGACACTCATAGGTACTGGCTTAGAAGTGGATAAAACAGGCTGAAATGAAGCTTCTGGAATGGCCTACTCAAAGCCTTGACTTTAAGACTGTTGAACATTTGCAGTCTCTGCTTTAAAAAGGCAGTTTGTGGGAGAAGATCCTGCTACAAGATACAATCTTTGAAGGGGAAGTGAATGTTCTTAGTTAAATGCATTTGTTATGGTGAATACTTACTATGTATGAAAAAAAGATGCTTAAAAGAAAAGAAAAGAGAAAAACTGTTAAAGAACCACTAAAACTGTGGCACCGTCCAATGAAAATGATGAGAATGTATTGCACACTATTTAAGCAAAAATAAATAAACTGTGTGTGAAACTGATGCACACATCTTCACCCATTCTTGCACCACAAATTACAATATTAGACAGATTGAATATTTTTAATGTCACATACAAGTTTAAAGTTTTGTCCAATTCCAACAGCTTGGAAACCTGTCATCTTTTCACCCAGCTTAAACCAATTTCCATCAAACATCACAAATAGTTCTCTTCTAAAGTATAATTAGACAAATTATTATAAGAAAACAAGATGTAATATGATCTTACTGCATAGTGTTAAAAAAATTTGAAACCTTTTTTTTTTTTTGCTTGCAGTAGACAGATTTGGATGTTTATTTATGCTAAATAGAAATAGACTAACACATGATTTTGAGGATTAACCCTTTAGGGAATAATTAAAACCACAATCTTTCAGGACAGCTGTACGTATAAACCCCAAAGAGCAACCAGAATACTTCCATTAGGATGGGTAAACAGAATAATAACCCATAATTATCAAAAGTTCAACAGGATTTCACCTTTACAAAGTCAATAAAAGGAAAAAACCTCTGTCTGCTGCTATATAAAGTCTAATCATGGATCAATTTAAAGGTAAGTATTTTACTTCAAACTTCATAACATGTACATGTTTTATCTTGAAACCTTTTCAGTTTTTGCTTTATTAGTCCGCTAGCTGCTGTCAGCGGGAAGTAACACTCCTCACTGAATAAACCAACACTGAGGTAAACAAAAAAAATGCAAAGCTGCTCAGCTGTCGAGCAACATCATTATGAGAAAGGCTGCTGCTTGCAAATTGAAGTTCGGGTGTAAATGCTGGCTTTCACCAGAATGAGATTCAAACTGTCAACTATCAGTGCCAGCACCTTGCCACAATATTTACTACTTCAAGCTACACGAAGGTCGGAAAGTTGGCGGGACTAGAAAACACAGACACACAGGGGCACGGGAACGCGAACGCGGCTTCCCAAAAGCGTTTCATCACGCAAGCACACAGCCTCATTCATCTTGACTTTCGGTGCACTTTGGAGACCTAAAGCAAGCAAACGACATCCATCTCAGTTCGGGTTCGGTAAACAAGAGGAAAGGCGGCGAGAGGGTCCGCGGTTTGGGCACGTGCTCTCCAGCGGGCCGAGGACAATGCAACGCTGGCATAGCCGCAGTCTCGTGCCAGAGGGAATGGAGTGCCACATGGTGCCCCGTTTGAGTGGGGCCAGCCCGGAGGGGGGATGTGGACCACAATGCATGCGCACATGTGTGTTTGTGTCTCCTTTTGTGCACGCACTTGTGCGTAAACGTGTAAGCTATGCGTGACCATCCGTACATAGCGTATCAAAAGAGACACGGCAGATCATACATTTATTGGCGATACATGTAGGGTTTTTGTGTGTGTGTGTGTTAGAGTGTAAAGCTGGTTGTGTGGGTGCACATGTGAGGGGTGGGAGCACGCTAAGGTGGAGCACAGGGTGTGTGTGTGTGTTTGTGTGCAGAGGTGGGGAGGGGGAGTCCCAGTTCCCCTTTGCATCTTAAATTCCTCAACATCTGTTCAGCCCTTCTCTGTGCTAGCAGCAGCGGGTTGTGAATTTGATGTGTACGTGTTTGTGCATGTTTGTGTGCGCGGATGCCTCTGAGTATGTCTGTTGCTGTGTTTGTGTCTGCCTGCATATGTGCATGCTCTGCTGAAGGTGCTGGTTGTTACCCGCACCTTAATTAGGGAGGAAGAGGGAGATTTCATTTTCAACAGTACTTGCAGGTACTGTGAGGGATTCTCACAGTGAATACAAAGGGAGAGCCGTTCACCTGCAACGCCCCCTTGGCGCACTGGATTATGACCTAAATTACAACTCAAGTTCAAAGCTTTTGATCAAAAATCACAATGCATGTCACCCAATTGGGCCCAAAACTGCTGAAAGTAAAGCAAAAGTGTGTGTGTGGGAGGGTGGGGGTTAATCTCCAAACCAACCAAATCTCCATTGATTTAAGACTCCGAAACACACACAAAACATTACAAAATGTGGGTTAGCGTTACCGTGCAATGTGCATGTGTGAGCACCAAACGACAGAAGATTTTTGGAATGAAATATTTACGTCCTGTGTGCCATCTCCTGAGTGAGAATTTCAAAGCGTCAACAGCTTTGAGGTCAGTAAACAGGGGTGGAAAGTACATTTTCTCAAAGACTGTGAACGGAATCCCTCTTTAGCATTTATATTTCATGATTCTTGACTTTGTTGGAGATGAAACAGATTTTATTCGGTGTCATGCAAAAGTATATACCTTTTCACATTTTGCCACATTACATCCACAAACGCCAATGTGTTTTGGAGGGATTTTATGTGGTGGTACAACACAAAGTAGTTCATTAATGTGAAGTGCAATAAAAAGGATATGTGGCTTTTGATTTTTTTTATATAAAAATTTTAAAAGCGCAGCAGAAATTTAGACTCAAGACCTAACAGATCAAGTGCACTCAACTGCTTTCAGAAGTCACCGTATTGATAAAGTCCAAATGTGTCTAATCACAATGAAAATACTGCCCTATAAAGGTGACAGAGGTTCATTGAAGAGCATTATTAAACCAACAGCACCAAACACATTGGATATATGGGGGAGAAACAATAATTTCATGCAGCATGAGAGAAAGAGAACACAACAAAAAGCAGAAGTTTTACAGCTGCTTCATTCATTGTGTTTTTTCGTGGAGGTAGACGTCAGCGTCCGTGAAATGCTGTAAGCATAAACATATGTTGAAAATGAATAGATGTCAAATTAATATCAGTTGGGACCAACTTTATTCCATCAGTGTTGTGAGGAATTTTTTGTATTTGTCATAAAATACAAGATTAATGCCTTTTACTATTCATCTGAGACAAGTTAAGGTTTATCGACCTCTGTATCTTAGAATTTTAAACCTTGATTTGAGTAAAATGTCTCTAAAGTAGCATTATCTTTACTGAATTGCTTTTTTAATACATCTGCTTGCAACTGTAGCAACAGAAAAAAAGAAGATTCTGTGGTGCATTGACTCGATGGAGGCCGCATTTTCAGATTTCATTTGTAAAACTAAATATTTCTTGTATGGCATTCCTCTCGTTTGGCAACCAACGTAGCAGAGAAGTATTTCTGTAAAGTTTAGAACTAGGGCTCGCGTGAATACGTTTCTGCCTGTGTCACAAAAAGTTATGTGAAGCTCACAAGTCAAGCTGCTGTAACTGTAACCTCTCTGACAGACACTAACCGTTCGGCACCCCTCACTAACCCGCCGCCAGTCTTGTGCCACCTTGATGCCAAGTCTGCCAAACTTGTGTCACATCCGAACAGACCCCGTGTCAACTCATCACAGTACATATGCCAAGTCGATGCCCTCCACATGCCAACCTCACGCTACAGCCGTGGCAATCCTGCGACAACAATGTGCCAGTCGGGGACCTCTGTTTGGCCCGCTGTGTGAATCCCTCGGTACAGTGCGCTGGGGCGACACTGTGAGGAAGCGGAAAAGGTCAAAAGTCGCCAGCAAATTAGGGTTCAGTGGCAAATCTGTTGATTTGGTTCTTCTTCAGTGGATGCAATCAGCAATGAAATCCAGCTCCCAAGCCCTGCTTAAACTCTAATCTCAGAATCTGTGGGTTCCCTCCAGCATGCCTGTCTACCAGCCTGTCTCCCACCAAAGCCCCTCACCTCTGTCTCTCTCTCCTGATGCCTGCTGGCACTTTGGGAGCAGTGCCCCTCCAATCCCCATACCGTCCCCTCCCTCCATCTTCATCTTTCCCCCCAACAGCCCCGTCGTCCCCTCCCTCGCTCTTCCTCTGGATGCCAGCCGACGGCCCTCACAGTGTGGCACGCCATCTGCTGCCTCCCGCCCCGGCAACCCATCCACCCCGCTCCTCGACGCTAACTCCGCCACCCCACCACCACCCCTGCAGACAGCAGCTACCCACAATCCCCTTCTTCCTCAGCCGTGCGGCGCATAGAACAGGAGGCTTTCGCACAGATCACTTCACCCTCTGATGCCCCTGCCATAAAGGAGGAAGCCGGGAAAAAGCCTCCATGTATGAGTGTGTGTGTGTGTGTGTTGTGGAGGAGGTGGGGGCCTCTTAGACAAAGTAGACAAGGTTTTCTTTTCTGCATGTGATTTAAAACAATGTTTGTTTGTTTGCATGAATGTGTTGAGGCCCGCTGCAAAACACTTGGTGCTTCATATTTTAGTAACATGCAGATTCACCAATTACCAAACGCAAACTTTCGTTTTGAAGCGTCTGTTTTGCACTCTTCATGCGTCAAATGTGTTTACAAATTTTTAAATAACAAAATCTTCTTTTGTTCCATGCTTTATTTTGCTCTCTTCCATATTTTATCATTCTTGAACACAAGTCAAATTAGAGGGGGGGGGAAAAAAGATGAAGATTGGATAACAAATCATGAAACCTGTTTTTGGTTAAACTGCCACAGCCTTTTGGGATCTGACGGCGTCTCTTGCGGCAAAGCTCTCTGATCAGTGTTTAGCTTTGGAGGAGCGAGCTAAAAAAGATTAGACATCAAACTCTAGGAGGCAGCGAGAAGGAGCGGCGCTCCATCCATCTTGTGTGAGCATGGAGCCTCATTCCTGGCACTCTATCCATCAATGAGCGCAACATTAACTCTCTGGATCAGAACCAACATCTCCATGTCTCTCTCCGTCTCTCCTCCCCTCCGCCTTGCTCTGCTGAACACACACACCAGCGTTCAGACTTGGTGTTCACCGGCATTCTAAATTCAACCCAAAATCTCCCACTTTGCTGTTAAAAATAATCGAAATTTTGGACGGATGCTTATTTTTTCCTCCTCCTATAAGCACATCTAACGATAATCTCGTCTTGGTTCAACTTCCCTTTTCTCCTCTTTGCCGAGCCACCCGATCTGCTCCTCTCTTTGTCTCCCTCCCAGTTGGTGTTAATAATTTAACTACAGAGCTGCTGCAGAGCTGGCACCGGTCCAGGCCTCCGATTGGCACTGTCTGTCTATTTATGACACTGTGTGGTGGCACACATGTGTGGGATGTGCAAGAGAAAGAGGAGGCCAGTGTGTGTACAGGTTAAGATGTGTGAGCTATTTTTCTTTCAGACTTTCAGACAAGAGCAAATCACCTTCCAAAGCCACAAGAATGTCACTTAAACTTCCCACAAATGGACAAAAAAACAAACAAACAGATTTTTACTTTTGGACTGGTTCACCGAAGTAGCTATTAGTCGTTCAGAGACAATATATTTTTGCTGAATATCTTCTGGGCTTTAGTGTGTGGCAACGGTTGTGGGTGTGATGTTATTTTTGGGAACAGACAATCCAGAAGGATTCTGCAAATGCTTTGCATTTTGCACATTAGGCTTCAACAATTGCTCGATCATTTTAAGATTAAATCGTTTTTCTTTCATTTAGGATTCAATAAAGGTTATTCCCTGCATAGCTGTTGACCTGCTAGATAAAAACTGAAGAAGGTATTCTAAAAGATGACACTTCTGGGAAAGAAATAAAATGTTTAGCATGTGAAACTGCAGCAGGGAAAAGTAGCAATGATGCATGTTAAAAGTACTGCAATTTTTAAAAATTCATTGATTTAAGAAAACATCCACTCAGGGTTTACACAAAAGCAGCTGGAGCAAAGAAGCAGAGATGTTTGCATCATGTCTCAAAAGGTACAGTAAATATTCTGTAATAAGAAAATGTGGACAAAGAAAATACTTGGTTAAAAAATAAAGACTTTTTGTGCATTAAAGCAGTAAGATGTCCCACTCGGCACAAATAAGAATAAATATATAACCAAAATGATAACTAAATCTGCCACTGATGTTTGCATCTCGCATAATTGAAAGTACATCACCATTAAGTTCTAAGCTTTCATGTAACCTGCATGTTTCAGTCGAAGTTTTGAACGGTCTTAGTTTTTCACATACTTTAACTTTAATTTAACAGTGTCTGTTTTGTTTTCAACAGTTAAAAACAAGACAAAATTCTAAATATATAACAATAAAAATCTGAAAATGTAAATCTGAAGTCACCTGTTTGCACCACAGCTTTTCTCTGCAGTTGCAAGTCTTTAGATAGCATCTACCAGCTTTGTGAATCAACAGGGAGATGTTTTCCCTGTGTCATCTTTGCCTTGCTACTTATTCTCTACTTGATTTAGGCCAGAACTTACTTTGACTAGACCATTCTAGCACAGGATTATGCGTAAATCTAAACTGTTCAAATGTGCCAGTGGCTGCATGTTTGGGGTGGAACATGGATCCATGCCGTGCCTCAGTCTGAAGTCTTTTGCATACTCTAACAGTTTATCTGAATATAAATTGTTGCTATAAAGAAAAGCATCTTTATAGCAACATGCCACCACCATCATGTCTTACCTAGGAAATGGTGGGATCAGGTTGATGTGCAATGTAGGTTTTCAGCTAAAAACACTCTGAGAGTTGTCTAAAAATGCAAACAGGACTTATTTTTCTGTTTAACAATGTTTTTTCTTCTTGTCAGTCATCCATCACAGCTGGATTTATTGAGTTGTTGCGCAGGCTGGTCTATGGATGGCCAGGTCGCAGCGTGAGGGTGACTCGTATAATCAGACCGTAACCAGCCACAAAATACAGCTATGCAATTTTACAATCATTTAACTAAACAATATGAAGTTACATTCCAGATTTCAAAACTGAGAACGATCTGAGATTTATACCAAAACAACAAAGTAGAGAAAACTAAATGAAATATTAATCAGCCTTACCTTTTCAAAACAATTACAGCAAATGATAGTCACTAACCTCCCTAACTAAAATAAACAGGTAAAAACAAGAATAAAATAAATGGCAGTCTACCCTACAAACTCAATCACATACAATTTTCAAGTTTACATAAACACTGGGTCCAACAATCACAAACGGGCACCTGCACACACAAATTTGCATAGTTCAAAATCACCCTACTGCAGCAGCCACCAACAGATTCTCCCAACAGAGCTTTAGATCTCTGCAGCTCCTCCAAAGTCACCTTGGGCCTTCACCTCCTGTCATTAATCAGAATAATTAGGTGACTTTGAAAAGCACAACTGATGATGAGGGAATTTATTTAGGGGCACCAGGGTCAAAGTTCTACCTCATATTTTGGCAGCACCGCCTGAACTATCAGCTCAGTTAGACCAAATTCACATCAGAATTATCCGACCATGACTTGGTGCTTTTCATCACCTGAAAAGCACTCCACAGATTCAGAGGACCTGAAAAATAAGTAAGTAAGTAAAGAACTGGGTGGCGTTCCCAATGCTGGAGCTTGACACGGTGTGAAACTCGAAGCCGCCTCCTACGCCTCTCACCCTCCCACACTCCTGCCCATGCACAAGACATGTCAGCTGCAGAATCCGAGCAAGTTGCTCACGACGTTCTATTTAGTCATCCTCAAGCGCCATCAATCATGCTTAGAATAAAAACACCATCGTCTTTCATCATCATGGCCCATCAGACTGAAATAAATTTGGGGATTATTGTGTCTTTTTTTGTTTGTTTGTTTGTTTTTTTACAGAAAAGGTTTGTTATGCTTTCCTCCCTTCTGGAAGAATCACAGTCAGATTCTTGACGTCTCGTGCGTGGAGAGCTGATGTTGTGAATGAATCTGTTGTACTGCATCGAGGCCCTTCCAAGGATTCATAGTAAACAGACATATGCAAAGCCGCCCACCACTCCACCTTATCTAAATCTGATATCTCATAAGGGCCCTTCACACTTGTCGGAAAACATAAACACGCCACGAGCGGCTGTGCGTCTGCGCGCGCGCGCTCGCGCACGGAACCTGCACTGTCATTAATTTCGGCGGCGGAGGGAGGTCAGCGTACCAGACGGCCTGCCTGCGTGTGCAAGCATGTGTGCAAGCTGGCGTGGCACTACGGCGGATGCACACTCCCATGTATGTGTGAGTGTGCGTGTCGTGAAGCGGGAGGGAGAGGAAGAGATGGAGACCGTGGATGTGGTCGTGCACGCGCACACACCGGCGTTGACAGGTGGCTGCGGTAAAGAGGTGGTCCCTGAGCTGGGGTCTGCCTGTCTCTGGCTGAGAGAGAGAGAGGAATAAAAAGCTCCCAGCAGCTGTCGCCCTAATTCCTCTAACACGGTGCTTGTGCTCTGATTAGAAAACAGATCTGGCCTCTAATTTACTCATGACACCAACTAATGCTCTATATCTCAATCGCTCCATCCCCGCTCGCCACTGCATGGCCTGCCTGGCTGGACACAGACACCGATGCACACCGAGTGACTCAGAAGGCAAAGAGACGAGCGCAAACAATCAGCTGAGCACGACACCGCTGAGCGCTAATGTGGCTTTACCTCCGTGGATTATGCTGCAGTCGGAGGAGTCAGGAGTGTCGCTGCGGGGTGTCAAACGTCTTATCTGCAACAAAGCAAAGCAAATTCCAGGCAGAAAAAGAATTTCCTATTAAGTCACTAAAAGCTCTTTAAAAATATAGATTTTTATTAAAGGAAAAAAAGTAATCCCCCCCTTTTCTCAACCAATAGTAACTCTTTGATTAGTTTCACTAGGCTGATATAGCAAACTTTCAGAATCAAAAAGCTATTTAAACAGAGCCTGTCGCACAACACGAAGTAGGCTAACAGGTGTGTAAAAGCAACACATCATGACCCGATCTACAGAAATGTAAGAACATCTGAGAGGCGAAATCCCTGGCATCTGTCAGTCTGGGAAGAGTTACAAAGTCATGCATTTTAATGCTATGGGACTCCAGTGGACTGCAGCGAGAGGCTTTACCCACAAACACAGAAAACATGGAGTTGTGGTGCTCAACCTTCCCAGTCGTTGACTTAAAAAAAAAAAGAGACTCCAACAGTAAACTGACAACCGATCCAGAAAGGAACCCAGACATGTGTCTGCAGGCCTCGCTTGTGTCGATTAAGGTCCAGGTTTGTGACTCTTCACTAAGAAAGACACTTGGCAGAAATGACGTCTGTGGATGAGTCGTAAAGCAAAAATCATCTGGATCAAAAAGAAGGCTAAAGGGCTGTCTCGCATTTACTGGAAAATATTTTGACTTTAAATGAGCTGTTCAGGCCTGAAAACTCAAAGATGGCTAAATTTAAACTATTCTCCAAGGAACAGTGGGTTATAAATCCTCCACGTTGATGCAACAGACTCATTGCTAGTAACAAGGTTTTGATCGCAGTTGTTAATCAGGGTGAAAAATCCAGGTATTAGTTTTCAGGTACAATTACTTTTTCACAGAGGGCCAGGTTGGATAGCTTGTTCTCCCTTAATGAATGGCGTAATCATTTAGACGCTGCTGTTTGTAATATCTCAGATTAACTTGATATTAAATGTCTTTGATGATCTGAAACTTTTAAGTGTCACAAAACATGAAAACAGAAGAAGCCTGTATGAGGAACAATTATTTTTCATAGTATTGTACTTTGATTATGTTAAAACCCAAGTTGTTTTTTTTGTTTTGTTTTTTTTCAAATCCCCTTTAGCCTATAAAAAGATCATGCACCATTTCTTTTATCCAATTCTTTCATATGTTTACAAGATGGTAAATTATTCTCAGTTTTACTTCCTGGCAACTTTCTTGACTTTCTTGTTGTTAATTGCTGCAAGTGCTAAAATATTCATCAAACCTGCAGAACAGTGGCCAAAAAAAAGTCTTTGTAAAAGATATTAATTTGATGCTAGAGCATCTGCATGTGTCAGAATCTGTGGCTCTTCTCCAGTTTGTCAAGTTGCGAGTTTGGAAATATGAAACCGAGGACCGTAGCAGGTCAGAAATTTAGGATGTGAGTGAGATCATCATGTCTGAGATAGCGAGGATGCTGTTGGGGCTGAAAAACAAACGGAAAATTGTATGGTTTCAGAGTAGTCTAACAATAAAAAAAATGTTTAGTTTTATATTTATTTGCAGCATGTTTAGACAATATAAAGGGTTTTCAGGACCAGGTTTATTTTAATATCACTGAGGATTGGAGGAAAATAATAGTGACCTCTTGACATCAACAAATCTTCATAACCAGCAATCTATAATCCAAGGAAACTTTTTCGGAGGCATGTCAGGAAAAAAAAAAAAAAAAGCTTTTCTATCCTACTATCAAAAATGCAAAAATGTGGAGTTGCTAAACCCTCCTGAAACTGTTTGATTTACTCTTATGAGACTAATGATGAACTTTCAGAAAACAAACATTCCAGGTGGAATCAAAATTAACCGTCTTCCATGTTTTAAGGCCTAAAACTCACATTGAACTGCTGAGAAGGAGACATCAGAGAGGATCCAGAACTCTGGATGCATTAAAGATTGAGCAAAGAAGAAAGGTAAAAAATCCAGATCCCTCTATGCGCAATCTTTATCAAATATAGTACAATACAATACAATAAATAAAAGATTAAGTGCTGTAAATATGGTAAAACTAGTCATTTTAATAAAAAAAGCAGTTTAAAAAAAATCTAAGACTTATTTTATTTTATTTTTGGCCTCAATGGACATTGAAGGTTGGATTTTTTTCTTCTTCTATTTTGTAGTGTAAAATTATGCTTCTGCAATAAAGCCAATTCTATGTCAAGTCTTTATTACATCTTTGCGAGGGCTGAACAAAGTGCCTGGGGTAGGTTAAAAAATATCGTGGCATGATCAAACCAAGAATATAAATAAATATTTGGAATTGCAAAATAGTTTGAAATTATCACATAACCTCAGTCCAAAAAGAAAGCTTTGACTGAAAGCGTGACAGAATGTGAAGTTATGTTCCGTGGTGCCAGTGGAGGTGGAGGAGGTGGAGGAGGCGGCGTCTGGATGCCGTGACGCTGTTTGCCCAGCAGGGGGCAGAGGTGTGATGCAAGGAGTGGGAGGTGACAGCTCAGTGTCACACTGCACACACAGGGTGTCACCTCAGCAAGCTGGGAGATGGAGAAAAAAAAGAGAGAGACGGAGGGGAGGAGAGGAGAGGGAGAGAGTGGACAGAGAGACAAAAAGGTGAGAGATCGGCCTCAAGCTGTGCGTGTTTTTTTCTGCTTCTATCTTTGCGAGGACTTGAGAGTGAGAGGTTTTCTGACCTGTCTGAGAGCTCAAGCTCTGCTAAAGGTCCAAGATTCAATTTAAACTGCAAATAAAACATTCTTACAATCTTATTTTAATCCGATGATGCAACACTTGGTGAACTTAGTAGCTGTTTATCTAATATAAATAAAAGGATGTTATTTATTAAGGCCGCAGTGTGATTGTTTATATGTGGATTAGTGAGAAAGCATAATAAGGATATTTTGTCTGGCTTACGTCTGAGTAACACCATAAAAAAAAAACCCAAATGCAGTCACTTTTTTAATGCCTTGGTTGGGTCCAACCAATAACGCAATAATGTATTCTTTGAACACCTGAAAGTTTCCTTCTTGAATCTAACATGAGCTTTATTTTTGAAGAGTTAACAATCCCTGTGTCATCATTGGCTTGATTATGCTAGTAATGCAGAACCTACTGCATTTTAGCAATTAGCTAAACCTTAGAATATTGAAGATTTTATTTGGAAAAAAACATCTGTAAGCTTTATTATGAACTGGCAACTAAATCTCGTTTTCCGAACTGACATAGTCCTATTAGAAATTTGAAAACAATATTTGCAGGAAACTATTCAAAGAAATGTTTAAACTTTTATTGATCTAAGCTTAATTTTGAATTTCTGCTTGGGCACAAACAGTCACATGATGCTTACATTTTCCAGAATATTACCAATCAATCTTTTGGCTTCTATTTTCAAAATACTAAACAAGTCATAACTCTTGATCATATGTTTAGGCCTTCATCCTTTCTAATTAAATAACAATAAAAATAATAATAAGGTTAAGGGACTGTGATTTTCAGACAAATTTCGTTAATTATTGGGACGATACTTACCGATAAATCAAGCTGAATTGAATGTAGAGTACAAAAATGATCGTATGAAATGGACCCCTAAAGAAATTCTGCCCTGGGCCTCATATATGCTTGAGCCGCCTCTGATAAGAGCTAAAGTATCCGTATGTTTTGACCATCTTAACTATAAACCTTATCTAAAATGAGTGTGAGCTTTGTAATTCACTACAGCTAAGCTAGTGTTCTTTGTGTAAGTGACTCCTTTAGTGTGTGTGTGTGTGTGTGTGTGTGTGTGTGTGTGTGTGTATGTGTGTGTGTGTGCACGAAATCCTTTCCACATCCTCTTTCTTCTCTCTCTGTCTCCTCTATTTTTCTCCAGGGACTCACTTGGCATCACTCCCTACTTTTTATTCTTGCTCCACAAACTGCTGGTGTCTGAGCACAGGCTGGCCGAAGACACACACACACACACACACACATGTTTGTGTTGCCATCTTTGTGGGGACATCCATTGACTTGCATTCATTTCTACAGCCTAAACCTTACCTTTACCCTTTTCCTAACCCTATCCATCACATACCTAACCCTATCCCTAACCAAAACTCAATTCATACCTTAGCCCTAACTCTGACCCCTGACCCAAAAACAGGGTTTCCCCTTGTGGGGACCAGGCTCCGGTCCCCACAAGGAGCAATAGGTCCCCACAACGTAGTATATGTCAGGAAAATCGTCCCCACAAGGTATTACAAACAAATGCACACACACACGCACGCACACGCATATTTCCTCCTTAAAAGAAAAGGCAGTTACACTGTTGAACTTGATAAAGCACCAAAATGTTACCATCACTTTGCTGCCATCTAAAATATTAGAGAGACGAATTTGTAAGCAAATAAAAGTGTAGATAATACAGTATATGTTGAATCTAAAGAGACAGAAACACACATATAAAGCCAGTGATGCCTCCCAAGACACACACACCATCAAGGAGAGTAACTGATGATGCTGCCTAGAGGCAGCATCATCTGAACTCGATACAAATCCGTATTGAAGGGAAGTACACAGATGCACATGCCGGATGAACCCCTAAAACATAAACAAAAACAAAAATCAAGGAAGTTGGAGAACATGCACATCCCACATTTATTTGTTTATTTCTATCCCCATTCACAGCTCTTTTAGTTTCAAACCAGCCGTATACACAAACACACACACACAGAGCTTTACAGTTCTCCTGCAAAACATACATTACACTGACAGGCAGACAAGGCAGACTTCAAACGCAAGAAATAAATAAATTAAACAGAAGTATGACAGGGATTAATTAGTAAAACGAGGGGATAGAAGGAGACGCAAAACAGGAAGGAAAGATGGAGTTTGGAGCTGAAAGAGAGGAAGCAGAGAGGGAGCCGCGGTGATCTTTGGAAGGAGGCTGGAGGTGCAGGCAGCGAGACACTTCAAGTTTTACTAAAGCTGATGTGGCACGCAGCAGAAACAGCCAAAAAGAAACTTCTCAGGTGTAAACATGTGCAGGTTGCTCACTTTCGTGCAGGATGAGCGGGAGCGACATTCTTTTTTTTTTTTTTTTTACCCTTCCGAATTTCCTGCACCATCTTCTCTTCATTATTTGGGGAAGGGTGTGAGTGTGAACGCAAATATGCAAATGAAACGGTTATTATTGCATTGCTCATCAAGCAGCGCGAAGCAGACATTAATAGGCTGATGAATATGCATGTGAATTTGTTAATTAAGTTAATTATTCTGCTGAAAATGCATTCGTCTTCCAAGGACATCTTCCCCAGGATTCCAACCTGCTCTGCTCATTAGTCATGCGATATTTTACACTGGGCACCGGGACAAGAACGAGGGGAGGGAGGGGCACCGAGGGGCCACCGAGGTTAAGACGTGTGCGATATAAGGGCATTGTGGGTTTTTGAGTCCACTTAAGAACACGGATTTGAGGGCATCTGAGAGAGATACGGTGGCGCGGCGATGACGCCTAATCATTCATCCGCTCTTCAAAAGTGAAAGGTCAGCGGAAGAGACAGAGCACGGCAGTCAGCTACAGAGGGGCGTTCACGTCTCTTGTAGCCAGACGTTCGTTCCATTTCTGCTTTTTCCTCTTTTCCTCTCCAGTAATTCCCCCTCTTCGCTGCTTTTCCTCTAATTGCTTATTAAAACCCTCTTAAATGAACTTTTTGTGCCAACTTTCCAACACATTAATTAATTGTTGTAGCCAATTAAGTGTCGCTGTGCAAATGAGCTTCAGCACAAATGGTCCTGCAGGGCCCGCGCCCCCTCCCCCTCCCCCCTTCCTACACCTCTACCCTCTCTCTCACTGCTTTCCCAGCAGCCCCTCTGCCCTTAAAGAGGCAGCACCGGCATGTGCAGGCGCCGAGGGGGAGACGAGGCAGTGATGCTGCCGTGCTGATCGAGCTTTTTGAACCGAATTGATAAGAAGAAGGTGAGACCTTGGGGGGGAAAAATGACTTTGGTTTGCAGAAGTGCAGCATCATGCAGAGAGGATGGTGTGAATTTGACTGAGGTGGCGATATTGCCAAGACAAAAGGTCACAGAATAGGTTTAAAGAAGCCAGCAGTGTCGTCTTTCCGGAGTTTTTCTTTGCATTACAGTCTCTCCGGTTAGCCTCACTGCTGTTGGAAGACCCAAAGCAGAGTTTCCTCTTCATGGTCTATGCTTGGTCATTTTTGCCATCTGTGTTTAGCACCACTTGTCCTAAAGTTAAGTAGTGACAAATATAAAATAAAATGGACACCTGACTGAATTTAGTCTATCTCAGTGCTTCATGCATATCTTTATATTCTGTTTGAGTCAGATTTTTCCATGCGTTAAGATTTCTTTTTATTCCCTACTATGTTTTTTTGAACTATTACGTCACAGTATTAGCTGTGGAAGTGCTAAACAAGGTCATGAACCAAGTTTTGCGAATCAGCCATTTTTACTTCTCGCAGTGATTTTGTAGTTGAAGTTTAAGGATGTCAAAGATAAAAGTGGACAAGTCAGCAAGCAGCAAAGTATTAAGCTGCAAATAATGCTAAATTGACAACAAACTTTATTTTAGACACAAATTTGCTGTGTGTTTATATGACATCATGGCCAATGTGATCATAGCATTAGCATTGTGAATGCTAGCGCTGTGTGTGCTCACTTTTAGGGACATAACTATACTGCCTGCTTTTGAATAGTATAATTAAACAGTTTGTCATTGTTTTTGTCAGTTTTGTCTTGGGAAACACCATCCAGAGGGATTCAGTGGCTTTCTTAGTGCTAGCGTTAGCTAACTCGTTAACTCTATTGAGGCCTGGACGTCTATGTGAGGCTGGATGGTCTTCTGTTGATGACATATTTTAATCAGTTTAGAAATGAAAAGTTTATGTGTTTTTATATAGACAACAATCATTTAAAAGGAAGGATTAAAAGCATCAGCTTCAAAGTTAACTTTTAGTTTTGGCAACATTTTGGAGTGGCCCAGCCAGAGTCCTGATTGAAATCTGATGTTTTCTTTAAATGTATGTTGAGTGTGATTAAAAGCTGCATTTGTATTTGTAAACTGTTTCCTGGGTGAGTTCAAGTTTTCTTTCTGCCTCTTTTCGGTATAAACGTCCTCAAAGTCTGCTTGCAAAGGGCCAGGCCGGACATAACAAGCATGTGTAACATGAAATTTCCTAGAAAAAACTATAAAATAAAGAGAAATGGGGGGTGGGGGGGGTCGTATTATGGCGCCTATAAAACTTGCTGTTTCAGCAGTAAACCGTACATCACAGCTGGGAGGAAGTGGATCTGTTTTCGAAATATTGCATAAACAGAGACGTACTCATAAACAAAATGGCTGACATTAAATTTTATTTGATAGACAAAGAAGAGCTGATGAAGACAAGAATATTTACACGCAAGCTGTCTTAATAATTAAAACGACTTTGATTCACATTTTGTTCAACTAAAGGGGTGTAGGAATCTCAGTTCTACTTTTCTTTTATTTTAATGTGTACGTTTGCCAATATTTGGAGTTCTGGGCTGGTATTTGTCTTTTTTGTTTAATTTGGCTTTGTGTGTCTTGGATGTGGAGCTGCGGAAGTCCCTGCCTCTCCTCGACGAGTTCACAAGCTGATCAAACAGCCTCAGTCATCAAACCGGCAAATTGCTCACAAAGACAAAATGCAGAAGGCACTGCACACACTCATGTTTTCATTGCTGGGTTGTGTTCTATAGAGGTAGTTAAGAACTTTTTAATTGATACCTTTTTATATGTTCAAATTAAGTTTTAAAATGAGAAATAAAAGAATTAGACGGATTAATTAAACATTTCGGAATGTTTAACGCTTTGCTAGTTCAATTGTCATCTTCTAAAAATCCTGTTAAGCTTATCCAAGAGTTGCATTGATATGCATAACATCCTTTGTTTGGCACGGTGGTTTAAACAGAATCAAACTGCTTCATTTGTTCCTCGGAAATTAAAAAGTACAGGGAGTTCTGAGGTTGCTGCCAGATTACAATGTGGTGGTACAATTTAAGAAAATAAATACTCAACCATGTGGCATTTAAGAAACTGTCTGTAGCTTGTAGAAATCTCGAGAAAATGCTTCTATGTCTCTCTTTATAGTGAATTTTTGCTGTAAAATTGGCATTGTTCCATTCTGTTTCAATTCAGGGCTGCTCAAAGATCCTTTAAATATCACATGGCACCCAAACCAGGTGTTTAATATTGCTCACCACCAGATCTGAGAGGGACTCAGAAAATTCAATCAGTCTTTGAAATAAAAACCCAAACATTCATTAAATCAGGTTAGCACGAATAGACTCAAACAAACCCTCAGCAATTTCACCGTTTGTCTGGAAGTCTCCCAGAATCGCTGCAGCTGACTTAAGTGCCAGCATTCAAAGGCTCCATTTTGATCGCCGCAGACTGTCCCCTGCCATGGCGACGGTGAGATTCAGATTGGCACATTTCTGGGCATTCCCCATAAGGTGCTTCTTTCTGATTGATGGCGCTGCCTCGCTCGCCTCCCTCTCGTCTCTCCTCAGCCCTGATTTATTCGTCTCGTCTTTGTGACTTGGCGCTGGCATTGCCCACTACATCCTCCAGTGGAAAGTCCCCGCGGGCACATTCACTATTATTTGGAGTCCCGGCGGGCGGAGGCATCAGACAGAATGCAGCACCGTCTCATCTCATTCACACTGGGCCTGTGCTAGAGGGCAGGTGAGCCTCCCTCCGCCTCCTCTCTGAATGGGTATCCCACCCAGAGGGCTCAGCTGCTCGCCGGGCCAGAGGGGTAAGCGGCTATGTAAGCGTGCCAAGTGAGGAGCTGGTCTCTGTGTGCGTGAAGCCAATCCAGCACACACACGCGCACACACACACACGCGCACACACACACGCACACACACACAATCTGCACCATCCTTGGAAGCCTCTGCGTTTGCCCATCTAAGGTTTATGATCCTTGGCTGCCTGTCGGGATCTTCATAGAGAGATCAAACCAAGTGGGGGAATAACTGATGTATAAATATGATTGATATAGAGGGAGAACCAATCATGGAGACGTCATGTCTCCATCTGACTGGGTTGGAATATAATCCATCCGACTTTAATTGGGTTGGAGACAATATTACAAGTCTGCTCACTTTAAAAAAATGTGTAATTTAGCTGCTTGCGCATTTTTGCTGGATAAGAAATACATCAGTCAGCTAAACAGCCTTGATCTGCTGATTGGAGAAAAATCTCACTTTTATTTAAGTCTATAAATGTAACACAGAGAATGTTAAGATCTAATAAAGGTTGGGACTATTATATGATGCATAAATAAGGATATTGCTGTAACCCCTTTTCTACTGTAATCAAAACAGCCACTTCTCTCAGGAAGCCTGAAACAACGTATCAATTATTATTTTTAAATATATATAATAGAAACCATAAAAAGGTTGATGCTACAATAATAATATATGACAGTGGAAGCCTGCCATGGTCATGTCCTCAACGTAAAGTATTGAAAGAAAATCAAACAACAACAAAATGTCAATGTCTCAATAATGTCCTGTGTCTTTGAGCATCAATTGCAGATGTTTCCTGCTGTTCATAAGTCGACTTATTGTCTGCTGAGGCATGGCGTCCCACTCTTCTTGAATGGTGGCCCTTCAGGTCACAGCTGACCCCCAACCTACCCACACTCCAACACCACCACCACTTCTGGTGACGCATAGCGCTTTCCTTGATGTCTTTAACATCATTGGTTGCCATAAATTCTTCTCAGAGTGAATCAACTTTGATCAGAGAAAATCTCTGAGGCTCTTTTGTCCAGTGCAAATGCTCCCTGACCCCTGCGAGACAACACGAATACCTGGTGTGCTGGTCGGGTACAGTGCCTTTAAAAGGTATTGATGAATGTTCTAACAATTTTACTGCTTTTAAAATCCCTCCAAAACAACTCTTTAATGATATTGCATCAATATTTGGCTCCTTTACAGTGACTGACCTGATTCAACAGTTCTGGCTATCTTGTGTTTGTATTCTCAGTGAGTGGAATGGAGATCACCGGAGTGCAGTGAGTGTGTCGCAAGTGACTGGAGTATGGAAGACATAAAGACACATAAAGACACTTCAAGCAAATCAGAGAAAAGGTTATTGACAAGTATAAGTAAGGGGATGGATACAGAAAAATCTAAGGCATTAAACATACTCTGGAGTCCAGCTACATCCATCAAAAAATTATGGATTTATGCCTCTTTTTTGTGGAAGAGAGGCATAAAGAGACATGAAAACTAATAACGCTCATCTTGAGACTAATGGTCAAATGGACGAAAGTTCTTCAGTCTGATGAGACCAAAATGGAGCTTTTTGGTCATCAGATAAGACACAGTTTGATGGACACCAAACACTACACATCACCACAAAAACACAACATCCCCACTTTGAAGCATGGTGGTGGCAGTACGAGTGGACCAGTCAAAGCCCAGACTTTGATCCAAAAGAGAATTTGTAGCTGGAGTGGAAAAGGGATGTTCAAAGCTGACCCCCAAGCAACCTGACAGAGTTTGAACAGTTTTGCAAGGAAGAATGGAGTAAAGTTAACAAGTTCAGATGTGCAAGTCTGATTGAGACCAAAAGACGGTCTGTGCTGTGATTGCAGCCAAAGGTGCGTCTGTGTTAGACATTTTAGTAAAAGATTTTTTTTTACCAAGTTTTCACTTTCACATTAAAGAGTTTTTTGGTAAAATTCCTTCATCAAAAAAAGCCAAGCTTTTCCATCAGAAAACATCCTGTTGCATTTTTTCCCTTCCAGTGGTACTGAGGTGCTGTTGATCAATTGTTAGGCGTCGTCTTGATCAGATTATCTCCATCCAATCTCATTTGAGCTACGCTGCAAGGGACGAATCCCAAATCTACTTTTGTGGACTATATCACATAAAATGCCAAACTTTTACAAGTATGTGGTCTTAACAGGGGAAACGTGGAAATATAAAAACGGTGCATCAGTTTGGGACTATGTGTGCAAAACTGAAAAAGAGAGAACCATTTAAAAATGATGCTAATATCTGAGGTCAAATGAGATTTTCCAGGAATCTTTTACTGCACACCTGAGTGTCCTATATTCAGTATTTTTTGTGCATTTTTTTCTTCAGAGACAGCATGCTGACTCAAAATTAAACAACTCGTAGCACCGTAACCTGGCCAACACTGCAGTTCTCACCTTTTATGAGAAAAGCAAACAGTTGGGATTTGTGGAAATGTCTACCATCTAGTGGTCACTTCACACAGAAACGCTCAGAAATGGTATGTAGTCCATCTGGTGGAATAACCTTTAATAAGCGACCCACAGCCCCAAAAACACAATTACAATTATTTTTGTCGTTTCTTCTGTCTTTTATTTTACAGACATTACTTCTCCCTTTCTTCAAAGCAAAAAACGGAAGCAAAATGGCTGACCGTCACTTTTTAAAGCGTTTTTTTCACTTTATGTAGAAAATAATCTAATCAAAAATTAAGAAAGAAAATGAGGGGGGAGGGGGCTTGCTGCAACAGTTGTCAGAAAGGCGACGCGCTTACGGCCCAGATAAATCCATGTGCATTTATTCAACTTTACGTGAACTAGAGTAGCATGTGCAGAGCAGCGGCGTATAATGTTTTGATATAATCCGTTTATGGGTCAGAAACAGGAGAACTAGAGGCTTGTTAAAGAAATGATTGTTGCACGTCATAGGGTCACAGTTCAGGTAGGACAGTGTGTCCCAATCTGCTGAGGTTTGGGGTTTAAAACAAAAGAAATGCTCTGAAAAACGTACACAGTGGTCACTCAAAGCAGAACTGAAGCCCCACCATACCCGAGATCGCTCAGGAAAAGCTGAAACGTCAGACTGAAAACAGGAGGAGCTCGCCATTTAAAATAAACTGAAAAAAAACATTGTTCTCCGTAACAATGAAACACACTGAAAGGGGGCCACTGCAGTGGAGCTGACAATCATTAAGCCTCAGTTGCATAGCACTCAGTTTAGCAGTCCGGCCTCGTCGATGTTTGGAAAAGAGCAAAGACTTGGAGGCGGCGAGTGTTGCAACCTGAACTAATCCTTGACAGCCTGACCCCATGTCCAAACACTCCCACCAAGGCAACAGAACAGCTTGCTCCATTAGGCAAATGCGTTCATTACCTGAAAAAAAAAACCTAAATCTCCTCCTTTTAGACATTCACTTTCAAAATCTTTGATTTGACTTTCACTACCTGCTCTTGGTCCAGTGAGTCACTTTCTGTGGCTGCATTCTCCATCTGCCTTTCCTTTCCCTTCAGGCCAGGACTGCTGGAGCTGTCTCATGATACCCAACATTAAGGTCACCGGTGGATTGGGGTTCAGCGGGCGGCTCCATGGGAAAATCGCAGATCCTGGTCCTTGGGGAACTGCGCCGAAGTGGTGGGAGCGGCGGTACCCAGCGCTGCCGGGGCCTCAGCTGGGGCTGAAGGTTTAACGGGAGAGTCCGCAACCCAGGGTGGGGTGGGCTCTTCACGGCCTGCGGCATCTACAGCCGGGGAGGGGTCTTTGCTTTGCTTGGAGGTCACGACCTCCAGGTCCTGCTGGGAGATGAGCTGAAGCAAGGCAGCAGCCACAGCAGGGCTGATGTCCTGGTTGCTAGGCCGAGTTTCTGACTCGGCTTGTTGGGAGTTCACCAGGAGAGGAGCTGCTGGAGGGGACCCGGGTGGAGACGGGGGGCGCTGTTCACCGCTTGGAGGAAACTGGTCAGGCAGAACTTGTTTCCTTTTTGACACGCCACCATCTAATGGACCCAAAGAACAGAAGGAATTAAAAATAGAGGAAAACTGATCAGAAATGTTAAGCTTTTCTTTTTTTTTTTAACCCCCAGTATGTTCTACACCTCACTTACATAAAAATGTTCTGAGTAAGTCCAACTTGAAAGTTAAGCAATGCTAAAAATTCCCATGTCGACCACAAGGGGGCGCACATGACTAACTACATATAAACATTTCTTTGCTCTCCGCTCACGTGGCCATAAATGCTGTGAAACAGTAAAATTTAGGCAACTTTCCAGGTTTAAAATCGTTAATGAACCCATTTTCATGACTAATCATTTTAATCATTAGTCATTAAACATTAAAAAGTTCAATTTACTGCATGTAAAATATTGGCACTCCTCCCATATAACCAGTTGTGTGTATTGAAAGAAAAAGATGAGATCCAAGCACCAGTGTGTGATATTTATAGAACAGTGCAACCAAAACAAGACTAAGATTGTTTCCAGTATAAGTAGTGATTCAGCTTAATATTTATACTAAATACTGAGTGAAAGTTAAAAAAAAAAGTGACAAACCAAATTTAAAAGAAACACATGCAGGTGAGATCTAAAAAGATTCAAAATATTTATTTTCACTTGATAATTTATTAGATTTTCTTCATAAAAATCCTGACATTACAGACTGTTTTGTTTTCCTGCGAAGAAGCCACGACACCTCCTTGATGATGAAAATGAAGTGAAGAAGATAAAACATGTGAAAATGAAAGACAGAAACAAAGACAGTGAGAAAGAAACAAGAGGGAGATTTCATGGGAACAACACAGCGTGAAACTTTTTTTTATTTTACGCAGCTGAACATCACTCGACTAGGTTTTGGTTTTTACTGAGCACTTCAACCGTGCACTGGTTATGTCCATGTGCACAAACTTTTACCTGTTTACCTGGGTCACATGACAGCCAAATGCACAAGAAATTTTCACAAGTTTCCTTTGCTTTTTTTTTAAAAGACAGGTGCTGAAAGGAGATGAATATTTGTCAATAACAGATGGGTTGATGTATGATTGGTCTAATAGCCGGATTCATTTGGATTATTGTTCATTTCATCAGGTCATCTAAAATCTAATTTGAGAAAAGTTTATAGGTCTTGGGACAGATTTCCTCTGCTTTACACATTTTATGGATTTCCCTCCTGACTGGTTTCCTCTTTGTTCACTCTCTAAAGACTAAACCCAGACTTGCCCTTGGAATCAGTAGTAGAAGCGGACGAACCGCGTGTCAGCGCCTCCTCTGACTTAACGCCATTGCTTTCATCGCTTTGCTCCTCGGTTTGAGGTTTTATGATTTGGCCCAGAATGAGAGCCAGCAGGCTGGCCTGGTCTTCCTGGCTGAGCGGAGGTTCTCCAGATGTGGGTGAGGCCTCCTGGGGTTCCGGAGGCGGCTCGGGAGGCTGCGCTGCGGCAGGAGGCTGAGCCTGGTCCTCTGCAGCCCCCTGGTGGTCAGAGGCCTCACTGAGAGTTGATAGCAACTGGCTGACAGTGTCTGAGTCAGAGAGGTTAAGGAGCTGGGCCACTTGGGGCAGCTTGAGGTCAGTCTGTCCCTGGAGGAGATTAAGCAGCACGGCCAGCTCAGTTTGATTCAGTTGCTCTGCAGCCGCTCCAAGACCTGGAAATACAAAGTAATTTGTAAAAACATGAACTGGAAACAGTAAAAAAAAAAAAAAAAAGTCAAAAAAATACACCGATAAGAATCTGACAGCATTGTGACTAAAGGACCACTCCTGACTATGAACAAGTAAATACTCACATTTTTGTACATGTATCATGTATAACAGCACTTTCATTTACTTAACATGTCAGCGGACCAAATTACATATTAAGAAAAAAGGAAATCTAACTGTATGCAAGCTTTTAAAGTTTAAGTGGCTCGACAGCGTCTCCACAAGCACAGCTACATTACAGGTTGATGTAGAAAAGGTCAGACTTTTAGCTGCTTCCATTCACTACCACTGTGTTAAATTAATCATAGCTGATGCCTACACGTAGAAGGGCAACAATGCCAGTCAGAATTGGAGCAGAAGTTACAAAGTCCACCTGAATTTGACTTGGTTTTATTTCACTTTTTCACAGGAAAGACTTTTTTTTCCCCCAAACCGAATACTTGGAGGTGATCTGTTACCTGACAGCTCACTGTCCAGTTTGGCTGTGGAGGGCGGCTTTCCTGGGGGAGGGGGCGGAGCTCCAGGCGGGCTGCTTTGGGGTCGGCTGTTCTCTCCACTGGAGGTCCCAGCCATATCTTTACGGGGCACTTTGGGCACAGGCACATCCTCAGGCAACCCACTCTGACGTGCACGTCTTTTCTTTTTAATCCACAGCTCGTGACAGTCCTGGTGATGAGGAAGACTGGACAAAGGAAGCGCAAACAGGTCAAAAATTTGAACAGATTTAAATCTTAAACTTAAAAGTCTTTCGACACTAACTCTGGTGGCGACATCCTGCCAGGATCGACATCAGTAAGGAAGTCACTGAGAAGAGCTTGCTCCGATGTGCAGCGACGTGAAGGGTCGAGGGTCAACATGCGGTCCAGCAGGTCCAGAGCAGGAGTAGGCAAACTGCAGAAAGGAACAGAAATATTTACCAAAGCTAACAGGAAACAACAGATTTGACATGAGCGCTTGGCAGGCGACATACAAGGCAAACTCCTCTCGTAGCCGCCGTCTGTACTGCTTCTTGGGTTTCATGGTGTTGAAGAGTGGAAGTTTGATGACATCAGGCCACGCCGCAGGGCAAGGACTTCCACACAGACGGCTGCAGGAAACGGAAGGGAGCTTTTAATCATGTGGTATGATTGAAGAAAACCGCAGTTTGAGATAGAAACAATCTATGAAACTCTCCAACATCACAGAGGAAAATCATAGACAATTCTTTTCATTCTTTATTTTCACTTCCTCTATAAAAGGCATGTAACTCTCAGGTAATCTAACGTTTTTTTTTGGAAGGTTGTTTTCCAAGAATGACAGCAAATAACCAACAAAGCAAAAGACACTATTGTACAGTAAACTGTTTTGTTAACTTTGAGTAAAGCTTTGCTGGACTTTGCTTTTATACCTTGGTTCAAGTCGTTCATAACTTTTCTGAGCACAAACACTTTGCACTAGCAACCTAGTTCTTAATCCAAAGTGAGGAACCTAAAGAAGTTCAAACTCACAAAACGAAACCCATCTGGATATGTCCAGATGTGTCCACATCTGTCGTTTGTGTCCAGATGTGTTTCTAAGCTACAGATGGACGTAGCTGCCACGTATCTATGGAAATACAGCCAGTCCCATGAGTTGCACATACAAGGCATTTTGTATTTGTCCTGAACCGATCATTCTCCTATTTTCTGTCCTAAGCTCCCCTCTAGGATTAGAAACGGTCATAAAAGTTCAAAATGAATTATCAAAACAAGTCATAATTTTCATCAAAAGTTATGTTTTTGTTTTCTGTAGATTGGTTCATCAGTAACTTTTTTTCTCTATTTTTTTTCCATATTGTTTCTGTAAATATTCATTAAAACTACAAGGAATCACTTATTTTTAGAGAGACGTTCTTAAGGACTCAATGGAAAAAAACCTAATTTGTATTTATTTTGACGAGCTATGACACTGACGTAAGTTGTAATGCTGATCCGATTTATTTGTGAGGCTAGTGGAGTTCTGGTTTTTAAAGCGGCCGACAGTGGCTAAAACACGTTGGGGCTGTAGAAGTTTCTGTACCTGATGAGTTCCAGTTGTAGAAGTTCTTGGTTTGCCTGAAATATTGGTTTTTTAGTGAAGAGCTCCCCAAGAATACACCTAAACAAAGAAAACAAACACACAAACGAAGTTAGTACGCTCAATAAAAATATATTGTACATGAAGCGCAGCAGCCCCGCTTTATGCAACTTTCTGTGTAAATAGGGAAATAATTGGCTTTCATTTATTAAATGCCCAAAATGTACAAACAAAAGACATTTTTATTCTTAGAATGACATAAATTTTCAAGAGTACTTTAGAAAAATATATGTATTCTAATCACTCATTTGCTGATATAGCTGCCCATTCTTTGAACGTGATAATACATAATTGGTTCAGAAAAATAAGACATGAGATTTTTAACATTATTTGAGAAAAAAAAAAGAAAATACATTTTGCTTTACAAATATAAACATAGACTTGACCTGTTCTGTGGAGTTCATAAGTAGCTAGAATTGGCCCTAATCCCAAGGAAGCATTAAAAATACTATTTGTCATGTTTACACTTACTAAATAACTTTTGTAGAAATTTTAAACAGCTTTAAAGAATCTTGGATGACAAGATTAACAGGTACTGCCCAGACTTTTTGCCACAGGGGCCAAAATTATCGAGTTAAAAGTAGCTGATGGCCATAGAAAGTTTGATTATTGTTTTTTAATTAAAACTGCAAAATGTATTTTCATTTTAACATGTTCAATAGCAAACTAAAAAAAAAATATTTGAAAAAAAACAAAAACAAAAAAAAAGTAAAGTAGTTTACTGTATGGAAGGGGATGTGTAAATGTGTAAATCATTATAGATCAGAAACACAAACAGAGTTCCAGTATTACTACAACACATAATTATAAGTAGCAGGAAAACCTTCAGTACTTATTAACCGTATAAATTCATGCTGAGCTTAAAATTCGTCTGGCTCCCCAAAGAAACAGAAACGATACGGAAACAATTAATCTTGCAAATTGTTGATGTTGTTGCTTACATTGCAGAAGAAATGCTTTGAAAACATCTGGTAGTTAATTAGAACTATTCTATAAAAATACAAACACTTATAAATCGCAACATTTATTTTGGTACGGTTTATGCAAATGAAACTGGACAACCTGTTTTTGGAAAACAAACCATTCGGCTTTTGTAAAAGTTGTTTCACGGTAAGAGAATTATGTCTAAAGGCTTGTTGTTGTTTTTTTAAATAACAAAAACAAAGAAAGGAAAATGCTGGATTCTGACTGACTGAACAGGCGTTCCATTACGACAGTTTTAGACTCACCCGCAGCTCCAAACATCAATGGCTGGGGAATACCTCTCCTCCCCAAGCAGCAGTTCAGGGGGACGGTACCATAGTGTGATTACTTTATTAGTGTAAGGTCGACTGCAGGGGAAGGAGGACAAAGAACACTGATGTTGTGAGGCATTCACACGCAACTTGCGCCCCCGTGTGTCCAAACAGAAATGGTTCAGATGCAAGTAAAAAGATTGTGGCTCCATCTACTGGAGAATTACTCGCTTGGAAAAAAAACAACACAATTTTAAAAATTCATTCATGCAAACCCCAAAAATTTGATATGGACTACAACAGGGGTCTCCAAATTCAGTCCTTAAGAGTTGCTCTCCTGCACCAACAAACCTAAGTTACAACATCAACATGTGATTCAGTTCTGCAGCAGTCTGGTAATGAACCAGTCGGTTGATACAGGTACCCCTAGAATAAGGAGGCCTCTAAAAGTTGGAGGATAACCACTCTTAAGGACTTGAGTTGAATGTAAACGGACTGTGTGTTTATCTATTATGTTTTATTGTTTTTTTTAATAAACGCACGCTCACCTTTCCTCAGAGTTGTAAAGTCGAGCCAAACCAAAGTCTGCCAGTTTGATCTGACCTCTGCAAACAGAGAAATATCAACATCTGGCATGAGTAACAAAGCAAACAAGCTTTATCTCCATTAACCAACTTCCTTATTAAAACCATATTTACTTTGTTTCATTCATGGAACAATACAAAGAGTAGACAACGTGTTGGGGGGAGAGAAAAGTTTGGTCATTAGTCCGATGGGTTGTAGAAATATACAAAAAACAAAAACAACAACAAAAGACAGAACTGTAATCACAAACAATCACAATCCAAATAAATGTTGATTGGAGTGAGTTTGTTTTCTGACCTGTTGTTGAGCAGTATGTTGGAGCATTTGATGTCCCTGTGCAGGAAGTTGTTCTTATGGCAGTAGTCCAGGCCCTCCATGAGCTGACGCATGAAGCTGCGGATGTGTTCGTGGGAGAACTGGACCAGGCCTGACTCCAGGAGGCCCATCAGGTCGTGGTCCATGTACTCGAATACTAAATAAAATGCACCTGAGAGCAAATGGAAAAGATTACAGCTTAGAGAGAAGTATAAGCTCAGAAAATCTCAGCTGAGGCTGGTAGGAACATCTGAGCAGAAGGAGCTGGGGTGTTGCTGGGGAAGCGGGCGTCTGGGTTTCCCTGCCAGACATGTTATTCTGGTGGCCCATTCTCAGACAAGCAGAGCACAACACACACTACTATTAAATGTCAGAGAAACAGTGTAAAATACTGTTTGACAGTTTGTGAGTGAATAAGAATTGAAGTAATGAAGTTCACAAACAGCTGCCCAATCCTTCATGTAATAAGCTGTTAAACACACGTGAACTCTTTTTCTCAGTTGGAGTGCTGCCATATGGAGCGTTTAAATGGGAGCAGCTCTACAGACTTGTATGGTAAAGGCGTATCTTGAAAGAAGCAAGAGTAACGATGTTTGTTTTTCTATCCAGCGCTCGATAAGTAAAGCTTTCCAAAGCCTCGAGCTACCCAAACAAACAGAAAAATACAAAGACTAAAAGGAAATCCACACCAAGTTTTCTGTGCTCTTAGACAGTAAACATTTTGCTTAAAGACCATCCACTTTGTCACGTCATAGATTAAAAACAGAAATGTTTTTTTTTTCCCCCATTCACAGCAAAAAAACAAACAAAAAAAAAAAACATGTCTGACTATCTTTGTAGCCATCGTACCTTTGTCCTTTTTGAAGTCAAGTGCATCCTGCTTGTCGGTAACGATTTCCTTCATGTTGACAACGCTGCGATGTTTGAGCTGCCTCAAGATCTTTATCTCTCTGATGGCGGTGATGGGGAATCCCTCCTTTTCATTGTCCAACCGCACTTTCTTCAAAGCAACAAGTTCCCCTGTAAAGATAAGTGACGCACACAGGATTTACAGTAGAACGCATTTAGTTCATATTATCTTGGAATAGTCGCAAATGCTTAGCGAGCCTGTCCATTACCTGTGTCTTTGTCCTTCGCCTTGTACACTTGGCCATATGTGCCTTCGCCTATGATCCCAATTATGTCAAATTTGTCCACACAGCGTTTCCCCCAGTCACTCAGGTTATGTTTTCTCTCACCATAACGTGGGGAACAAATCCTGGAAATCAAAGAGAAACAGAAAAACAAAGATATGTGGGATTATGTGGGAGTAATGATGCAACAACAGGTAATGGGGGGGATTGACAACAGATTCTGACTTTGGTCTCTTTTTGAGGGGTTGCTGGGGGCCAGGAGGCGGCTGGCGGACAGGCGACTGAGGCGGCGATGAGTCGATTCCAGGCAAAGTGGGCGGCAGAGGGAGATCGATGAGAGACGGCCGGCTGCTGGACGTCTTTTCCTTTCTTGACGGACGCTGGGGAGGCGTGGATTTCTTTGGGCTGACAGAGCAAAGCAAACTAATTCAGAGATTAACCTTAATTTCTCTTATGTTCCAATAAATAAAATGATCCACCAAATTAACGATCCAAGAGCACAACTCTCTTTTATGTGACCACGGTGGTTTACTTTAACAGAGGAATGGCTGAAACGACAAAATGGTAATATAACCTTGCGGGAACAAAAATAGCTTTTGCTTTCAGTTTAGGGAAGAGAAAAAATACTTGTTCAGGTTTAGAAAGTAAAAGCAGTGAAAAAAATCTGTAAAACAAAAATCTGTATCCACGTATCTTGACGTTTTGCTTCCTAGCAGTCAATTTTTTATGTTATAATTTAAAGTGGTCTATATAAGTGGTCTATATTGGAAACGTGTGAGACGACTCACCTGTCCTGAGTGTTTCCCAGCAGCATCGGGGGCAGAGGGAGGGGTGGCAGAGTGGATGTCTTGTGGAGTGGTGTCTGGCGGACAGGACTGCGTGCAGGAACAAACCCTGGCGATTTACCCTGGGACATGTGATGAGTGGCGGGCTGATTAACCGCTTCTGGCTGAGGGGGCGGCGGTGGCGGGGGTGGCACCTGTGTGGCAGGTGAGGGGGGAACAGGAGGGCAAGGCTCAGGAGGAGGAGCAGAGGAATTGGTGGGAGAGGATGGTAAAGGTGCTGTAACTTGATCTTCGCTCCTGGGAGTATCAGAGGTTATTTGTGCTGTTGCTTGAGCCTGGGTTTCCACCTTTGCTACAGGGTCTCTTTCTACCTGTGGCGGCTCAGTTTTAGCGGGCCGTGAAGATGTGGAACTGGGGAGTTTTGGGGTGGATGGAAGAGGGGAAGCGGTGCCGCTGGCGTTGGCGCGAGCGGCCGCCTCGGCGGCCAGGCGCTCTTTCTTTCTGCGGGTGAGCTCTGCACCCAGGCTGGAGTTGAGGGGCAAGCGGGATGCAGGGGGGGAGCGGCTAGCTGGACGACTAATGTGGGAGCTGCCGCCTCCTAAAGCTGAAGACGGATGCCTCTTGTTGCGTGAACGAGACGAGGAGCGGCGAGAGGAGTACTGCAGCGGGGAACGACTTCTGGAACGACCCGAGCGTCTGAAATAAGAAACAAACTTTAAGCCACCCTAAAAGATCTTCGAAACACAATTGAAAAGTTATTAAATACAGATGTTCACTGAAATAACCTTAAAAATGTCATCACTATGTAATATAGACAATCATTCAATTTATTAATCTAAAATGTACAAAATGTTTCCATGCATTTCAGCTTTTTTTTAATAGACTTGATTTTTATTGTCCTATTCAGAAAATGAGGCCTGTCACGATAAATTTAGCTGGACATTAAATTGTCCAAGTAATTATTACAAAAAACAACAATAATGACATTTTGAGACCATTTTCAAGTAATCTATTGATAAAGGCATAATACTGCAAGTTTGCCCTTTCAAAGATCAATAAACTTTTATTTTTGTAAACACTTAGCACTAGAACTGGAAGATATTAATATCCAAAAAACATGACAGCCAAAAACAATAAATAAAACCCACTTACATCTCAAACTATAAATAAAATGGACGCAAACCAAATTGGCCCTCAAAATGGAAATTGAGCTAATTTTAATTTATCTTGGGGTTAACTGATCGACTGCAACAGACTAACAACATGCAGTTCTATCACCAAAATAACATTAACCAGAAATTATCTGCTTTGGAATTTAGTGGTAATTTATGTTATGTTATCATAGAAATCTATTATTTCTATTCTTAGTTTACTTGCAAGATTAAAATAATAATAAAAAAGGAAATAAGTAAAAGATTTTTTTAGTGTAAAGATGGTTGAGCTTAAAGTTTTTACTCTTATTCCAATTATTCAGGTTTGTCAGGGTGAAACTGTTAACAGTTCAACCTGACTTCAAACCAATAAAGCAGGTTTAATATATTCCATAAGACATTCCTGATTACTTCTCAACTCTCCTCTTGAAATGTTATATAGTTTGCTACACTTAATTATTCAGATGTAGCCAGGTAAACACCTATAAAGTTTAAAGGTTTGCACAAAAACAAAAAAAAAATTAGCTCCGATTTCCTTAATTATGGTGATCAGCTGATTTTATACACCAATCTCATTCACCCCTGCAAAGGTCTAAAAATTAACCCCTGTACTCTTTTACTCTGTGAGAGGTTTGACTGACAGACCCACCCACCAAGTCATGTCTACACATTTTCAGTTAACAATAAGTCACCCCACTAAATATAATAGCTTTCCTGCTATATTCAGCAACATTTCAGACAAAAAAATGTTTAAAAAATCAGTATCGCCCAAAACTGGAATCGGCAGTTCATGGTTTTTAAAGATCGGTAATCGGCGATCGGCTGAAAAACCACAATTGGTGCACCCCTAGTTTCAAGGTTTCCTAGATGTACTCACCGAGATGCTGGGCTTAAGCTGGAGGACCTGCGGGTGGCATAGGGGCTGATGGAGCGCCTCCTGGAATAAGGGCTGCTGTCCCTCTCACAGCTGGAGGACCTGTGCCTGTTGACATAAGGGCTGTCCGACCTTTGCCTGCTGCGGCGGGACAAATCCCTGTAGGGGCTGGGGCTCTTCTGGGCTAACCTCCGCCTTGAGTACCCGTCATCCCCCTGTTGTCCATAGTTGGAGCCCAGTGGACTCTCACTGCCTCTTCTGGGACTGGGTGGTACAGCAGAGCTGGCGCCCTTTCTGCGAGGGCTTCCCCTGCCTGACAGCTTCACCTTAGGGCTCGACTTGTGACTCTTGGAGGACTTGCGGTGAGTCCTGTCTGTCCGGCTCCTATGGGAGGAGCTTCGGTTTCCATCTCCTCGGCCTTCTCTCCGTTGTTGCTTTTCTTTATGAGACTTCCCTGAGCGACCGCTCTCCTTACTGCGAGATGAAGATGTGGAGGATGTGGTGCTACCTACACTGGCTGCAGTCTGTACAGAGAGCGTTGACTCCCCACGCTTGGTGTCACCTTCTGGTTGGAGCTGGCGCTTGGACGAGGAGCCTGATGAAGCCGCTTTCTCCTTGACTTTCCCAAAATTACCTTTTTCACGATCTTTGCTGCTCTTTTTCTTGTACCCATGCTCCCCGTTTCCAGAGTCTCTGACTTTATTAGGGTCCTTAGGCTTTTTCCGAGTGTGTCTTTGACCCTTGCTCTCTCGCTCAGGTTCTATGACGATATCGTCCCCATCGTGTTCGGGAGAAGGCGAGGGATCCAGTCGGTCCACGACCCCCCTCTCAGAAGGCCTGTTGGACGGGGGATCCGAGAAAGTGTCCGAGTCGGAGCTGATGTCGTCGTACTCCACCAGAGGCTTCACCGTGTTGACACCAGGAGGCGCCGTATTACCGGGGGCAAAAACTCCGGGTCGCGGTACCGCCACGGATTCTCGGTTAGGTTTGTTTGATTTATGCCGTTTTCGTTTCGAAGATATCATGGAAGATTTTAACAGCGCCTTACTGTCTTTGCTCGTCATGTTTCCCTCAGAGGTGTGAGCTGGGCCTTGGGTCTGGTGTGGCACGCCGCCGCTCGAAACAGTCTTCCTCTTGGTCCCATGGTGTCGGTCCGACCCTGGCATACCTCACGCCGGCTTCCGTGTTCCGAGAGATTCATCCACAAGAAAACAACGGCTACTTCAAATGTCAAAACAAAGAGTTGCAAAGCAGAAACAGAACAAACACAAGCACAAAATAAACACTCTAGGCCGCTCACGTACAGTCCTCCTCAGCGCCAATTCATTCCATTAGCTCACCGGAGAAGTTTTCCAAAACAAGAACAAAAAAATCCAAGTTGGTTTTCCTATGCAGCAAAGTTAGCACTCCGAGACAGTCACTGAATGAGGAAGGTCCAAACCAAACATAGGAGCATTGTGGTGTCGCCTCCGTCTCAACGTAGCTAGCACAGCTAGCTAATGATCGACAGCTAGCGAGCAGACTCCTAAAAAAGAAAAAAGTCCCTTTGTGAAAGGTGTCCTTGTCCGGTGCCAAGTTAAGAAAACGTATTATTATTCCACAGAATAACGGTCTTAGCTTTCAGAAACAAGCAGACGCCTTGAGTAAAAGACGCTCGTTTCTCCAACAAAATGAAAACTTGACCCGGTTGGTGCTGTTTACATGTTCCCTTTAATGTAAGTTTTATCCCCTATAGATTCAATATTGATTAGAAATTATAGTATTTTCGTGTGTAGTAGATGTTCCTGTTTATTATTAATGGCTCTGGAAATCAACCAGGCCTATATTTAGGGCGATGCTGGTGGATTTTGTATCATCCACAGCCCTATCTGAAGAAGACTACAATCGCCATTGTGGCTCCTGTGACTAGCAACTTCTGCGCACCAGCGAATTAACCGGAAGAGGGGGTGCAGTCAATCTCGAAGGTATTCCAGTAACAGCCTATCGCAAGAAAGAGCCCGCCTACTGCTCTCGCGATGGCGCGACGGGAATGAGAAAGGTGGCAAGTTGCTCAACAACTGTTTTTACCCTGTCAGTTAATATACAATGATCACGTTTTGATTCCTAAAAACAAAGCAGTCCTCATATTGTACTTTTCTTGTGGGTTTAATTTGACACCTACTAACATCATCATATTTCAGAGTTTCTTCATACAATAAAAATGTTATTGTTTTTAGAACACTTTTTTTACAAACCTGTTTCAAAGAAATCTTAACAATACTGAAGAAATGTAAGTAACACATATAAATAATAAAAGAACCAAACGCTTTTTAGTCGTCAAATTCAATGAAGGTGAATATTATTTAAAAGTAATTTATTCTAGTAACTTGATTCACAAACTGAAACACGTTAGACTGATTAATTATGCACAGATTGATGTTTTAAATTCTTCATTTCTGATTAAAGTATTGGTTTTCAGCCTCTAGCTGAAAGCATGATGCCAGGGATTAAAATATTAGCTATATATGTGACTGTATTTGTGTGTGGGTTTTAGATATTTTTGCATTTGCAAACTACAACCTGGCCTTTTATGTTTGTTTTCCAATAAAGCCTTCTTTCTCCCTGAAAGACCTTTCAGCTCATCTACAGAACACATTTCACTTTGGATAATAACACTGTTTTACCAGATTCACAAGGTTTTCGGCTTTTGTTTTGGGATTAATCTATGTTTTTTGAACAAAAATGCATTAATCTTTGGAACACAGAACCCGCCTCCTTCCTTCCTGAGCAGTATATGTTTATATGTACATATAATTGTGTGAACAAATGAATACAGCACTTTCAAGCATCTGGAAATTGTTCCCAAGGATGAATCTTGTGCAGCTCCACAATTGTCTTCCTGATGTCTTGGCTGATTTCTTTTGATTTTTCCTGTTGTGCCACACCAAAAAGCAGTGTGCTTCAGGTGTGGCCTAAAATACATACACATATATGACTCCAATTAACTCAAATGTGTCAATTTACCTGTCAGGAGTTTATGGAAGGAAAGCCAAAAGCTTGACTTGCATGTAAACTTCTGAATTCAAAGAAAGACACAAAAAACAATACATATATAAAAAAAGAGTTCTTGCTAGGTTTTCTGGCATTAAGCAAATAGAAATAATTTTGATAATTCTATCTTACCTAAATCTAAATAATCCTTTCATTGATTTAGATATATTCCTGAACTCCCTAAAATGTTAAATCTCTCTTCATTTAAGACAATATCATTATCAATGCCAATTTATTTATATAGCATACAAAAACAACATACATTGACCAAACTGTTTTGTAGCTCAGTTAAATGAGCTGAGCTACGTTTAATTAAAAAATGTATTATCTTAGAAGAAACGTATCAGAACATGATGCATCTACCACCCTGTTTGTCCATGGACATGGTGTTCTTTGGTGACATGTAGTGTTGTTGTTTGTGCTATTACAAGCTATTTTGAAAAATGTCACAAAAGTTAAACTTTGGTTTATTCAGACCACATGCTCACGTTCTTACTTTCGTTTGAATTTCGAAAAAAATGGAAGCTTGCCCATGGAAGGTCATTAAGGTAATGTTATTTTGCAACATTATCTGTCCCACTTTTTTGTTGTATGTATTTTACCATCCACGTAGTTGCTACTGAAAAAATACACCTTCTTCCAAAACATCTAAGACAAGTTTTAGTTGCTCAGTGACATTGGTCAGTGAGGTTTAACTGCACAATTTCCAAACCTCACTAAAATCTAATTTGTTTGGGTTGCAGTTCCATTCACAAAGCTTTACCTAATGATAAGCAAAAACTAAAATAATCTTTTAAATAACTTCCAGATACCACAACATCCTTCAGAGGACTTTGTTGATAACAGGTTTCTTTAGTTCTTTAGTTTTCTTTCTTTTTTTTGTCAGAATTAAAAATTTCAGATCACCAAAGAATTATTATTATGAGACAAAAAATTTATTATTAAATAAATAAAACAATTTTTTCACTTGATAAATGCATTCTGCATGTGGTTCCACCATAAATTGTATAACACAAAATATCCCCCCAAAAAACATTGAGATCGACTTTCTGTGTACACCTTTTTTGTTGTTTTTTAGTAAAATAACTAAAAAGAAAACAACAACAACTTAATAATTGGAGGAGAATTGCAAACTTTTCATTTGTATGTGACATTTTAGATTAGTCATTTGATTTAAAGGTTTACCCACACATTCATATTTGCCTGATTGTCATGCAAGATGTTTTTTTAAGTTAGCAAAACAAAAATAGAAAAAAATATATACTAGGAAAATGAACGGCTCGATATCATAAAAAGTTGATTCAGTGGCATTTTAAATTGGAAATCGTAATGTGAGGATAAAAAGCGTTAGATGACATTGACTTGTTGTCAAGCATGTGTTTCCAAGTATATAGCATGGCGAGCAGTCGTTCTGGATGCTGATTGGCTCCGATGGTCATGTGGGTGTGGTTAATGGAAACGAGGAAGTGGCGATTCTTACTGTAATAACAAAAGTCGTAATGTATGTAAATGTGATAGACTGTGGTATTTAAATGGCCAGCTGAGTCACATTCATACAAAACAATTTAAATGCCCTGTTCGTCTTTCTGTTACGCTATAAAAATAAATTAAAGATGTAAATCTTATCGTAGACTGTCTATTAAATGTGCGTGGGAAGATGAGGGAGTTTTATATTATATGATAATGCATTTCATCTGTATTTTGTGTTATGAAATTGTTTAGTTTTGTGAGGATTTCATATTTGTGACCGTTTCTATGAGTTCATGAAGCCTGTCGGGCCAGGTATTTGTGCTACGTGTGCGTGTTGAAAGGTTGACACCCCGCATTGATATCTTTACTTCAAGCTCCAGTGAACAAGTAAGTAATCCAAGTAGTCATTTTTCTGCGTGGGAAGTACGTGACTTGAAGCAACAGGATTATATTTAGTTTTTCTGAGAGGTGTAGGCTCAGTTTTAGGCTCCCATGCCTGTTGGGCTATTGTGTGGATGGATATAAAGCTGCACGGGGGGGAGGAGGAGAGGGCGAGTAGATAAGAGGGAGAAGTGGTTTATTGGCTGGCTGCTGCCACTAAACCCTATTTTTTTCAACAAGAAAACAAGAGGACTTGTCGTTTGTGTTGCAGGCCGTAAAGCAACAACATCGCAACCCCGGGAACAACGGGAGAGGACATGATAATCGTGGATCGGGCCCGTATTTCTATTCTGCAGCGCCTACGCCGAGCTCATTGAGTCGGTAACCAGCGTCCGACATGGGGAAGGAGGTAAACGGTGTTTCACGGAGCCGGTTTGAGGTGAGTTAACCTCGCATGTTGACTGACAGTCGGCGACACACACACGACCGAGCTGTTAGAAGCATTAGCATGCGGTTCCGAACAATGGCTGTCGCTGTAATTATTTTAAAACGTCGTTGCAGCTTCCGCAGTCGGTGTTTAGGATTAGGTCAAAACACTGTTGTTTTTGTTCGGACAACATACAGCCGAGGCCTGGCGTGTCATCTGGCTGGGGACACAGAACGGCGTTTTTCCGTCCAACCTCGTATTTCTTTCTCTGCTAAAGGCTAAACTTGGTGCTTAAAATGTTCACTTCTTTTACATTTGCGCAGTCAAAACAAAGACAGCGAGGCTAGGGAGCACGCCGAAGCACAACTTTCGTACTTTTAGTCAGGAAATTAGTTTTTATTGTTGTCTTTTAAGCAGCTTTTTCTCTTTATAAACATGTAACACTGTAATATATGTATCGCTTTTGTTTGGGCCAACCCGATATTTGTGTACAACTGTGGTCGCGAAAGGGGGGCCTCTGCCTGTGAGTGCTTCCCTCAAATACAAACAAATGACTACAAACTGCCTCAGTATAACCTGCGTGGAAAGCAGGATGGCCACTTGGAGATAGGTGCAGAAAGTAATCGGAAGTATACCTAGAAACTTTGTTAGCTGAATATTTGGGAGAGATTTGGACATATACCACGTATCTCACCGGTGACATTGACCGGTGTAGCCTGAGCAGTTGATGTTGTTTAATCCCCAGCTAGCATGGGATTTGTGTGTGGTTTTATTTATTTTTAACGGCGCAACAGCTGACTGACTACTCAGAAGACTCAGGCCGTTTTACCTTCTGGCCCGACAGCTGCGGCCAATCTGCTAAAGCTAACTGGAATTCGGACAGGAGGAAACCGGAAATGGCTTGTGCAGGCCTTCAATATAAAAGTACTTTTGTGAAGCAAAGTTTGAAGAGGATACGCCGGACAATATTTCTTTTACAGACTTACTTCTCTAACCTTTTCTGGACTTTCGTTGTTGTTGTGTGTGTGTGTGTGTGTGTGTGTTTTCAAATTGATTGCAAAATGAGTACAATTTAATTTACCAAAATGAATATAAACCTATTCATCCATTGCATACATGCCCCTTATCTTTTCATGGTCTTAAGTGGAAGTAGAACAAGAGGGGAGACACAAGCTGTATAAGTCACTGTCCCTAAATGACCTAAGGACAATTTAGCAATACTAATAAAGCTAACTTTGATGTTTTTGGCCTGTGGGAGGAAGTTGGAATTCCCGAAGAAAACCCATGCATGCACTGAGGGAACAAGCAGACTCCACGCAGAAAGACCCCGGCTCTATTTTTTTCACACTGTGTTCTGCCCTCATACACAAACCATTGTGTAACTTTTTTGTACTTAAACCAATGCCTATCCATTTGTTTCTAGATTGGTTAAGTCTGAAATTATTGCGATGAAAAGTAAGAAGATCATTGTTTTTGAGGATTAAAGTTACTTTTTTTTGTCAAAGTCGTCCTCTGCATTTATTTTATTGTGATCCCTATTTTGCCTTTTGGCTTAAGTAAAATTTGACAGATTATGCTACTCGAGCCATCCAAAATGGTAGATACTGTTTATTGGAGTCATGTAGCCACATTTTTAAAAATATAGCCAGAGGAATATATAGAAAGTTACTTGTGTGTCTTGCAGCAGGAAAGCTATAAGTCATACTTGGAAAATATGGGAACAAAACTACAAGGCAACAGAATAATGCCAAAATAGTTGGGTAGCCTTTGATCAATTAACTTTTTAATAATAAGCTTCTTAAGAGACTTTATGCGTTAACTAGATGTCTTCAAGCACTTTCTAACAGTTAAGGGTAAACCTTCAAATTATAATGTAAGGTGGAACATTTCTTTCATTTAGTTAATATCTTCAACACTAATAGGCCACGTTCAAAAATGTAGAGGTTTCTCGACTTTTACTTTGAAATGTCTCAACGGAAGTCCACCTAAATTCACATCATCAACATAGCCTTTGTTTGCTGGCTCATAACCACAACAACCTAAACTGTATTTCCAGTCTTGGCCTTCAACACTGAGGCTTCAGTTTTAGGTAAAAATGCCCCCAAAAAGGGACTCGTTTTAACATTGAATTAAAATGAGTCATAAATTTAATTAGAAAACTCAGTGCAGGTCAAATGCTTCCAAAATTATGCCATGAAATAGAAATATGAAGAAATTCAAATACTCCTACAGTATGAGCACAAATTATATTAAGCCTTCTCTCAATATTTGTTCATTTATAAATGTACTTTATTCCTGCATTTTGGGCTTGCAGCTTATTCATTAATAACTTCTAAATTAGTTGGAAAAAATGCATTAATGTAATTCCCCATGGTGTGGAGTGTGTCATTTAAAGCAACGGCAGAATCTGGATACGGTTGGGGAGGTCATCAAAGAATTGACATGGCAACTAAAAGGTGGTCCTCATTTTGTTGATCTATCAACTTGCTGCCAGGATTTTAGACAAAACCCTTTCAATAATCACTTTCTTTTTAAGAGTTTTGTCTTACTTCTACCTGTTTACTTATTTTTGTTTTGGGGTAATGGAAGCTTTAGGACAAACAGGTTTGTTATTGCCGGGATGATTGCAAATAGTTTATAAATCAAAATTGGGTCAACGAGTTATGGGCGAGTTACAGGTATCAGAACATGCGAGTGGTTATGGTGTTTTTAATGCCACAGTTTTCTGATTTTCTCCCCCCAAAACAGATGACACACAAACTACTATGGTAACTGGGGCTGTATGGAGCTTCGAGCAAAGTTGCACTAAGTTTCCCCCACCTGTTGCGAGGCAATGCCAGGCAGGATTTAAAAAAAAAAAAGAAGTGTTTTAAAACTACAGTTGTCAAGGTACAATCGACAAATCTGCCAAGTACTTGACTGCTCAGGTTGGCTACGTGAGCATTTAGACCAATTAGCCAACCAGTACAAGCTTCCTTTACTCACAGTGTAATTAGAGCTGAGCAGTAATAATTTATAATATTCTGCATAATTGACACTTGTGCTACCACTGAACTGAACAGTGGTGTTATACGTTTTCTAAAGTGTATGCATCATAACAATACATATCGATAACTTTATAACAAATAGTGGTGTGGGTATATTATTTTAGCAGCGATTTAAATACTTGTCACTCTTTTGTTTCTGTTTCAAATGTAAGTGACACTTAGCTGTGGTATTTTCTACCCAGTAATGTTAAACCGTCAGAATATCATACTGACCAACGCATAGGCTCAATGCAGGGTCATCTCTAATTGGTTTGTGTTAAGTGACTTAAAGGGAGCATGCTTCCTTATAAAGGAGTCATAAAGATGAGTCTTCTGAAGACACCCAAGTACAAGAATTTGAATGAAAAATGACTGAAAAAGAAATGCACTGCTGCAAAAAGTCCAAATAAATATTGCTCAGCATTTTTGAAAATTACAGAAAAATCTGGCTTATTTTAAGACCAATGTGTCAAAATGAGAAGTAGATAGAGACTTTGCAAAGTATTATATTTTGATTTCTAATTTAACTACGACAGTGTTGTCCAGAAAATCATTTCTGTTTTAAACCGCAGAGGCAGTTTGGTTTGTGTGTCTTGTCTATGTAGATTCCTAAACCTAAATTACTTTATTAAGCCACAAATGTTAAACATGTATAACACATTTTTTCTGTTTGAGCCATTTTCAGCAAATGAATAGTACAATATAATGTCTAATTACGGTTCCATGGCATTTCCTGAACAATTTCAAAGATATTCCACTGTGCTTCACTGGGTTCCTTAACTGGACGTTGGAGCTTTTCAAGCTTTCTCTCAGACTTGCTTTACAGGTCATAGTTGACCAGTGGAGACAGCATAATGCTTGCATTCATGCAGCATTAGGTTCATTTTATGTTAGATCACAAAAGGAGACAGTGTATGCCTGGTAAACAAACATGCACATCTGCCTCCCTGGAAATGGCTCTGGACTATTTGGCCAAAAAAGAAGTACTCTGGAAAAGCGAGCCCTTGCAGCCAGTTTGCCCCAAATCCAAACAGCGAATGTCTGTCCCTTCCTTTTCCCTCAAAATTTTACACGTCTGTGCTGGCAGGCAGCCGCTTGTGTAGACAGCTGTGCGTGTGTGTGTGTGTGTGTGTGTGTGTGTGTGTGCGCGCGCGCGCACACGCAGAGTTTGTGTTTATCAGAAAGACATAGAAAGGCTTTGACCCAAAGGCCCACTGGCTCTCTAACGGTCCAAGCATTAATTTCAGCCGGCAGACATCTCAGTTTGTTTTTATTATTTCTGCAGATGAATGGGTTGAAGTGCCACAATGTCCAAAGCCATTGTGTGGTTTGGGACGCCCATAATAAAAGCAGCCCACTGTTGGGTGTTGTAAATTATTGCTATTGTTTAAAGGCGGTAAATAAACTTTTAATTTAGTTTCAATTGTTGGATGGCTGATTTGTTTAACTGACAAAATGGCAGATCAGCGCTAAGAAAATGCCTTAATTTAATGTCCAAGGGAAGCCCTGAGTGACGCCCCCTTACCACTGGCACTTTGGTTTGGATTTATTGTTCCCCAAGCCTGAGCTGGGAGTAAGGATTGCTTCATCTCTGGGTGCTCCCAAACATCAGTTTTCCATTCTGCAATCTAGCGCAGGCCCGACTTTCTTCCACAAAATCAATAGGGTACCCTTTCTTTTTGAGACAGTGGGTTTGTAATTGCATCTATAATGTTAATTTACAGTCTCTGTATGCGAAGACCGTTTGTGTGCGCGAATTAAAGGGGTTTTATTTGTGGTTTCTCAGCATGCAGTTATTTCTTTGGAAATCCATTAGACGGTTGCAGGGAAAGAGCCGTGAAAGATGCAAGCTGGCTGATTCTGGGGTGAACTCGCAGAACTTGCTGATGTGCAAACTCTTTAGTGTAAACAGAAGAATTGAGATACTGTGCACCAAAAATGATAACATGAAAGCAAAGGCCGCCACAGCTGCTTGTCTGCAAGACAAAGTCCGCTCCTGTTGATTTTCTTAGAGAATCCCAAATATCCATCCTGCGTTCTGTGTTCTTTCCACAATTACTAAGAATTCCCTCTAGATCAACTTCTGTCAATGACTTTACCCATCAGTGTATTGGACTTCTTTTTTACGGACTAAGTCACTTTGAGACAAGCCGGCAACACTGATATCCTCTCTTTTTTGTTTCAGATGTTCACAAATAGTGACGAGGCAGTCATCAATAAGAAGTTGCCTAAGGAGCTGTTGCTACGGTGAGTGACATTTCAGAACCTTTGAGTCAGCGTGTCTGCAGGTTTTGTAAGACTGGGGGGGGGACTGAGACGTAAACTACTTCATACTTCACAACCTCACTTTGAATCAGCAAAATTAAGCCAATGCTACTAATGCCCCACCTTTTCCTTTCTGCAACCCTTAAGCACCACATTCACAAACACACCCGCACGCTGTGCATTTTGCAATTATATCATGTATGCTCACTGGCCCAACCACCCATTTTCCCTTTTAATACCCAACTTGCTCTGCTCCCCGAATGCTATAAGTGTAATTAAAAACAGATGCTGGTGGCTATAAAACATTTAAATTGATTTCAGACAAAAAAAAAAAAAACCCAAAAAACCTCAAACCCCTTAGTAAACAGAAAATGAACACCATAACTCAACCCTGGTCCATGCCAGACAATCTCACTGCACTGCGACTGCTTGGCCAGGTGCAGAGCTGCAATTTCTGAAGTTGGCAGATGGTGCTGCGACTTGCTGTTTCCCTACTTCGACCCCAATATGCTTTTAGCTGCCTTGCAAGGTGCTGTAGATATTTAACTTGGATCCTTTTAGCGTCTTTGTGTTGCTTTTAAGAAAATGAAGCTTTCCCACAGAGAGACTAAGCATCTACTCTGCATACATCCAGTGATGTTGGCTGGTTTACTCTCTGCCTGGTGCTGCGGTTGCAAGCAGCTGTAGCATTGACCTGAGGACAACCTAAAATCATCAGACAGTCAAACAGTTATTGGCAGCGAAACAACTGTGTGTTTAGTGGTTTGGATGAGAAGCAACCCTACATGTGGATTATACAGCGATCGTTCACAACTCGGTCCTTACTGTTTCTTTTCCCGAGAAAGGATTTTTCAACATGCTTTTAACAATCAATGGAATTCATAATTCAAAGTTTTTGAAAAGGTCATGTAATATTTGTGGCTCTAAACCAATTTTATTTAGGTGGACTCGGGACAAAAAATATCTATTTGGATTGTAAAGGTTTCAGACCCTGCTCTAGGATGCCATTGAAGTGTTTTACTAGAATCGGACCTTTCACTATGTCACTTTAAAGTTTTTAGTGATTTGTATATGCTTTTTCATATGACTTTATTATAATAAAGCTAGCTGACGAAATATAGTGAAGATTAGGTCTTCCAATGAATTGATGTGTATGTAATCACTCTGCAAAAATAATTTCCCAACATAAATTGAAAACCTCCCGACCCCACTAAGGGAAAAGGGTGTAAAGAAAATGGATGGATGGATGGATAAATTGAAAACTGGAGCAACAAAATTAGCTAAAGCCAACATTTGTCACTGCCAAAACACTGGCCAGGACTGCAGCCTAAAGAAGCATCTTGCAGCCACGGGGACCAGAGTCTTTAAATCGTCCCCGTCTGTCTTCCAGAATCTTTTCCTTTCTGGATGTGGTGACACTGTGTCGATGTGCCCAGGTCTCACGGGTGAGTCTGTGTTCACCGTTACCATATCTGCATGTTTTCTGTTCGCGTAAGTAGTCGGCAGGCGTAGAAGCGGTGTTGACTCTTAACATGTCTGCGTCCGTTTCTTCGCCCTCAGTCCTGGAATGTCCTGGCCTTGGACGGCAGCAACTGGCAGCGAATCGACCTCTTTGATTTTCAGAGGGACATTGAGGTGAGAAAATCCTAAGTTGGTTCCTAATTTACTGGTTATATCACTTAAGATATTACCGAGGAGATAAAATAAGTAATAGAAGTGGCCATATATGATGGAGGTTTTGTGTTTTGTTGCAGGGTCGGGTGGTGGAGAACATTTCAAAGCGATGTGGGGGCTTCCTTAGAAAATTGAGCCTAAGGGGTTGCCTGGGTGTTGGTGACACCGCTTTGAGGTGAGTTTGCCAGAAACCTAAGCTAATCAAATACTCACTTCAATCTGAACATTACACAGGAAGAATCCGTACGGTTTTTACTGCTATTAAATCGATTTCTCTCTGCAGGACTTTTGCACAGAACTGCAGAAATATTGAGCTACTTAGCTTGAATGGCTGCACCAAGATTACTGACAGGTTTGTGTTTAGCTCATCTAGCAGTGCTGTATCACGCTTATTTTTTTTTGAAAATGTTAATTTTTTCCCCCCTCTCTCTCCGCAGCACGTGTAATAGTCTCAGTAAGTTCTGTCCAAAGTTAAAGCACCTGGACCTCGCCTCCTGTACCTCAATCACCAACCTGTCTCTTAAAGCTCTCAGGTATGTTGCATCAGTTCTGGGTCAGAATGTACAGAATTACAAACAGCCCTCTTAAAATGTTAAGCCTATGTGATGTACGGTGGTAAATCACTTAGAATCTTTACTCACCTTTTAACGTAACCTATATGCTAAAAAACATAACTACACAACAAATTAATATGTTATGGAGGTGAATAAAAATAGCAAAAAGCTGTATTTACCCGTCTTATTACTTTGTTTGAAGCCCCTTTTGATTCAGTTTCAGCTTTAGGTGTTTTATCACCATCCCAGTTCTTGACTTATTTGATCTCTCTATCAAGGAAAAGTTCTCCAGATGAATTGTTTTGTGATAACACCGTCAGATTTAGATCTGAACTCTAGCTGAGCCTTTCCAAGACTTTAATTTTATTCATTGTTTGTTGTATACTTGGACTCATTGTGATGGCATAAAGTGAAATCATTCATTACCTTTCAGCTGACATCTGAAGGTTTAGCATCTGAACGAACAGATGGTTTATATATTATTGATAATTATCCCCTTAAAACATGAAATTGTCCTCTAAAGAAAAGCAGCCCCTCAACATGATGGTGCCCCCACCATGCTTTATTGTTACTCGGTTTCTTTGGTAACGAAGTGTTGTTGTGTCAAATGAATGTGGGGATTGTAGTTCAAAGGTATAAGTATGGTTTCTTTAGACCTTAACACAGAACTTCTTGAGAGTTTGGGACATTTTACTCAGGTTGTATATTTTCTTTGAAAGAGAAACTTTTTTTCCCCCCCCAAGAGAAAAAAAATACATATATAGATGATGTGTTCTGGAATGTTATCCTCTGCTATTTGCTGTCATTGACTTCCATTTGCAACACCTCAACTCACACCTCTGTCCGTCCTTTAGTGAAGGTTGCCCTTTGCTGGAGCAGCTGAACATTTCCTGGTGTGATCAGGTCACAAAGGATGGCATCCAAGCTCTGGTGCGCTCCTGTCCCGGACTCAAAGGCCTCTTCCTAAAGGGCTGCACACAGGTACTGCTGAGTGTACTACTAGTTCCTTGTATTGTTTTCTAATTAAAATAAGCAAACAGAATGAGTGACTTCCTGTTCAGCGGAGGAGGTTTTCAGGTAAAATAGATGCTGGTTGGTATTTGCACCAACAGAATGTTGCATGCAGCCATTTTATTAACAGTCAACAGCCTTGCATTCAAAGACGGTTCAAGGTGTCACGGATCGCTCTGATCCGTGACACCTTTTAGACGAATTAGACGAATCACTGGGTTCAACGGGATTTGTAAAGAGCGTCATTGAATGACTGAACATCTAAGCATTGATACTTTCTTCCCATAGCTTGAAGATGAGGCTTTGAAGCATATCGGAGCACACTGTCCAGAGCTGGTTACGCTCAACCTGCAGACATGCTCGGTAAGTGCAATACCAAAGACATGAAGTTTGTACTGAAATACAAGGAAGGTTAGGTTGTTGTAACCTAATAGTTAGTGTTTTAAAGAAACGCTGCACCGATGCTACAAAAAGCTGATCTTATTCACTGAAGACATTCCATAACGGCTTATGGAACAAGTAGTTTAGCACTTTGTGTTCTTTGCTGCGCAAATACCGCGGTGAAGTTCGGAACTGCTCAATTGCCCTTAGGGGAAATTGCTTTGTTCAGTGTTGTTAGACGAATAAGCTCATTATCTCAAGGTATTTAATGTTTGTTGTCTCTGAATTACTTGCGGTACCGGTCTGGTGCTCAGAAGAAGCAAAGTGACCAAAGTAGTAAAGCATCGATATTCAAGGAGGATTTCTTTCTCTCCTGCAATTTAAGAGTCACTTGTAAATCTTCATCCAGGTGCAACTCTCTGTCACAGTTGCTGTAAAAGTCCTTCTTCTGCTTCCTCCAAAATTCTTTCCAATCATTTATAACTCTTAAGTTCTGAAAGAGTTTTACTCTGGTATGCAAAGGCATCTTTCCTAAATAAAGGTCACGACTCAAGCAAGAGAACTTGGATGTATTCAAAGTGTTTGGGTGAGAGTGAGGTACCCAGTGTGTTATGTACTTATTATTGTCATTCTAGTTCATAATTAGGATTAGATGGAGGTCAGACTGCTTGATCTTTCAGTGCAAAAAGCATCTATGAAAGGCAACTTTCATAGATGCTTGGATACTTGTCAGGTTTTTGTTTGTTTAGCTTTCAAATATTAAAAATAGGCCTGTCACAATAACTGTCACATACTTTTATTCTGCACTGTGCTCTCAACATTAGCCCTCCTCATAAAAGCCCTCAAAATATGTCCAATGTCAAGCTGAATCAATGCAAGTAATGTTTACAAAAGATTGCATAAGATATCCTCTGTTTCTGGTGAGCATCTCTCTGTTTGAACCGAGTGTCATATGCTCCAGCAGCTGCCTGATAACACTTTTGTTCCACGCATTATGTGACCACTTATAGCCTTTGGTCCCCAGTGTATACAGGGCAAGCTTATTTCAAATAAATGTGCTAAAATACCCATCTTTAGTCTCTGTATGCAATGATTCAGCCTAATTTTAATGTTTAGTTTTAGTTTGGCTTATTTTGGAAAATTAAAATGCAGATCAAAAGATATTTAGGAAATTATGAAGTACGATCGTATAGAAAAACGTGAAACATAAGGGCACATTTACAGAGTATTAGTGAGAATTTAAATGGAATATGTAACGATGCAAATGTGTCACTAAGCAAATTTTAAGTTGAACCCCCATAGTTGTACATCTGCTTTTTATTTATAGTGTTAAATAGACCAGAAATCATACTGGGAATAATGAGATTTCATTCCAAGCCAAAAATTCCATGTATTCAACTTTTGAATACACTTGACTTAAGAAAGTGCAGATATATATTTTTTGCCCATATTTCTAAAAATTCAGTTGACTTTTATTTATTATTCTGGTTAAACACTTCAACCTTTATTTTTTTTTAATCTGGCTTCTGCAAAAAAAAAAAAAAAAAATGCAGAAACAAATGAAATGCTGTCCTAAGCTGAGTTTATGGGTGTAGACAGATTTTACTCTTCACTGCTTGGAAACACAGCAGAGTGTAAAATTGAATGAAAATTTTTAAAGATTTTTTTTTTTTTCTTCCTCAAATGAGCAGCAGATCACAGATGATGGCCTCATCACTATTTGTCGGGGTTGCCACCGCCTGCAGTCTCTGTGTGTGTCGGGTTGTGCCAACATTACAGACGCCTTCTTGCACGCCCTGGGGCAGAACTGCCTGCGTCTCAGGTACATCTACGTTACAAACTTTATTTATTTGGAAACTTATCAGTTAAACACTTGCATAATCTCTGTCAAATTATTGCACAATTTCTCTTCATTCTTCCAGAATATTAGAAGTGGCTCGCTGCTCTCAGCTCACAGATGCTGGCTTTACTCCATTAGCAAGGGTGAGTTGTGGTGTTTGCCTTTTGAATGCGTGCCAGCAAAGCTTTTGTATTTTGAAAATTTAAACTTAAACTGACTTTACATTGAAATCGATAACCATAAAGTACGTCGGATTAATTTGAATGTTTTTATTGTTGTTGTTTTTTTTAGAATTGCCATGAACTTGAGAAGATGGATTTAGAAGAATGTGTACAGGTGCATACAAATATTTAAAGTATTGATAATGCAGACATTGTGATGTATAATTTAAACAGCAAGATTTTTATTTTTTTTCTTCTTTTCCCACACCAGATCACAGATGTAACTTTGATCCAGCTGTCCATTCACTGTCCTCGTCTGCAAGTCCTGGTGAGTCTGTGCTCTCCTCTCCAGCATGTTTTTTTTTGCTTCCGTTACATTTGAAATCGCATCTTTCGTTCTTTTTGACTAACCCGTGGCGCCCCTGCGTTCCCTCAGAGTCTGTCTCACTGTGAGCTGATAACGGACGACGGCATCAGACACCTCGGCAGCGGCCCCTGCGCTCACGACCGCCTGGAGGTGATCGAGCTTGACAACTGCCCCCTCATCACAGACGCCTCGCTGGAGCACCTGAAAAGCTGCCACAGTCTGGATCGCATCGAGCTTTATGACTGCCAGCAGATTACCCGCGCAGGCATTAAAAGACTACGGGTAAGTTGTGTTGGCTGATGATTCACAGGCATAACGTTCTGTAAACGTTTGTTTTTCTCAAGGCAACGTATGTCACTTATAGTGTGAAATTGATTTATATTACAGTGTGCACATATGTGATGTGAGGGAATTCTCTGTTCAGTTTTTTTTTGCTTCTCTACTAGAACATAAATATTTTGCTGCCCAGGTTTTCTGCTTATAAATGACAAAAAAAATATTTTTTTTTATTGTGACCCTGTTTTTTGTAAGGCAAACTTGAATTCAGTGCCTTGAAAAAGCATCCGCACCTCTTGAACATCTCCACCTTTTTCACTTTATGAACACAGACATTAATATATACAGTATGCACAATTCTTATTTTTGAGGATTATTTTTATTAATCACAAACGACACCGCTTTCGGTCAACCTGTAATGTTTATAAACCTCAAGCATAAACCTGAGATATTCTCAAAACAAAGCCAAAACCTCACATGTACTTTCTATGTGCACAATTATTGCTTATGCAGAATTATTACTTTCACTTTATTATTTAAGTCTGAATGACAAACACCCCAAAACTTTCCAATAAATGCTTCTAACATTTAAAAACAACCGAGTGACTGTTACGGCCACCGTTCTTTTCAGCAAGTGACAAACCGTCTTTTCATGGAGTCTGTCAGTTTCTTGATCTGTCAACGATCAACTTTCTGTGCAGCAGCAACTGCAGTCTCTCCGACACTGTTCAGAGAGGTGGACTGTTTTCTTTCACTGGAAATCTGTTAAAAAAAAAAAAAACTTCCATGAGTTCTCAGTTGAGTTCAGGTCAGGTGAGGAAAGTGGCCGTTTCATAAGTTTTGTCATCTTCAGTGCTTCTACTGGCTAAACATGGAAAAAAAAAAAAAAAGAAAAGTCCTGCATAAAAATCATTCTCTTTTTGAAAGATACGGACTTCTTCTTGTTGAAGAAAGTGTTTTATAAAACTGGCAGTAGGCTCTGGAGGTTTTCCTTTTTGTCTTGAACCCGAATAGGTCCAGCTAGTTTATTTTTAGTAACACCAGCCCATACTTGCCTCCACCTTGCTGGTGTTCGAGTTGATGTGGAGTTTTGTGCCCCTTTTTTTCACACCATTACTCTTCTTGATCTATGGAAGAGGAATAGGACCTATGGAAAAAACATTATTATTATTCTTTCTGTTTTTTTTCTATTCTTTTTTGCTTGAGTCAGTTTTTTTTTTTTTTTTTTTCAGTGACCCTAATCGTCTTCTGTATTGATCAGCAGGAACATTTAATGTTGGCCAAAGTGTATTTTCTTGTACATGCATAACATGGTAGATTTGGTGTCAACAGTCACAACTAAAAGTTAGTATTGTGCAAAGGGAACAAAAACATCACCCGTCAGCTCAAACTGACAGGTGATGTTTGTAGTAGCAGAGGTTTCGAGGATCTGCATGTGTTTTCTATTTAGTTTAGTGATCCGACACTTTAAACTTTTTTTGTCTCTTTCTTGGGAGCCCTTCTTTCCCTCTGTAGCTGCTTGTAGCACTTAGTATCAGTCAGTAGCTCATTGGCGGAAGTGAGGGCATGCGCTAAATAGTAAAACATAGTTTCACAAGGCCTCGAGGCAGATAATTTGACTCCAGGAGTTTTGCCCATGTTGTATCTGCAAAGATTTGAAGCACTGAAATGTACAAATCCAAATGGTTGCAGTGTTTTTATTTCGGGGTGCCACAGTAAAGTGGGCTGAATACAAATCCACACCAGACTCTTGATTTTTGACATTGAACAAAACCCTGTAATTTAATTATTTCATTGAGATTTATTTGAAATCTCAATGAAATGCATTGAAATTTAGTTGAAACGTGATGAATGTAAACATACTCCTCTCTGCCTGGTTCTAGATATCTATAGGAAAGCAGCTCCTAAGAAAAGATCATTTCAGACATGAATTTATCTCGATAATTTTGACGGGCTTCAGGAATGCATTGAAAGGTCTTGTTTTTGTTTTAATCATAAATTAGACTCTGAAGTCTTAATGTTTGTTCTTTTCATTATGGGTCTTGCATAAAGCGGTTGGAACTAGCTCCAACACTAACATGCTGCTTGCACACTAGTGATTCATGTGATTCAGGTGCATACAGCGAGGCTCCATATTTGGAGCAGCAGACTTGTTGCAGTCGTTCCCCACCAGCAAAGTCTTAAACATGGAAGGTAATCAGAGGACAGAGAGTTTGTTTAATGTTTTTCCAAACTGAATTTTGATTTCTGACTCACTGCACCGCCCACACGGAGCTGGTAATCGCAAGCTGGGCTCGTCATCGTTTGATCTCAGGCCTGCCCGTTTGATTTAGATGCGAATCAATCATAGCAGGACTATGCTGGTAAACAAGAGTTTGTTGCCAGTGGAAGACTGACTCAAGTGATGCTCCAATTTTATTTTTTTTCTGAGGCGTTAACAAATTTCCTATTTTTCTTCCTTCCCCTCAGACTCATCTGCCTAACATCAAAGTGCACGCATACTTCGCTCCTGTCACTCCGCCCCCTTCCGTCGGGGGCAGCCGTCAGAGGTTCTGCCGCTGCTGCATCCTGCTATGATGCAAAGACAAGAACCCCCCCTCTCCTCCCTCAAACCTCCCTACTCGGCGTGTTCCTCCCCCAACCCAATGCCACACCGTCTCGTCTTCTACAGAAAAAGGATACAGGAAACTTCATGCTGGTGTGCCCGCTCTGCTTTCTTCTTTCTCGGAGCTCCAGAGAACGACGGAGAACCAAACGGGATTCAAGATTCTGGATGAACTTCTCTGGAAATGGTTTTGAGTCCCAAATCGTACACGGTTAACACGAACATCGGTGGGCACATCAGTATTATTAAGAGGGGCTGTGCGAATAACAGCTGTGTTCATCAGTGCTACAAGATTTTCCTTTCAATCAGATGAAGTATGGACAATTCCCCCCTAAGAAAAACTGAGGATTTTCACAAAGATCCCCTCCTCCCAGTTTTTTTTTTTTCCCCCTGGTTTCGAAGGTCACTCAAAAGCTACCTCTAAACAGGAACTGCACTTGAGTAAGACCGACGTTTGCTGATTTATTTCAAAATAAAAGCAGCAGTGACGTAGCTGAAAAACTGCCAACACCTCCAACATACACACACACACACAGCAGCAGAGAGCAATTATTTTTGTTCCTTTTAAGAATATCTGCAGCCATTTGCACTTACAATGAAAAAGAGAAACAATGATCAGACACTTTACTAACACACGCTGGCGCTCACAGCCGTTCTCCTCTCGCCTCTCTCCGTTACAATCAGGCGCTTCAAGATACTGAAGAGAATAGAAACAAAAGTTGAAATATTTTTCTAGAACTCAGACTCACAAGTCGGGACTTAAGAAGATGCCAAATGTTGCATGTGACTCCTGCTAGTTCTTTTTTTTTTTATTTAAAAAAAAAAAAAAAGTGTAAATATATAGGACTGCAAGTCGAAGCCAGCTAAGAAGCAGCAACAGGACAGTGACGTAAGCTGTGGGTGGAGACATCCACCCATCAGAGGAAGCTCCAGCAAAGTCGGAGCACGCTCGTTTACACACTGATCTGCTGGGGAGTTTAAGCCAGATATGTCTGATTTGCTGGCCTGTTACAGCTTATGTTAACAACAACAAACTTGTTTTTTTTGTTTTTTTATTTCCCCGAGAAGAAGTGTAAAAATAAGATCCAACATCACTACAGGAATTCAAACTGAAGGACAATGGAAAGATAAAGCCAACTTTAAAAAACAAACAAAAAAAAAAACAAACAAACAATCAATCCTAGATTGTTTACTTTCAGTTAGTTTGAGTTCACTGAGTTGCTTTTTCTTTCGCCTGGAGGACTAAGGAAGCGGTAGGGGTCGAGAGCCTCAGCTCCTCGGAGGTCTTACAGGGATCCCTCCGGCCGTCCGGGACGAGCGACCCTGAACCCGCTCCGAGAGAAAGCTGACTGAATCTGAGGCCTGCAGCGGCGGAGCTTCTAAAGGACTTCAGCTCCGTGGCCCTTTGAAGTATTGAAGCCTTTTCTTATGGATCGCCCTGTCCTGCTCTCACACCTGCTTCATTCTATCTCTTTATATAAATGTTTTTTTGTTTCCCCCCCAACCCCTCCTGGCTGTAATTTCCTCTGAGTCTTTCACTCTCTTTGTTTTGCTGTGGTTTGGATTCTGTCTCCGTTGTGTTTGAAGCCATGAGTCCCGTTTCTACGGAATGAGTTTAAGCCCAATTTCCAATCCCGGTTTTGATCTGATGGAGTTTGTTTTCATTAAGTTTGTTACTAAATGTCTAGCATTTGTCCGTGGGAAGTGTTGGCATCAGTGCAATTGTATTTTTAAAAAAACATTTTTTAAACTACATATAAGTTGAGGCTAATGGCGATTATTGCTGAATGTTTTAAGCGAGGAGAAGGATCTTATCGCAGCAGAATGATTCTCATTTCCACCCACAAGCATTTTTTATTTGCCTTGTTTTAAGAAAAAGAAATCCTTTTCTCAATGTTCTCTGCCTAAATGCTTCAAGCAAAGCGATAAATAAGGATATTTGTCACCAATTTAATGTGCATTGCAACAAATTGGCATTTGCCAAATCCAAAATTATGATTCTATTCAGTGTACATTTTTTTTTTCTTATTTTTGGAAGGGGCTTTACGAAAGTATTTATAAAGAGAGGTGTGTGAAAAGTTTGGAAAAGGTGACGGACTCTGTCTTTGAGCTCCAGAAGACGAGATTTTAATCCGGGATGTAATACCTGCTTGTCCTCAAGTTCACCAGTGCAGCTAATAGCGACGTGCTTTCAACCTGCTCCTGAACGTTTCATGTGTATTAAAGAATATGTCATTTGATGCTTCAAAAAAATGAAAAGAGAAAAACACTACAAGTTCCACCTTGAACTTATTTTTCCAGAGCAGTATCAAACTCTTATCTTTATATCAGCGCTCTATATCCCCTTGTTTACATGGAAGTTGGAGCCATCACGCTCCGGTTCTGCTCGTCTAATGCACGTTTTGTCCTAAACACTGGAGTCAGGTTAAGGAGAAAGGCAGAAGAAGCTGAATCAACAGTGTCTGTGTCGGAGGCAGAAGATTTGACACCTGAGAAATATAAAATAAATAAATAAAACAAACAGGAGTTTTGGAAGTGACTGTAGTTCATATATTTACTGTAAATCTTTTCCTTTTTTCTTTCTTTTTTTTATAATTAACCAATATAAAGAAATATGTACGTATGAATAAATATATACCTATATTATTAAGACTTGTGTTTTTATTTTAGGTTTGTCATTGTTGACGGTAGATGGCAGCAGAGATCAGGTTATGCTGATTCCATCATTGCACAGTTAACATGAACATCGGAGTCATTATGCTGTCTGCAAAGTGCCAAACATCTAATGATTCAGGGGTGGGGGTAGGGGGGGGTTTAGCCCTCAGTTCAGTAAATTGACCTGGGAACAATTCTGGTATTAACTTGATTCAAAATATTTGCTTGTTTGGTTTACCACAACCTGCTTACTAAAAACTATTTAAGAAGTCTTGAGTAATTTGAATGGAAAATATTTTTTTCTTGCATAAATATCCCACATGTGGGTGCCTCAGGTTATATCTGAGTAAGATTAGATCTATAACTGTTCGCAATATGCATATTGTCAGCAAAATACACTGGCTGTCAGAATTATGACGAGATGTATGGACATGGAGGTACCAATTTAAGTCTTAATCAGCATCTTTTTCTAATTAAAAATGCTGATTTCTAATTTCTAAATGCATACATTTGTAAACATTTTTAATCCACCTTTTTTCTTTGCAATCATCCCTTCATCTTGGAAGGCTTTCCACAATATTTAGAAGTGTGTATGGGAATTTTTTTTGGTTTTTTTTTTGCCATTCTTCCAAGAGTTCATTTGTGAGGGTCTAAAAATGTTATAGTTGATATATATGTCATATCCAATCATTTTAAAAATGGGATTTAAAAAAAAAAGTTGCCTATAATCTCTTGAGGACAGGCCACCGCTGATGTAAGCTAAATTTCAGAGTTTAATTTTTCTGCCCGCATTCTTCTACATGTTGTCACAGTAGTTACATTTTTAATCAACAATTTAAAGTTCCAACAAATAACTGTTTAACAATATTAAGCCAACTAAGCAAAGTGCCAGATATCTAAGAACCAATAAAACAACCTGCCAAATCAAACGTTTGAGTAGAAAACTGATGTGAATTGTGTGAGGGTTTTTATTTTTGTGTGTGTGTGTGTGTTTGTTTTGTTTTGTTTTGTTCTGATTCGAAGGAGCCAACAGTTTCAGCACAGCTTAGCCGTCCATCGAGTTTGTTCCAGATCTGAATCAAAAATGTTTAATCCTGCCTCCCTTTTTAGTTCCAGTCCATAAAACACTAAATAAAACGAATCGAGATGATTCAAACCCGTCAAGCAAGTGTGAAGATGAGTGAAAGCTCAAGGAAAAACAGAACCTGGTTTTACATGCTCCATTTTTGTGGTGTTGGTAAAGACTACGGCAGCAGCATTTTTGGTGTGATCTGTGTTTTTCTATGTCCTGCTTTGACATTAATTCATTTTCACTTCACTAATGGACTTTTATGCTGATTTTATAATTAATGGGAGAGGCAGGATACAACTTTCCAGTCCATCACAGAGCAACACAGAGAAGCACACACACACACACAAACACACACAAACACTAATACCATGGGGCCAATTTAGAGAGACCAATTACCCTAACAGTCATGTTTTTGGACAGTGGGAAGAAACTGGAGTATCTGGAGAGAAAGCAGACAGAAAGATTCCTGATCAAGATAAAAACCCTGACCTTCCTGCTGCAAGGCAACAGAGCTAATCACTGCTCCTCCTGGCAGCCCTGATCTGAAAATATGAGACCTTAAACAATTTTACTGATTTAAAAACCTAGGTATAAAATCACCCTATCTTTTGGAGGAGTCATTTCTTCTTCTTCTTCTTCTTCTTCTTTTTTTTAAAGACTCCTTTTAAGATTTGAGATTCACACCAGGAGACTGAGCTGATCTGAATCTTTTTTTGGCACCTGGAGAACGAAATTTATGGTAAGAGGATATCTCCCTTGCAGAAATAAAACTAACAAGAGCTCAGACTGATGGCTGCAGACTTGGAGTGTCTCTCTTGGATATTTCTGTCTTTTTGCTTAGATTATTGTGTCTGAGGTGGAAGCACAGATGAACAATTGGTGCCAATTTATCCCGGAGGGCTCCCAAAGTGCAGCAGCTCTGGTCCTGCGGCTGCACCATGGCGACCGCTGTCACGGCTGGGATCTGTCTTCTGCCACATGAAGCTCATTTTGTTCCTCCAGTCTTCCTGTATCTCTCCCCTGTTTCCAAATCACCAAAGCTGAAAGTGTGTGTTCCACTCCTGTGTTTAGGGCTCGTTTTTTTTTTTAGACAGAGTTATCGTGGCACCTGGGGTATCACATAGAGAGATGAAAGGAAGGTGGCTCAGTGGAAGAAATATAAACCTACCCCCCACCCCCCTCTCATTGAGTTGTCTCTGTTGTTCTGTTTTTCTGAGTTTGTACACAGATGGTTTGGAGCACAAATCATCGCACGCCAACATATTGTGTTCCTGTTTATTTTTAACAGCAAAGGCACTGCTATAGAAAAAAGTCTGCCATTTTTTTGTTTTATTTTTCCTCATTGTGCTCATTGTTTCTCACTCTGCCACATGCTGTCTCCTGACTCCGTGTGAAGATATAATTAATACTATAACTGAACCGTCTTCTTCACACACACACACACACACACACACACACACACACACACACACACACGCAAAGACTTTCTGGCTGCTAGAAGCCAACTTTGGTGTCAGGCTTTGGTGAAATAATGCAAAAAAAATGCAAAGATAATGAAAGTAACAGATGATTCTTACATTTAAAAGTGTCAGTCATCGTTTATTTCCTACTTTCATGAGAATAATAGCAGCTGCTACTTGCCACAAGAAAATGCACTATAAGAAAGTGGCCATTTTTTACTTTTACCTCAGATTTAGAGCCGACAATGACCCATTTTGCAAGTTTAATTATTCCGATGTGAGGGTGCACAAGCACAAGCTGTGTTTACCGCGAAACAGAAATGGTGGCAGATGAATCTCTGTGTTGCAAAACATTTCAAAAATAGTCCAGCAACATGGATATTTTTTATTTGACTGAGTCAAGTAGAAATTGATGCTTTTCATACTTATCTGTGTGACTGATGCAATCGTTGCAAACATATAAACCGCTTGAGCTTACAGTAAGACACTAATGATCAGTATGTGACAAGATCAACACAAAATATGTGGTTCACAAAAAATGTCACAAAAAAAGATCTGAAAAGTTTACTGTAAATTGGAGTTTTTTTTCCCCTTTACTCTGATGCTCCTGAATAAAATCCAGGGTGAATGAATAGTTGTCTTGAGAAGTCACTGACTCAGTAAATAGAGTAGGATTAGGGATGAGGATGAGAAGTGTAAGGGAAGATAAGATTATAAACCAAATTTTGAACAAAGTGCTTCAAAATATAATATGAAAATGGAAAGAGAATTGCACAGGTGTAACACTGCAATCAGCCCTAACTAAAATATTAGGCAAGGAGAGCATTAATTAAAGATGCACCAAGGCCCATGGAAACACCGGAGGGGCTGCAGACATCCACAGCTCAGTGCACCTCACAAATGTAGCCAAAAACAAGTCCAGTTTGCTTCACAGAAAACATGCAGACGAAGAGGCGCTGGGAAGATGAGAACAAAACTGAACTTTTTTGCCCACATGTAAAATGGCAAATTGAAAACCATCCTGAACACATCATTCCCACACAGTGAGACATGATGGTGGCAGCGACCTTTCATCAGCACTGACAGAGACACTGATCAGAGTTGAAGGGAGATGGATGTAGCCAAGCACAGGGCAATCCTGTATGGAACGCTGTTGGAATAAAATAAAACTGCACAGAGTAGTTTTCAGATTTTATTGGTAAAAATGAGGTATAAAATTATAGACGATTTTGTTTTGGGCTGCCACATATAAAATACATGGAGTTAGTGGAGTGTAAATTGCACTATGTGTTGTTCGCTGTTAGTCTTCGAATATGGCATATAGTATTAATGGAGGACCCAAAGCAAATTTGGTTTAACATAACTAAAATGACCATGGACGTTTTAATTAAAAAAAATTCTGCCTATAGTACAAGACATTCAAGACTCTACAAGCCAATTTGCCAATGTGCTGTTGGCAAATTGGCTTAAAATTTGTATGTCGTTTCAAAATAAATGATCTCTCTATGAAATGAGCCCTGATGGAGGGTTGAAATCCGCCAATCGTGCGCCTCAGACGCATGGAAAGGCGTGTCTCGGATTGCGCTTAAAATTATGTCTGTGTGTGAACTGCAGAGTTCGCTTTGAATCTTCAGCCAGTTGATCGCCTTAAATCTTTCGGAGGAGTCTTTTCTTTTTTTGTATGTGTGTTTTGTTTGTTTTTTTGGGGGTTTTTTTGGGTTTTTTTTTAAAGAATGTTTTGAGATTTGAGATTCACACCGCAAGACTGCGCTGATTTTTGGCACCTGGAGAACGGAATTGGTGCCACACTGGAGCTTTCTGGTGCGCGCCGGAGGACGATCCACGGGGCAATGCAGAGAGGAGACAGAGCCTTTTGCTGAACGCATGTCCCCGCATGGCCTGAATACAAATAAAGCACAAGCAGCTGGTGTATAAGCTGCACCAGTCTCCAATTTACCCAATAAGCGTGTGATTGGTGTGGAGAGTCACCTCGCAGGAGCAGCAGCAGCAGCAGCAGTGCGCACTCTCCATTTGACGTGGATCTGCTCTCTGCCGGTGTTTCTTATAAAGCAGTAGTACCCCGCCGACTGAAACCAGTTTGAGGAGCTAAAAGTTTTTTTTTTTTTCATTATTATTATTTTGTATTCTTGCTTGCATCGACCTCCTCCGGCTCGGTACCAATGATGACTGAGAACAGTGAGATGGAGAGCGACTCGCAGCTCCAGCGCTCCCCAAACAACATGCCCATCCAGCCGATGACATCCAAGGCAAGTTGCGCAAATTCCTCAGTCGTTTATTATTCAGATGATGTATGTGACCTCTCGAAACGTGGAAAAAAGGACAAACACTTAAATTCAGTCAAAACTTTGCAAACTGTTCCCCCCATCCGATGGGAATTGGCTGAATAGTGACATTTGTTTGATCATGCTTTTTTTTTGTAGCGTCTTTTATTTGATTTTATTTTTTCAGAGCTGTTATAATTGATTATGAAATGGGGATGACAACATTTCACAAATGCAGTTGTATTCTTATGCCTGCGTCATTAGGCGTAATCTCCCACGTAACGTCTGATGTCACTTTCTCTCTTGTACGTTTCTTCAACACACACACGCGGTTCAATTTTTATTTATTTATTTATTCTTTTATAGGTATTTTAATTTTATATTCTTGGTACAAATAGCTAAAGAAGCTTTCAATGATAACCTTGAAAGCTTCTGCATGTGCATGACTACGTTTTTTTTTTCTTTTGCTGAATAATTATCCAGTCTCTCACTTCTCACACAGGAATATGCACAAAGTGAAAGCTTTAAAAGTGCAGATTTTGACTTGAATATGCAGCTGGAGATCATTTTTTCCCCTCTACATAGGCCTACCTGTCAGGAGCCTGGACTCATTATAAAGTGCCTGTGATGCCATTTGAGTTGTTGACTCAACTGTTTAAACAAAGACGTGGAGCTGTGAAAGCTTTCCCTTGCCTGCTTTTTAATGGCAGAACACTGGCTCATTAGTTTGCTTCATGGACACAACTTTCCCTTGAGTGGAGTCTTTGTCTCCACCTCATGCCTCTTCCCGATGCCCACGCACAAACACTGCAGGCTGCACTTTTGAAGCAAAGTGACACTCCGAAGCAATGCAGTCAGACACTCCACTGGATGCTCTGTGCTGCATCTAAATATTTGATGTCCTCCGTGAGAAGCTGACATTGCTGCCAGCTAACTGTGCTCACTCCGGGGCGATCCGCTCTATATCCAACCTCCTCGCCAGCTGAGACCAAAGGAAATCATCGGTGATTCGACTCCAGGCAGAACCGATTGGTGTTCAGATGAGCTCAATGCCGGCTTTGGCTTAACTACGTTATATCTTTAATGACAAAGTCATGGATTTTGTTAAGTGTATCCATTCTTCACATTGATTAATGAGGCCTTGCCTGAATTCCACTGCTTTGTTTGAAATTCACTTTAATTCAGTGTAGAGTGGGAGATGAGTATTTATCCTCTGCAGACTTGTTCTGGTTTTGCATTTTGTCACACTTTAGCAAATTTTTAGTGTCAGATAAAGATAACCTAAATGAATAAAATAGCATTTTAAAAAGCGTATATCCAAGTTAATTTGGACCTAATTGAAAAAGTAATCACCCCATGAAATAACTGGTTGAAAACATTATTTTAATTTCTGTAACCAGCCACACCCAGGCCTGAGTATCAGCCTTGTGGCACCAGGAAATCACAGAATTAAGCCTGTCTGACAGCAGGTTTTGAAATGGCCTAGTTAAAGTTTGGACTTAAACTCATTGGAGGCACTGTTGCGTGATCTTAAGAAGGCAGGTGGTGCTCAAAAACCCACCAATATGGCTGAATTAAAACAATCCTGCAAAGAATTGTGGGTCAAAATTCTTTCATACTGATGTAAAATATTTCTTTCTACTCATTTATTTCTGCATAATAAATAAAGCCATAATTTAAAAANTACCTCTAAACAGGAACTGCACTTGAGTAAGACCGACGTTTGCTGATTTATTTCAAAATAAAAGCAGCAGTGACGTAGCTGAAAAACTGCCAACACCTCCAACATACACACACACACACAGCAGCAGAGAGCAATTATTTTTGTTCCTTTTAAGAATATCTGCAGCCATTTGCACTTGCAATGAAAAAGAGAAACAATGATCAGACACTTTACTAACACACGCTGGCGCTCACAGCCGTTCTCCTCTCGCCTCTCTCCGTTACAATCAGGCGCTTCAAGATACTGAAGAGAATAGAAACAAAAGTTGAAATATTTTTCTAGAACTCAGACTCACAAGTCGGGACTTAAGAAGATGCCAAATGTTGCATGTGACTCCTGCTAGTTCTTTTTTTTTTTATTTAAAAAAAAAAAAAAAGTGTAAATATATAGGACTGCAAGTCGAAGCCAGCTAAGAAGCAGCAACAGGACAGTGACGTAAGCTGTGGGTGGAGACATCCACCCATCAGAGGAAGCTCCAGCAAAGTCGGAGCACGCTCGTTTACACACTGATCTGCTGGGGAGTTTAAGCCAGATATGTCTGATTTGCTGGCCTGTTACAGCTTATGTTAACAACAACAAACTTTTGTTTTTTTTTGGTTTTTTATTTCCCTGAGAAGAAGTGTAAAAATAAGATCCAACATCACTACAGGAATTCAAACTGAAGGACAATGGAAAGATAAAGCCAACTTTAAAAAACAAACAAAAAAAAAAACAAACAAACAATCAATCCTAGATTGTTTACTTTCAGTTAGTTTGAGTTCACTGAGTTGCTTTTTCTTTCGCCTGGAGGACTAAGGAAGCGGTCGGGGTCGAGAGCCTCAGCTCCTCGGAGGTCTTACAGGGATCCCTCCGGCCGTCCGGGACGAGCGACCCTGAACCCGCTCCGAGAGAAAGCTGACTGAATCTGAGGCCTGCAGCGGCGGAGCTTCTAAAGGACTTCAGCTCCGTGGCCCTTTGAAGTATTGAAGCCTTTTCTTATGGATCGCCCTGTCCTGCTCTCACACCTGCTTCATTCTATCTCTTTATATAAATGTTTTTTTGTTTCCCCCCCACCCCCTCCTGGCTGTAATTTCCTCTGAGTCTTTCACTCTCTTTGTTTTGCTGTGGTTTGGATTCTGTCTCCGTTGTGTTTGAAGCCATGAGTCCCGTTTCTACGGAATGAGTTTAAGCCCAATTTCCAATCCCGGTTTTGATCTGATGGAGTTTGTTTTCATTAAGTTTGTTACTAAATGTCTAGCATTTGTCCGTGGGAAGTGTTGGCATCAGTGCAATTGTATTTTTAAAAAAACATTTTTTAAACTACATATAAGTTGAGGCTAATGGCGATTATTGCTGAATGTTTTAAGCGAGGAGAAGGATCTTATCGCAGCAGAATGATTCTCATTTCCACCCACAAGCATTTTTTATTTGCCTTGTTTTAAGAAAAAGAAATCCTTTTCTCAATGTTCTCTGCCTAAATGCTTCAAGCAAAGCGATAAAGAAGGATATTTGTCACCAATTTAATGTGCATTGCAACAAATTGGCATTTGCCAAATCCAAAATTATGATTCTATTCAGTGTACATTTTTTTTTTCTTATTTTTGGAAGGGGCTTTACGAAAGTATTTATAAAGAGAGGTGTGTGAAAAGTTTGGAAAAGGTGACGGACTCTGTCTTTGAGCTCCAGAAGACAAGATTTTAATCCGGGATGTAATACCTGCTTGTCCTCAAGTTCACCAGTGCAGCTAATAGCGACGTGCTTTCAACCTGCTCCTGAACGTTTCATGTGTATTAAAGAATATGTCATTTGATGCTTCAAAAAAATGAAAAGAGAAAAACACTACAAGTTCCACCTTGAACTTATTTTTCCAGAGCAGTATCAAACTCTTATCTTTATATCAGCGCTCTATATCCCCTTGTTTACATGGAAGTTGGAGCCATCACGCTCCGGTTCTGCTCGTCTAATGCACGTTTTGTCCTAAACACTGGAGTCAGGTTAAGGAGAAAGGCAGAAGAAGCTGAATCAACAGTGTCTGTGTCGGAGGCAGAAGATTTGACACCTGAGAAATATAAAATAAATAAATAAAACAAACAGGAGTTTTGGAAGTGACTGTAGTTCATATATTTACTGTAAATCTTTTCCTTTTTTCTTTCTTTTTTTTATAATTAACCAATATAAAGAAATATGTACGTATGAATAAATATATACCTATATTATTAAGACTTGTGTTTTTATTTTAGGTTTGTCATTGTTGACGGTAGATGGCAGCAGAGATCAGGTTATGCTGATTCCATCATTGCACAGTTAACATGAACATCGGAGTCATTATGCTGTCTGCAAAGTGCCAAACATCTAATGATTCAGGGGTGGGGGTAGGGGGGGGTTTAGCCCTCAGTTCAGTAAATTGACCTGGGAACAATTCTGGTATTAACTTGATTCAAAATATTTGCTTGTTTGGTTTACCACAACCTGCTTACTAAAAACTATTTAAGAAGTCTTGAGTAATTTGAATGGAAAATATTTTTTTCTTGCATAAATATCCCACATGTGGGTGCCTCAGGTTATATCTGAGTAAGATTAGATCTATAACTGTTCGCAATATGCATATTGTCAGCAAAATACACTGGCTGTCAGAATTATGACGAGATGTATGGACATGGAGGTACCAATTTAAGTCTTAATCAGCATCTTTTTCTAATTAAAAATGCTGATTTCTAATTTCTAAATGCATACATTTGTAAACATTTTTAATCCACCTTTTTTCTTTGCAATCATCCCTTCATCTTGGAAGGCTTTCCACAATATTTAGAAGTGTGTATGGGAATTTTTTTTGGTTTTTTTTTTGCCATTCTTCCAAGAGTTCATTTGTGAGGGTCTAAAAATGTTATAGTTGATATATATGTCATATCCAATCATTTTAAAAATGGGATTTAAAAAAAAAAGTTGCCTATAATCTCTTGAGGACAGGCCACCGCTGATGTAAGCTAAATTTCAGAGTTTAATTTTTCTGCCCGCATTCTTCTACATGTTGTCACAGTAGTTACATTTTTAATCAACAATTTAAAGTTCCAACAAATAACTGTTTAACAATATTAAGCCAACTAAGCAAAGTGCCAGATATCTAAGAACCAATAAAACAACCTGCCAAATCAAACGTTTGAGTAGAAAACTGATGTGAATTGTGTGAGGGTTTTTATTTTTGTGTGTGTGTGTGTGTTTGTTTTGTTTTGTTTTGTTCTGATTCGAAGGAGCCAACAGTTTCAGCACAGCTTAGCCGTCCATCGAGTTTGTTCCAGATCTGAATCAAAAATGTTTAATCCTGCCTCCCTTTTTAGTTCCAGTCCATAAAACACTAAATAAAACGAATCGAGATGATTCAAACCCGTCAAGCAAGTGTGAAGATGAGTGAAAGCTCAAGGAAAAACAGAACCTGGTTTTACATGCTCCATTTTTGTGGTGTTGGTAAAGACTACGGCAGCAGCATTTTTGGTGTGATCTGTGTTTTTCTATGTCCTGCTTTGACATTAATTCATTTTCACTTCACTAATGGACTTTTATGCTGATTTTATAATTAATGGGAGAGGCAGGATACAACTTTCCAGTCCATCACAGAGCAACACAGAGAAGCACACACACACACACAAACACACACAAACACTAATACCATGGGGCCAATTTAGAGAGACCAATTACCCTAACAGTCATGTTTTTGGACAGTGGGAAGAAACTGGAGTATCTGGAGAGAAAGCAGACAGAAAGATTCCTGATCAAGATAAAAACCCTGACCTTCCTGCTGCAAGGCAACAGAGCTAATCACTGCTCCTCCTGGCAGCCCTGATCTGAAAATATGAGACCTTAAACAATTTTACTGATTTAAAAACCTAGGTATAAAATCACCCTATCTTTTGGAGGAGTCATTTCTTCTTCTTCTTCTTCTTCTTCTTTTTTTTAAAGACTCCTTTTAAGATTTGAGATTCACACCAGGAGACTGAGCTGATCTGAATCTTTTTTTGGCACCTGGAGAACGAAATTTATGGTAAGAGGATATCTCCCTTGCAGAAATAAAACTAACAAGAGCTCAGACTGATGGCTGCAGACTTGGAGTGTCTCTCTTGGATATTTCTGTCTTTTTGCTTAGATTATTGTGTCTGAGGTGGAAGCACAGATGAACAATTGGTGCCAATTTATCCCGGAGGGCTCCCAAAGTGCAGCAGCTCTGGTCCTGCGGCTGCACCATGGCGACCGCTGTCACGGCTGGGATCTGTCTTCTGCCACATGAAGCTCATTTTGTTCCTCCAGTCTTCCTGTATCTCTCCCCTGTTTCCAAATCACCAAAGCTGAAAGTGTGTGTTCCACTCCTGTGTTTAGGGCTCGTTTTTTTTTTTAGACAGAGTTATCGTGGCACCTGGGGTATCACATAGAGAGATGAAAGGAAGGTGGCTCAGTGGAAGAAATATAAACCTACCCCCCACCCCCCTCTCATTGAGTTGTCTCTGTTGTTCTGTTTTTCTGAGTTTGTACACAGATGGTTTGGAGCACAAATCATCGCACGCCAACATATTGTGTTCCTGTTTATTTTTAACAGCAAAGGCACTGCTATAGAAAAAAGTCTGCCATTTTTTTGTTTTATTTTTCCTCATTGTGCTCATTGTTTCTCACTCTGCCACATGCTGTCTCCTGACTCCGTGTGAAGATATAATTAATACTATAACTGAACCGTCTTCTTCACACACACACACACACACACACACACACACACACACACACACACACGCAAAGACTTTCTGGCTGCTAGAAGCCAACTTTGGTGTCAGGCTTTGGTGAAATAATGCAAAAAAAATGCAAAGATAATGAAAGTAACAGATGATTCTTACATTTAAAAGTGTCAGTCATCGTTTATTTCCTACTTTCATGAGAATAATAGCAGCTGCTACTTGCCACAAGAAAATGCACTATAAGAAAGTGGCCATTTTTTACTTTTACCTCAGATTTAGAGCCGACAATGACCCATTTTGCAAGTTTAATTATTCCGATGTGAGGGTGCACAAGCACAAGCTGTGTTTACCGCGAAACAGAAATGGTGGCAGATGAATCTCTGTGTTGCAAAACATTTCAAAAATAGTCCAGCAACATGGATATTTTTTATTTGACTGAGTCAAGTAGAAATTGATGCTTTTCATACTTATCTGTGTGACTGATGCAATCGTTGCAAACATATAAACCGCTTGAGCTTACAGTAAGACACTAATGATCAGTATGTGACAAGATCAACACAAAATATGTGGTTCACAAAAAATGTCACAAAAAAAGATCTGAAAAGTTTACTGTAAATTGGAGTTTTTTTTCCCCTTTACTCTGATGCTCCTGAATAAAATCCAGGGTGAATGAATAGTTGTCTTGAGAAGTCACTGACTCAGTAAATAGAGTAGGATTAGGGATGAGGATGAGAAGTGTAAGGGAAGATAAGATTATAAACCAAATTTTGAACAAAGTGCTTCAAAATATAATATGAAAATGGAAAGAGAATTGCACAGGTGTAACACTGCAATCAGCCCTAACTAAAATATTAGGCAAGGAGAGCATTAATTAAAGATGCACCAAGGCCCATGGAAACACCGGAGGGGCTGCAGACATCCACAGCTCAGTGCACCTCACAAATGTAGCCAAAAACAAGTCCAGTTTGCTTCACAGAAAACATGCAGACGAAGAGGCGCTGGGAAGATGAGAACAAAACTGAACTTTTTTGCCCACATGTAAAATGGCAAATTGAAAACCATCCTGAACACATCATTCCCACACAGTGAGACATGATGGTGGCAGCGACCTTTCATCAGCACTGACAGAGACACTGATCAGAGTTGAAGGGAGATGGATGTAGCCAAGCACAGGGCAATCCTGTATGGAACGCTGTTGGAATAAAATAAAACTGCACAGAGTAGTTTTCAGATTTTATTGGTAAAAATGAGGTATAAAATTATAGACGATTTTGTTTTGGGCTGCCACATATAAAATACATGGAGTTAGTGGAGTGTAAATTGCACTATGTGTTGTTCGCTGTTAGTCTTCGAATATGGCATATAGTATTAATGGAGGACCCAAAGCAAATTTGGTTTAACATAACTAAAATGACCATGGACGTTTTAATTAAAAAAAATTCTGCCTATAGTACAAGACATTCAAGACTCTACAAGCCAATTTGCCAATGTGCTGTTGGCAAATTGGCTTAAAATTTGTATGTCGTTTCAAAATAAATGATCTCTCTATGAAATGAGCCCTGATGGAGGGTTGAAATCCGCCAATCGTGCGCCTCAGACGCATGGAAAGGCGTGTCTCGGATTGCGCTTAAAATTATGTCTGTGTGTGAACTGCAGAGTTCGCTTTGAATCTTCAGCCAGTTGATCGCCTTAAATCTTTCGGAGGAGTCTTTTCTTTTTTTGTATGTGTGTTTTGTTTGTTTTTTTGGGGGTTTTTTTGGGTTTTTTTTTAAAGAATGTTTTGAGATTTGAGATTCACACCGCAAGACTGCGCTGATTTTTGGCACCTGGAGAACGGAATTGGTGCCACACTGGAGCTTTCTGGTGCGCGCCGGAGGACGATCCACGGGGCAATGCAGAGAGGAGACAGAGCCTTTTGCTGAACGCATGTCCCCGCATGGCCTGAATACAAATAAAGCACAAGCAGCTGGTGTATAAGCTGCACCAGTCTCCAATTTACCCAATAAGCGTGTGATTGGTGTGGAGAGTCACCTCGCAGGAGCAGCAGCAGCAGCAGCAGTGCGCACTCTCCATTTGACGTGGATCTGCTCTCTGCCGGTGTTTCTTATAAAGCAGTAGTACCCCGCCGACTGAAACCAGTTTGAGGAGCTAAAAGTTTTTTTTTTTTTCATTATTATTATTTTGTATTCTTGCTTGCATCGACCTCCTCCGGCTCGGTACCAATGATGACTGAGAACAGTGAGATGGAGAGCGACTCGCAGCTCCAGCGCTCCCCAAACAACATGCCCATCCAGCCGATGACATCCAAGGCAAGTTGCGCAAATTCCTCAGTCGTTTATTATTCAGATGATGTATGTGACCTCTCGAAACGTGGAAAAAAGGACAAACACTTAAATTCAGTCAAAACTTTGCAAACTGTTCCCCCCATCCGATGGGAATTGGCTGAATAGTGACATTTGTTTGATCATGCTTTTTTTTTGTAGCGTCTTTTATTTGATTTTATTTTTTCAGAGCTGTTATAATTGATTATGAAATGGGGATGACAACATTTCACAAATGCAGTTGTATTCTTATGCCTGCGTCATTAGGCGTAATCTCCCACGTAACGTCTGATGTCACTTTCTCTCTTGTACGTTTCTTCAACACACACACGCGGTTCAATTTTTATTTATTTATTTATTCTTTTATAGGTATTTTAATTTTATATTCTTGGTACAAATAGCTAAAGAAGCTTTCAATGATAACCTTGAAAGCTTCTGCATGTGCATGACTACGTTTTTTTTTTTCTTTTTTTTGCTGAATAATTATCCAGTCTCTCACTTCTCACACAGGAATATGCACAAAGCGAAAGCTTTAAAAGTGCAGATTTTGACTTGAATATGCAGCTGGAGATCATTTTTTCCCCTCTACATAGGCCTACCTGTCAGGAGCCTGGACTCATTATAAAGTGCCTGTGATGCCATTTGAGTTGTTGACTCAACTGTTTAAACAAAGACGTGGAGCTGTGAAAGCTTTCCCTTGCCTGCTTTTTAATGGCAGAACACTGGCTCATTAGTTTGCTTCATGGACACAACTTTCCCTTGAGTGGAGTCTTTGTCTCCACCTCATGCCTCTTCCCGATGCCCACGCACAAACACTGCAGGCTGCACTTTTGAAGCAAAGTGACACTCCGAAGCAATGCAGTCAGACACTCCACTGGATGCTCTGTGCTGCATCTAAATATTTGATGTCCTCCGTGAGAAGCTGACATTGCTGCCAGCTAACTGTGCTCACTCCGGGGCGATCCGCTCTATATCCAACCTCCTCGCCAGCTGAGACCAAAGGAAATCATCGGTGATTCGACTCCAGGCAGAACCGATTGGTGTTCAGATGAGCTCAATGCCGGCTTTGGCTTAACTACGTTATATCTTTAATGACAAAGTCATGGATTTTGTTAAGTGTATCCATTCTTCACATTGATTAATGAGGCCTTGCCTGAATTCCACTGCTTTGTTTGAAATTCACTTTAATTCAGTGTAAAGTGGGAGATGAGTATTTATCCTCTGCAGACTTGTTCTGGTTTTGCATTTTGTCACACTTTAGCAAATTTTTAGTGTCAGATAAAGATAACCTAAATGAATAAAATAGCATTTTAAAAAGCGTATATCCAAGTTAATTTGGACCTAATTGAAAAAGTAATAACCCCATGAAATAACTGGTTGAAAACATTATTTTAATTTCTGTAACCAGCCACACCCAGGCCTGAGTATCAGCCTTGTGGGACCAGGAAATCACAGAATTAAGCCTGTCTGACAGCAGGTTTTGAAATGGCCTAGTTAAAGTTTGGACTTAAACTCATTGGAGGCACTGTTGCGTGATCTTAAGAAGGCAGGTGGTGCTCAAAAACCCACCAATATGGCTGAATTAAAACAATCCTGCAAAGAATTGTGGGTCAAAATTCTTTCATACTGATGTAAAATATTTCTTTCTACTCATTTATTTCTGCATAATAAATAAAGCCATAATTTAAAAAGTGGATTTTGCATTTACTATATTATCTTTGTCTGCTGTTAAATTTGCATGATAATCTGAACCTGCAAATTTAACCAAAAAAACAGCAAAAATGGAAGGAATCTTTGCAGAGGCAAATGCTTTTTTTTTTTTTTTACAGCTCTGCTTATAATAGCGAATGTCATCTCAAGGCACTAGTTGAAATTATTTCATCCTAATTTCATCCAGTTACGTAGACAAATTAAATTTGAATTATAATATAGTATATTCAGATTCATGCCAGCTATTAAAAAGTTATCAAAACGAGACCAACAGATTGACGAGTCATTCATGCTGCCGCAATCCCTCATCCTGACGAAATATGAAGTGACAGTGGGAGAGGGCAACTCCCTTTTCACAGAAAAAATGTCCAACAGAAACTGTCTCATTATTGGTGTTTTTCCTGCCAGTTCCAGTTTTTCCAAACCAGTTCCAGTGCTGATGTGGTGCTAGTGCGTGTTTTACGCCAGCTTTTTCAGTTTCTACCGCCAAAAACTCTGGCATGAGAACTGATAACCCTGGTGCTAGCTATCTTGGCTCCAACTTTGAGTAGGACCAGAGAGAAGAACCGCTATCATCAGCGGCTGAGGGCAGAGTCATGGACACCAAAAATTAAAATGTTATGAGCATCATATTTTAAAGTCCTGAGTAAGTTAAGACAAAAAACTAACAAAAAAAGTCCAAAACAAAAGCAGGAGATTGACTCTTGAGTAAAAATAAATAACCTAGCAGAGTTTAGATTGCAGTATTTATTCTTTTGTAACCTCATTTGAAGTGGATTGGCACTTCAGTTTAAATCTGTACCTACAAAATGGAGTTTATTGTGGAAAACTTGCAAATTATCTGTCAGGGTTGAAATAATATGCGTTGTTAAAGTCGCAGCCCCATGTCTATTTAAAACACCTAATCAGGAGCATTTCTGAAATATAAATCTCATCCACAGGAGGTAATTTTGAAGTAATCTAATCAGACTCAGACATGTGTCCGTGTCTTAATTGGACAGGAAAAGACTGGCAGAGAGAGGCTCCACTAGCAGATGCTCTGAGAAATCCACCAGCAGCAAATTCCAACATAGATGGATATCAAAAAAGACAAGAAAAAGAAAAAAAAAAATCAAGGACAGCTGTGTATGCTGCCAAAACGATTCAGAGGACAGTCAGAAAGTGTGGACTTTCTCTGCAGCATCCAACAATGTGCTGCCAACGTTGGCAGGAATGTGAGCACAGCAGCCAGTGATGTTGGTCCGTGTTGAGAGCTGTTTGGTCTCTCAGGGTACTTGATGCCATTTGAGCGTTTCATGAGAGGAGTGTGAGAACAGGTAAACCACTTTTCTCCTCATGTAAATAATACGCCTGGGAGTTTTTGACCACTGTCAACAACAATAGCAAATGTGTTTGCCCATTTCTCCAGTTGATTGGCCCATTGTTTTATTCTCAGCTTGCTCGCCAAATTACGATAATTTCACAAATTATCTAGTGTGCACTCTAGAATATTTATTCATTTTTTTTAAAAAAAATTCACACTGAGCACAGCCTTTCAGCACAGCTGGCTCGGTGGTAGAATATGGAGGACATTCACCATGTGTGAAAGTGACTATTGGTTACAATTCCAAATCTAAATTACATGAAATTGTAATTACAATCATTAAAATTAGACTTCTCTCTAGTGGCATTCAAAGTCTGTAGAAGATCACTTTACTCATAAGAAAATACATTGCTGGCACTGTATGTTTTCGTAAGGCTAACAAAGTTTTACAGCATCTAGAAATGGTGAAAGATGAAATATTAATTAAAGCACTTTGACTGTGACAAATCCCCTTCCAAAAATATTTAAACAACCCCAAATCGATATTAAACTACTTGAATTCATTTTCCATTAACTAAATTTTGTGAATAAATTGTATAATTTGCACAAATTGTTAATTGAAGTTAAGTTAGCAATCTTTTTACACACAAACTCCAATTTCATCTCACACACTTTCCATCTCTGTGTGTATGTGTGTGCATGAAAAATTGTTGCAGCATCGCTAACCCTTACATTCCTCCTGAGGGCTACCTTAAAGTTTGTTGCAAATTTCACAGCAACCCATCCAGTAGCTGCTGAGACATGACACTAAAGACCACAAACTTCTCTGTGCTGCCGGTGGAATTAAATTGGATTTTCTGGAAGCTCTAGGGACCAAAAACGCCTGCAGAACTCTGTTGGCTCCAAGGGAATCCAGAGACCTCATGAAGGTCTAGCTTTATTCTTTAAAAAAAAAAAAAAAAAAAGAGGGGAAGGAAACTTGCCCTACAACAGTGCAGTATTCAGTCATTCAGCTGAGGTGTTGCTAATGATCTACCTGCATCACACAGATGACTTCAGTTTCTGATCTCCAGAGTTTGCCACCGAATCAAACGGCTCTTTGAAAGGACGCTCTTTTAAGTTCCCTTCAGATCTCGTTAACGAACACTTCACTTCCTCCCCGGATGAAGTGACTACGACACTGAGTTTGACTGATGCAGGTGGTGAGTCAGGGAGGGCTGCAGCGTGATATCGCTGTGTCATGTGCCGACCTCGAGCGTGCTTTACATGTCACGTCGGCACATTTTCAATTTTCCGCATGCGTCATTCAACCTGGGGAATGTTTAGATAAAAAGAAAAAAAAAAACTAAGTGCATCGACTGAGCAGGTTAAGGTTAACTCAGCAGAGACAACTTGATGTGAAAGCTCAAAAACAGCACTGTGATCACATTTTCATAATCCTCTTTGGCAGCTGAAGGAGGCCAAGGTCTTTCTTAATTAATGATCGCACCTTCACTGCTGTGGTCGTTATTGATTTGACACTACAATAAAGGTGTGAGCCTCTGAAATATTGGAGTCTAGGTCAGAAGGGCAGAAAAGATACTTGGCGCTATCAGTTTCTCCTCCATTAAACATTCCTTGAAACGTCGATGGAGAGAGATTGCATGTGTGTGTGTGTGTGCGTGTGTGCGTGTGTGTGCGTGTGTGTGTGGTTCTGCGTGAATGAGCTTGATTGATCGCATGTGTACAAGCGTTTGTGATAGGAGAAGAACACTGGAGGCAGCCAGTGATTATGCATTGCTTATCTCATATTCATAGCAGGAATCTGCCATCTAGTCATGCATAATAACCAATTTTAGGACACGGAATGAGTCCACACACTGTTTTCTTCTGAAGGAAGCTTTTTTTTTTTTCTTTTTTTTTTTTATAATAGGTGAACGTTTGTAGAAACGTTGGTATGTTTTGGGTTTTGTGTTCACAGGTTGAAGTTAAAATTCTTTGTGTCCTACTTTAGAGATATAATTCCCTTTAATCTACATATTCTTCCACTGACCTAGAATTGGTGTGAGCCAGGAGACTGTCTTTCACAGCACATTTACACCAGAGTTGGTTTCTTAAGGCTGAAATATCCCCACTTAGAACAAGGTCGGACATGGTGATGTTGATCACGTATTTGACTGTGGCTGGTTAAAGGGAACTTTACTGCCTGTATACACTGATAAGAGGACTTTCTTATAAAAAGCACTTTGGACGTTATGCTGTTCTAATTGGATTAGGTGGAGGAGTATATCCGCTCCAGTGGTTCTTCTTTTCCCCCCCAATATATTCTGAACCACCACTTTTCTTCCAATGGCACAGAGAGGGATATTTCCACATTTTATAAGTGGAGATTGATATTTCGAAATATGAAATGAAGAAATTTGAAAACCGGGGGGTGAGAGCTTCAACATTCTCTAAAAGACGTTCAACCAGGCAACAAAAATTGACCGGTACGTCAACAGGGAAAGCATTTGTTTGTGCGCATTTAATGTTGCAGTTGCACATGAAAACTGTGTGAGAGTTAGTCGATTCAACATTCAATGAATAAAATGTGCCGCAGTTCAGAGATCTCTGAAAGCCGTCAGTATGTTGTGGAGAAAGGCTGTTTACGTCGGCACCTTCCTGATAGAATCAACACTTTATTGTTCAGTTGTGACCTCTAGACACATCCAGACATTCCATAAATATCTCGGTCTGAGCTCATTAAATTTTAACGGACGCTCATGTCTGTGTTCGGCAAAAGTCTTATTATTGATTTATGGATGTTCAGACTCTGCTGTCTTCTTGCAGAGCCTTGATTTTTGACATTTAGACTGAAAACATGTGAGTACTGTATGTGATTGGTGGTGGACTCATGCAGTTCTTGCAAGATGAGAACTTAGATTCCCTTCAGCATCAAGACTTTTTGTGACAGAAGAATAAAATAAAGGTATTTTTGTGGTGATTTTTATGCTTTTAGAAGCAACTACTGGACCACAAAATTATCTTACTGCTGGGATCGGCTCCACCACCGTAGGACCCTAAACCAGATGAAATGGCTATTAACGCATTGATTAATGATTTACTAATAAGAAGACCTGCCCCTAATGTTTTTTCCCCTTTCTTTTGGGAGCTATACACTGTCCAAACTCAGACTTCCTGTTTTTGAATGAGACATTCTAGATTCATTTATGTTAAAATTGCCTGCTTTCATTCATATTTATGTAAATTACACTGATTGCCAAGGGCAGGATTCTCAAACAAAGCAGACATGTATATGTATTTTTTTTTTTGTATTTGGAAATTTACTGAATGTAATTTCTCCCAGATCCATTGTGAGGCACGTCGCATACTGCAAATAGTTAACATCTCTACTTGTTCAGTTCGTTTGCACCACTAAATGTGGTCCTCAGATGAAAAATTGTACCAGGTGGAAAAGATGTGCAAAAAGTGGAACTAAATCCAGAAGCGGAGCAGTCCAAGTAAATCTGGGCTTTTGTTTCGTACAACAAAAGACTGGTTGATGCAGGAATTGTTGCTTTACAGATAAAAGTGCAGGAAACATTACTTTGTCATTTGTGGCTCTTTGACTTTGGCCACTGATTGTGTAAAAGATGGATGCGGTGTCTAAAAGTACTGTAAGGGGAAACATGCACCTTCCTAATGGCTCCGGCTCTAAATTGCATGCATTTGAAACCTCAGTTTCTCTTCTAAAATAAGACAAATTTGATGATTTCCCCCCTCTGGTATCATCAGCAAGAATCACCCTCTCTGGTTTCTGTGCCTGAAAACCTTTCTATTACTGGCTACATTCAAAAAGCTGACTTGATTTGTATGAAATCGAGTTACACGGCTTTGCCACAGCGACTTTATTCACGTGTTAAATGCCTCCTCTGAACCCATCTCTCTTCTTACCATGTGAGCTTCTCACCTGTCACAGAGATTCATGCGAGATGGTGCAGCGATGCCTCTCTTTGGAGCGTGAGGTCACTCTGGCTCGGACTCCATAGTAGGATCCGCTCACATAATGCTCAAATGAAGGGTAACGGGAAGGCTTTTTAGAGCTGCACACTGACAGTAATTGAGACATGTGCTTCAGCCGGAGCTGTTATGCTACCACTCGACTGCTCTGATTATGAGCTTGGCTCCAGCTGGAAATAGACAGAGTCAGAGAAAAAAAGTGCAATAAATAAAAATATTAAAGACTTAAAAAAAACATTGACTGATGGCTGGAAGGGAGTGATTTATTTACACCCACAGATTCTCTGTGGATTTTTGTGTATATAAATTAGATCCATTTGTCTGACAAAGTGCCTTGAGACGACTTTTATTGTGAATTAGCCCTTTATAGATCAACTGAATTGAATTAATTGTTTAAGCATCAATAATAAGGCTGGGGCAACAACGAGAGCAATCAGTAACAACCACTTTGAACAGACTTTGTTTCTGTTTTCTTTCAGTTGTTTGCATGAAAATGAAAATCAAATTATAACCAACAATGCACTGTAAGGGGGAAAAATCTGCAGTTTTTAATCACAAAGTGAAAAGAAATAAATTGAGATTGAAAGAGATTTTTTTTTTTTTTTAACAGACTTGGATAAATATGCAGATGGAAACACACACACAAATTAATGGACAGACATGAATAAATGAGTACCGTATTTTTTGGACTATAAGCCGCTACTTTTTTCCCACGCTTTGAACCATGCGGCCCGGTGCGGCTTTTCTGTGGGTCTTTCTTCAGCCGCCAGGGGGCTCTTTAGCAGGAAGTGAATCATTGGAAGTTAAAAGTGGAACTCAAAGAAGAAAGTGCTGATTTTCATTTAGAACAAGCACATGCTAGCAGCTGGCACATATGTACATGTGAATATGACACATCAAACGCATGCAATTCAAATGTATTTAGTCAAGAACAGCACATTAAACAATGTTTCATGATAAAAACAGAGCAACCATTGTAATGTACGTAGGTTTTCTAGTCACGGGCTAATTTGCAAACCCAGTCCTTGGTTGGACATTTGTTAAAAGACAGCGAAAATAAAATTAAGATTCATGTTACCTGAGTTACATGATGGTAACGAGGAGAAATCTTATTTTCCTATGAATTCACATTAAAAATACCTGGGTTAAATTTCAAAGTTTGAGCCACAAAGGGCCGCCAAGAGCAGCAAACCCTTAAGTGCAAACAGAGCTGTAGCGGTTCACGGCAAGCAGAGTATTCATCGGTTTAATCTAATGAGGTTATATTATCCAAATGAAATTATGCAGGAAACATATGGAGAGAGCAAATGCACTCACTCTTTAGTCTCTGTGCGTTTGCCTCCATGTGTCCCACACACAGATGCATACTCTTAAATAGACAAACTGTCTTCATATCTCATTACCAGACACACCGAGCTGCAAACAACATGTCCCCGTAAAGTGATTAAGTTTGGCACCGAGCAGAACGAGCGCAAACAGACGGCGCATCTGCGCACATAGCGTCTGCATTGCTCTGATTGCTCTGCTCTGTCTGTGTGTCCGTCTGTCTGTTTGAGTGTGTGTGGGTGCAACGCCACTCTTCCTCTTCAAGAGGACAGCTTCCTCGCTGACTGAAGCGGCATGTCAGTGCGCATCATGAGCATATGCGTGCAAAGCTGCGGGCAAATTCCTAGAAACGTCCATCCATCAATCAATGCCAAGCAGCTGCAGCTCATGTAGGATTTTTCTGTTTTTGTGGCTTTTGAAATACAGCAACAGCTAGTTATGTCTTTTTGTTCTGTTAGACCTTGTGCAAAGTTTTATATGGCATATTTCTTTTAAAATTACTTCAAAGGAGCAAGGGTTTGTTCTATTGTAAAATGGTATTAATCAATGTTTCTCCTTGGAGGTTCTTCATAGATGTTTTATTTAATATTTGTTTAGAACAATGAGGAAAGTGGAGGACAAAAGAAGATTGATTATTTGTTTTTAAATTATGTGGTTTAGGAACCAGAATCAAAAGACTGAAAACCAAAACGTAATAATCTATCAACTGCTGCAGGTCTTTTCAACTTTTAGTGAATTACTGTAAATGTTAGTAAAAGATGTAAAAGAAAAAAAATAATGTAATCAGAATGTATTTATGACAAGCTGGTTGGAACAAAGTGCCAAAAGATGTGACTTAAAACTGGTTCTTTTTAATTTTTTTTCTTAAAACAAGTGAAGGAAGCGGTGAAAGTCCTAAAAAAACACAACCCATTTGGCACCAATTCAAAACTTTTTAGGAATATTTTGCTAAGTGAGGGTTTAGGAAAGACTTTTACACAACACAGTTTTACGGTAATGTTTTGATTTAGCCTCAGTGCAAACCTTTTATGTCATCAGTTGTACCAGCGGCATCACTTGGACATGCTGTTAACACATGATAACACTGCGTAAACCCATTTCGTTTAATGACGGCGCCTCCCTTTGACCACTACTGAAGAAAAACCATTTACACGCAGCAGAGTTCAATATATAACAGCAGGTGGTCATAAAGAGAATTGGCTTATCTTGTTTAACCATGAACCAATCGTATGAGGAACACTTTGTCTCACTTAGGAGAACTTTGAAACTTCGCTATTAATATTTTATTCACATGAGGTAATATTGCGCGCAATGAGTCACCCCATTTCCCCAATGAGAACTGGTGCGAGCGCGGCGTTTTGTTTATGGATGCTGGGATATTGCTTGTGCTGTCCTGAGGGTGCATTCAGCATGTGTTATTGCCTCCTGCTCAGCTCGTGTTTTACCCTCTGTTTTCCTTCCTGTCTTCGTCAATGTGTGCAGCTCCAGAGATTGAAACGCTCGCTGTCCTTCAAGACCATGATGCGCAGCAAGAGTGTGGAGAACTTCTTTCAGAGGTCCTACAGCGACGCTCGCCTGCCCGCCGACTTTATCACTGACCCACCACCGCCTTCTCCCCCACTGCCACCAGGCTCCCCTCTCGTTGGCGAACGCTCACCCTCCATTTCACCGTCTCTTAGCCCCAACCCCTCCATCTGTTCCCACTCACCGTCTCTCAGCCTTTCTCCATCACTGCCTGCAAAGCCTCCCCGAGCTCAGATTAACCACTGTTTTCAGGACCACATCTTTCGGAAGCCCACCAACTGCCAGCACTGCAAGCACATGATAGTGGGTAAGGTGCAAAAGCTGTTCCCACAAGATTACACGATTCCATGTCGCTATATTTGGCACAGACTGATGATCATTTGGGGCAGGGGGTGTAGGAATGTATGTTCAACAGTTCACTTTGAGGTTAAAATGAACATTGAGAAACGAAACTGGTCTTTCTGCTTTGTGTATTCAGGTCAGTGGCATCACAAGAGGTAAAAGGGAAGTTGATCAGCAGGCATTAGCAAACAATTTTGAAAAAAAATTCATATGTTTTGTGCAGCTTTTGAGTTACATTCCAGTTTGACCTGAACCTCTTTCGCAAACCTCATCCATGAGTTTTATTGTTGCAAAATTTTACTTAAATCCAGGCAGCGTTCTAATATACACACATATATATAAAAACCCAAACTGGAGCAGTGGCTCAAACAGATCCCAGGAACAACATCAGACATCTCAGTCCAGAAATGTGCA
>NW_006800033.1:688854-779624 GCF_000485575.1 Poecilia formosa
TTATTATTATTATTATTATTATTATTATTATTATTCTTATTATTATTGAACAGGTTTTATTATTTATTTTGTAATTATTGTTAATAGTCAATTGAAATGAAGGGAACGGTATGTTGCTGGCCATTTTTTCCTTTTTTTTGTTTGTTTTGTTTTTCATAGAAACTCAAATCTTTCAACTTTGTATTCAACCAACTGTGTGGTAAAATAAAAAATGACAATAAACGAGACTGTGGAATTGGATTGTGTTGTATGCATATATGCGCACCTACTGAACATGCAACACATATGTTATGCTATAAATTAAATGTTCCTGCAAATAAGGTCGAGAGAGGGAGACAGACAGAGTTTGGTGAGCCGCAACCAGCAGGGGGTCCTTTGAACTTTGGGGCCTTTAATGTTAATGAAAGGGGAAGGAAAGAGCGAAATTGTATTTTATTAATTCTTAATAAATTAAACAAGTAAAGACAGATTTTTTTTTTCACACAGCAACACAATCATTTGTTCTTGACAAAATGAATGTTCATGAGTTGAGCTCAGAAGAGATCAGCAGGTGTAAAACACAGATCCGATGATGTCAGGTCGCTTTAGCATTCCAATGGCAACTGGAAGTGTTTCAACCAATAAAGTTACAATATAGACACAAAATGTTTTTTTTAACTTTTTTCAGCACCACGGAGAGCTCTTGTTATTTTGCATTACTTTTTTTTTTTTTTTTTTTTTTTAAATTAGACTTCTAGGACATATTTTGGAAGGAAGTTAACGCATTCTATTATATTCCAGAATTCAAACATATGAAAAAAATTAGTTATGTTTGTGCATCGTCTTCAAATAACTTCCATTTACAAGAAAGACTACTAAGATCAAACGTATGGATTTAATAAAATCTGAAAAGTTATTTCTGTAGCAATTTAGTAACTTAGTACTTTAGCCGAAGATTAAATTGATTTAGTTATTTATTTACCAGAAATGGTCAATTTCGCTGCGGTATATTTGAAAAAAAAAAACCGTACCTTTATTTTTTATACGTATAGTATTTTCACTAATTCGTTTCAATAAAAACAATCATCTTCACAGATATAAGGTATTATTATTATTATTATTATTAAAATGTATAAAATCCAAGTTAACATCCGCAGCAGAAGAAAGGTTTTGCGCTGTAAATATGCACAAATTAGTTTTTTCTGGTGTCCAAACACACGGTTCCAGTCACAGGAGTGCAGAGGGCAGCCGTTGCCACCCCGGCTGGGTTTGGAGCGCTGCCCCGAGACCCATATGTTCTCCCCAAAATGTCCCGAGTGCTGTGCGCAGTAAGAGCACAGACTTTTGTTCACTGGTGTTGATCATCAGTATAAATACTCTCACAATATTTATAAGTGCAAATGCTTACATGTTTTTCATCTATTTAAAAAAAACATGATGAGAAAACGCAACGCAAGCATTTTTCTTTTTTTACATAGAAATAAGTCACATGAATATTTTTCTTCCTGTTTATTGATATCAATTGTTTGTTTGTTTTTTTATGTCAACGTCCGCCGGTTAACCTAAAGCAACTATACTTTATGTTTGCATAAAGGCACATTTGGGCAGAAACAATCTATTTGGTTCTCTTCTGAAAAACAAAAACACTTTTAAAATTAGCTTTAGTTAAAAAGTCTTAACATGAAAATGAACCAGTTGCTTGCTTGAAGTTGTAAATTACAAAAAAACAAGAAAAAAGAGAATAAAAATAAAGTATGACAATAGAAAGTGCAGTTAACCTAGGTTTCCAAAGATTCCACTTCTTAAATAATTGCAACATTTATTTATTTATTTATTTATTTATTTATTTATTTATTTATTTATTTATTTCTGGAACGTTCTGGAGATTAGGAGGCGTTTGGCTGACTCACTGAACAGTATTAACTCCTTGTATTAAATTTTGTAGGTTAATCGGTGTCTTTTGTAACACCGTTTCCAACCTGTTCTATTTGGCAGATATTTACACCTGTGGGACTCCCTGCAGGGAACCAAACCAGTAACCCCGCGGGGTTTCTTCAGGTTTGCTTAAAACGCCAAAAGAGGCTGCTAGGCCGTCTCCATCTCTCTCTCTCTCTCTGTGCGTATATATATATTTTTGTTCCACTTTTATGTAACTTTTAGGCCGCTGTTTCTTTGGATTCATCAGAAAAGAGGAGAGGGAGGAACGCTGCAGGAGTTGGTCCAAAAGTGAAACGAGCCAGCAATGGAGAGGGCATCTATCAAAAAAATACCTCCCGAATGCGCCACCATTACAACCAGCACCACCTCCTCTTCGTCCACAGAAGTCCGGTGAGAGTGAGGAAGAGAGAAGGCTGGCAGGCTGGCGGAGGAGAGTCGTGCCAAGTCCCTTAATGTTCCCCAGCAGCAGCACCAGGAGCTCCGGGGAGGACAGCCTGGCGTGCGCCAGTGCGCCGCGGTTCACCGGGCCAAAGTGGCACTGCTGGGAGGAGTCGATGTTTCTTTCCTAATTTTTGCAGCATCTGTTCATTATCCAGGATGCTGAAAAAACGAGAAAGAGAGAGAGAGGGCTCATCCTGGGCAGCCCTTTGAAACACACACGCTCATAAACATACAGTAGTAAGACTTTTTTTTTTTTTTTTGTGAATAGCTGTTCCATAAATATGCATATATCTCTCTAACGCTGTGTCGTACATGAGCTCATGCATTGAAATTAGCGGGTGTTGCATTCTTGGAATTTGACTGTTGACATGCTTTAACCTTGCAACATATTAGTCTGGTACCACGCGTGCAAAGACAAATGTGACGGCTAAACTGCCGAAGAAAAAAAAGGAAAAAAAAAAAAAAAGAACTACACAACAAAAGCAATCACTAGATTTTAAAGATTCCTAAAAATATAGCTAAAGCTTTGAAATAGTGAAAACAGACAATTATTTCAATAGAAACAATTCCCAGAGCGTTAGATTTTGTCAATCAACATTATTTTTGTCAAGAAATAATATCGAAAATAGTTCGAAATAATCATGCAGTTATAAAAGGACAAAATCAATAGTTTAATAAATATTAAAATCAGACATTTTACACAAACATGTAAACAATTCTCAGTGTTCATGCAATTTCACGTAGCTGAAAAGTATTGCGTTCACTTGAAATTAGGTTAAAGGAGAAAATTAAATTAAAAACATGAAACTTCCAGTGACACTCCGTGCTCCACTCAGGATGAAAAGTGAGTGAATGAATCTCGCTGTTTAAATTATCATGTTCATGCCCACTCATTTTCTCACTCAACTTGGTAAGAAGGGGAAAAAATCAGGAGTGTTTGTCCGACATAACAGTCAAAAGTGCGATTATCAAAATGTCACAAGTACTATGGTGTGAATTCCAATTAACGTCGAGTTAAAATAATAACGGAATGTTGTTGTTTTTTCCTCTGCAAAATAAAATTAAGGAAAAAAAAATTGTTTATTCAGTGCAGTGAAGCGGAATGTAATCTGGTCAGGAGATGGTGAGCACTTGCAATCTGTTAGGGGTATAACAAGATGGCTGCGGCTTAAACATGCCTCTCTCACGTAGAGAACACATAATATTATGAAAGAGGGGGAAAAATGTAACAAAGGGTAAATTTGCTGACTTCTCTGGCACCTGCAGACAACAACAAAATGCGCCACATGTGCAGAGAGAAATCTTATCGTGCGCACCACCAGACAAGTGTGACAGTGTGATGGCTGGATATTACCAGAGCCAGACAAGGGGAGCAGTCCATTCACAAGAAAATTCCACAACATCTGTTTGGTGTCACACAATAAGGGCGCGGTGGAGTGTACAGGCAGGCCAGCTGAACTACTGCTGGAGGTTCCGCCAGGGGACAGGCTCCTGGTACGGAGGAGGAGGAGGAGGAGGAAGAGGAGAGCAAAGAGAGCAGAGGCAGAGGTGGAGATTCGGGTGAGCGCCAGGTAGGTTTGAGGCCCTTTGGAGAGTGGCCAGGTAGGTTTGTGTGCTTCCAGATGTTCAGGAAGGGAACCTCAGAACCTCCGCGACAGTTTCCCTTCATCACCCGGAAGTCCAGCTGCGTTGTGCACCGGAGGGTCCGGAGCCGGAGTGTGGCTGGCCCAATGTTTAGGAGGTTAAGTAGGACCGCCACTGGATCAGATATGGAGGATGAAGGTGTGGGGGTCGTTACTGGTCTGCACAGATGGCATGTATGCGCGCGTGTAAAGGCGTGTGCGTACGTGTGTTATGATAGGGTTGGGTGATGGCCTGGTCACATGGGCAGCAGTAATTGGCCTCCATATTGACCAGTTTGCGGCGCTGGGGGGCGGGCGGTCTCCCAGCTGGACCTGTCAAATGGCATCGCATCCACCTCACTGATCTCTCCTCCACGGACGACCTCCGAACCTCTACCCCCTTTCCCCCACTTTCATCTTCCTTCTCCTTCCCTTCATCCTTCCATCTCCACCACCTTTAATCTCGCGGTGCCCGCCTCTCCCGTCATCACCGCCATCTTCATTTCAGAGCTCCTTCACACTTTTAGCAAGAACTCTACAGGAGCGCCAAAGGAGAGGCAAGGAAGTAGATGCCTTTAATTATCATAGATAATTCAACTTTTATAATCAGAACTTTAAATCGTGTTTGGCAACATTTTTACTGCGTCACCTGGATCAACTAATTGGAGTCTCACAGTAGGTTTTAGGGAGTTTGGACCGCACAAATTTTCACAACTGCAGCAACTCCGGAACTGTTTTTTAATCGTTTAATAACTTTGTAGCAAAACTTCAGTTAATTCTAAGAGTCATTGTCCACTTGGGTCCAGTCTTTAACTTCATACGATTTTGACAATTCCACATAATGTTCTTTCTTAATTGTGCTATCTTCCTAACACAACATGATTCTGCCACCATCATTCTTCACAGTTTGGGATGGTGTTCAAAAATTGTGATGGGATTTTTTTTTGTGTGTTTTCATGATACATCAACATTAACATTAACATCGGTATTTGCTCATATTAGTTGTTGCTTAACATATCGGTATCCACCCTATAAGTAAAATTGTGTTAATGTAAAATGCGAAAAAAAAAAAATTGTCATTGTATTAAAATGGTGGGGAAATGCGGTAATATTGGTTATTGGGCAGTGCAGCAATTTTAACATTGCATACCAATTTTGGCCCACAGTCTTCATATCGGTGCATCAATACGAGGCTGGTATTCTGTCATTTTTGAATGTGTCTCTGCTTCAACACACCTGAGTCAAATGATGAGGAGGTAATTCAGCCATTTGATTCAGGTGTTTTGGACATGTCATAAAGTTGCTGGACCCTGTATGGACTCTTCTTTCCTGAATGGCTTCTTTTTTTAGCTTATGCCAATTGCAGAACTCATTACTGTGGATACTCACATTCTTCCTGACTTCCTTCTGCAAGTATCTTTACAGTGATACGTGAATTTTACAACTAAATACTTTCTCCTTTCTCCTACACAGTGTGATGGCTGGATATTCTCATGATGTACACATTTATGCATAATTGTTCATCTCTTTTCATTTTCACTTGACATCAAACAAAAAAGCAGTTATTTTCATGACTTGTCCAGAAATGCGTCAAGACGCTTGTCTCTATTTAATAAGAAAGTTATTAAAAAAACGAAAAAAGATGTTTTTATTCTTAAAATTTTCTCTGCTCCTATAGTCACCAGCTGGTTGCATTATTTCAGCTGAAACTAATCCTTTAATTTCAATTTGCATTCATTTAGTGACATAAATAACTTTCACTACCTATCAAAATTCAAACTATCTCATGTAAATAAGAATTGATCAAACCTGTAATCTGACTTGCTTTTGAACTGCATTCACAGTCTTCTTTTGTGTGGGAGCTCAAATGAAAGCTAATTTAAAGCTGAAGGCTGTAAAGATTTGGCATGCAAAACACTTTTTATGAATCAGATTAAAAATAGTAAGCCGTGTAGAAATGTGTTAAAATCACAAACTGGCACTGGAATGGTTTCATTTAGCCAATTAGCGAGCAAACAGGGAACATTTGGTATTTTTAGAAAACATTAATGTTTAATTGCTGAACACTTTGAAGTATTTAGTTTAAGCTATTTGCATTGATAGTGTGGGACAGCTTAAAATATGTTTTTTGTAACAAGGGCAAGCCCAAGGTGGGATGATGCTATAAATAAACTGCTACACTAAATGAAGGAGAATGGGCTTTTTCACAAACTCACTCATTTATCCTTGCAGTCAATTCATTTCGAAAGAAACTCAAGATAGCTTGAAAGAAGGTCCCAAATTCAACTACTGCAGAAACATTTTAATTACACATGGAATTTAAATTAAAATTCAAAATTGTTTTAAATAATTTATGTGCCATCATAATTCCCCAGCAGAGACATGCTTTTTTTTTTTTAAATATGGCTAAATGTGACAACATGCAAGAACAAAACAGGCTGTGAGACTTATAGTGCATTCGGTTTGTCTCAGAAATCACAACTCAGATGTTAGAATGTCAAATGGAAGGAGCACAAGTAAGAAACCCAAAGAGATTTGTTAGTACTACTGCACTTATAGTTTCTACTGCCAGCATTTTTTCATGTTATTTATCTAGACTCTGCAGGAACATGCTTACATCCTGTACGTTTGGTTTATAAACATACAAACTGATAGGAGTACAAATAAATAGTATATACTGCAACTTTGTATGTGTTTTATACTCACAACAGCCATAATGTAATAAATGAAGATGTGCTTTGGACTTTCTTCTTGGACCTCGAAAAACACGTTGATATATTGCATGATGACTCAAGGCCTCTTGGGGGCGCCCTGCTCCCCTTGGGACCTAATGCAGCAACTTAGTTTGCTTATGCCCCTGGCCGGCTCTGTTTGCAACATATCCCTTCATGTCTAAGTGACTTTTGTACCCTGGTATCACCCTCCCACCCACTGCAGTGGCCGTGTGTTTGTGCGTGCGTGTGTGTGTGTGCGTGATTTGTTGTGAGACGCCCGGCTGTGAGGAGTTTTCACTAAAGAAAGGATTTTCATCCCAATCTTGGCAGGGGAGGGTCTCTGGGTAGGTAGAGAACAATCGTCTCTCCTTCACTGCTGTCAGCCAGAAAACACAGAGAGCTGGCACACGCTCAGTGAGAAAAAAAAAAAAAAAGGAGCGGGAGTGACAACAGGGATGGACACACACACACGCACCCAGTCACACACACTTGTACACTCAGGCCCATTCTTTGCTCACAAAATGGGTTCTGATGATGCCGTCGGGGATTGTGGATGACAGGCTGGTTCTGCGATGTGGATGGGAGGGCCTCCATGAAAATAGTCCGCAAAATGACCACAGTGTCCGCCTGCTGTCAGACTAACGGATATACACAGCGACAGAGAAGGCGGGACGGAAGAAAATAGAGACAGAGAGAAGAAAACAGCACAATGTCTGCCATGCATGAATTTCTGCCAGAGAGCGCTCACTGGGGAGGACATGTTTAAAAGGTCCTGCACCCCGATCTGAACAAGGGGTTTCTGCTCCTCTGGTTTATTCTCCTGACATGCAGGAGTGTGTAACATGCATGTGTGCTTTTATGCATGAACAGGAAAAAAAAATAGAGGAGGAGGAAGATGAAGTGTGTTTGCGTGTGAGGAGGAGGAGAAATAGAGAAAGAGGAGGAGGAGGGTGCACGCTTAAATTCTGTGACATCTGTTCATTACAACTAGAGTGTGTTTATTTTTATACAGCCAGCCACAAGCAGAGAACTCGACTGGCACCGCTGGTTAATGTACCAGCCTGCTAATACGGTAGGGCAAATGAAATATTAACAGAGGAGACAGAGAGGATGACGAGACGAGTGAGGACAAATGAGGAGAAAGAGGTGAAATGATAAGATAATATGTGACAAAAATGCACATCCACACACACACACACACACACACACACACACACACACACACACACACACACACACACACACACACTGTCTCCATAAAAGTCTCCGTTCTGGTCTCATTAAGGAGACATGCACCATCAAAACACATCAACAAGGGAGAAAACGCCACTGCTAAAAACAGCTAATGTGCTGCGGTGAAAAATTAGGCAAATGAAATTAGTTCAGATCAGTAATAAAACAACACAAATAAATGTCTGTACAGTTTCATCAGAAAATATCTAAAGAGAGAAAGTTTAAAACACAAGTGAGTTTATGTGTTTTGCAACTGGTGTACAATTGACAAATGTTTTAAATGTGTTGTATACATTTTAAAAATGTAAACCTGTTTCTCATCCGATTCAAATGATCCAGAGCTGCTTATAATACATACATTAAAAGTCTTAATCATTATTTCTTCAAGGTCTCTAAAGGTTTTTACCATTTTTTTTTGTTTTGTTTTTGTTTTTTTACAATATGTGTCCACCTGCCTTGGCTGCTGGAAGTGGTCATTCTGTCCCAGGGCAGCTATGGCTACAATGTTACCACCATCAGCATGAATCTGTGTATGAATGGCTGAATGACTGAATGCAGTGTAAAGCATAATGGAGTCTATGATTTCTATAAAATGTTAATCAAATACAGGTCTTTAACAATAACTATATTCATCACCCTTTCCTCTTACAACCTTAAGTAAAATTGAATTCAATCAATTTTGTTCAAACTTCCCCTATAATTATTATTTTTTTAAAATAGCTTACTTGTGTATGTAAATGTGACCAATAACTAACACTACCTGGACACACTTTCATTTTCATGAAACATCATGATGGCAGCTAGAAATAGTAAGTGGTTTTAAGTCAGTGATTCCTTACTATCAATAAAAAAACAAGAATAGTTCCACTGAGATTATTTCTCTTTTAATAAGACACTTTTCCCATGTTATAAGTGGAAAAATCTGCCAATGGAACTAGTACTTTTTTCATCAATATTAAGGAATTATTGACTTAAAAACAAACTCCTACAGCTTGCTGAAAAGTTCCTTGTTAGTTTATGTCTTATTTCAGGTGTGCTAAAATATTTGCACCAGAAACTAGACAAACGTAGTTGGTACGATTTGCAGTGTTCTGGGGGGAAAAAACAACAACAAAACAAACATGTTAAGAGGTGGTAAATTATTTGAGTAGATTGGTCACAGTAAAACGTGTCAGAATGTTCCAGTCAAAGTTCAGACCCAAATCCAAATGCCAATATTTTTCAATCAAGATCTGAAAACGTGTTCTCTGCATCGAGTCTGCATGAGCTTGAGTTATTTTGCAAGGAAGGACGGTCAAAAATGTAGGTGTGGAAAGCTGGAAGCAGTGGCAGTCGCTGCTTGTCTTCAACCTGCTGCAGCAACTCTTCATGAAGAGCATGAACAGCAGCTTCTAATCACCCATCCAGGCCTTTGCATCAACAAGCCCTTTCCACTACCCCCCCCTCTTCCAACTTCCTTTCAACTGCCCCCACTTCCACCTCTGCCCAGGACCATCTCTCTCTCTCTCTCGCTCTCCCCAGGGACGGTCTGCTCTGGAATGGCGCTCATGGGGAAGAATCTCGCTGCAGGCGGGCAATATGTCACATGTTTCCCAGAGATGGAGACCGGGAGCCAAACAGAGGTGTGACAGGTATTTTTTCTTTTTTGCAAGGCAGTGGCAGGTTGATTGGGTCTGTGCCTGCATGTTTGTCTTATGTTTTGTGTGTGTGTGTGTGTGTCTGTGTGTGTGTGTGTGTGTCTAACAGATTCCCAGATTGAAGGTTTAAAGGGTACAGATTAACAGGTTGAGGACAGAGAGCCTCCATCGGAGCTGAAGGGGAATTAAGACGGCATTAACGTCTCTTCTGCTCCGGCACATTAGCCTTTCATTACCCTGTGGTTGCACAATCCATACCAGGCAATTCCCCACATTCATGACAACGTTGACATGTTTGGAAGCTTTGTTATTCATATGCCTTTATCAGAGGTAGGATCTAATTGTCGAGCAACCCCACTTCTGCTGTCTTTACATATATTCTAGTTGTGATCATTGTGACCTAGTGAATTAAAATATATGCATTCACACAGAGAAATTTGGCATTTATTTATGCCGTCATTATATATATGCTTGTATTAAAACTCAAATTAGTCTGGATAAGCTTGGGCTGGGTTACACACAGGGAACCTTTGACATGAATGGGAAAACTCATAATTGTTTTTTTTTTCAGTGTTACTCTAATAAATTAATTCTTATTTCTATTTATCTTTACATTTCAGCAATAGATCTTCATCTGAGCTCAATATCAACTGGAAAACAAATCCTCAATTTGCAAAAATAAAGCCCATGCACTGTAAAACATCTGAATTAATTTTTGTTTTTATTCAAACGTTCCCTCACCTCCCCCCCTTTTAAAAAATATAACACTTTCTGCAAAACAGGCCCAACATTTGGGTGTATCCCACAATAAAACCAAAACTTCCTGATATCAGAGTTTGGGAGCTTCTCTCTTTCAGTTGGATGTAGTTTTAATGCTTTTCTTATGGTTCCCATCCATGTTTCTAGCTGCCACAACAGCTAGCTGTTCACTGTGAAAACTCACTGACCTACCTGCCTACTGACACAGCTAGAGTACCCGTTTGGGAGTTAAGAAGCAACAGTTTTGAAAAGTTTCTGAAGCTTATTCAGAGAATTAGATACAGGAAGTGATTCTTTTTCATTTTGAAATAGAAGTAGACATAAATAGGCTGCACTTCATCAAGTGTGAGGACTCCAAAGTGCTTTAAACTACAATCTGTCATTCATCAATTCGTACTCTGATGGGTGTCAGGTGCAGTGTGGCTGCAGATGCCCTGCTAAAGTTGATTGCCACAGGCAATAATGTGGAAAAAATAGCATCCATCCCCACTGTCATATTAAAATAAACACGGGAGTCGCTGCATTTATTTTTAGAAAACAGGAGCAAACATTTTCCAACTAATGTAGAATATCAGGCTCTAATTTGCAAAGATGCCTTAAAACTCTTAACTGCCAACTTTTTGCTGTTTTTCTGTTTGGCTGCATGTGCCGAGAGAGAGACGTGAAGACGTGGATTGACACGCCATGTCTTCCTTCAGAGCCTCCCTCCTCAGCATCACCAGATTAACGGATTAGCAGGCAAGGCGAGCACTAAAGCTGGCTAATTCTCACCCAAGCACATAGAGCTAAAGCTACTCAGAGCCCCGCAGAGCCCCTCTCTGCTCAGAGCAGCTGTGTGGTGGAAGGAGGGACGGAGCTTCTTCCCTCCGAGGAGCCATGAGGAAAACAACGGAGGATTCACAGTGTCATTCATTGGCTTGTTTTGTGCACTAAAGATTATTTTTAGTACACCATAGCATACTGCTTAGACAAAACCCAACTTTCGTGATTTAAGATAAAAGTGATACATGGGACTTGTGTTCTAAATATTCTGATTTTAAATCAAGTTTACACGTATAGACTGAATTATGTGTGTACATTCAGATAATTCCAATTTATTCCAATTCCAATAAGATTATTCCTTATTGGTTGGACCAATGCTGGGAACACCAGGAACTTAAGTATATTTAAAGACCTAAGAAGAAGAAATTCAGTTTAACAAAATATGACAAAGTCTTTTGGAGCCATATATCTTTGAAAGACCAGCCACTTAGCAAATTGCTACAGGCTTTCTGAAGAATAGCAGATCTACTTTATAGCTCAACAGTGCCCCCTAAACTCAGCCTCTCACACCTGTTTCATCTGGGTATTTTATAATCGGTGTACAGATGCATAGACCAAAATTGTGTCTTGAAAATATGTCATAAAACAACTAAAAAGTCTACCGTTTTGGACAAATTTATCAGACTTTGCACCATTTGGATTTGAATAAACAATTCCAAGAAATTTTTAAGTATTGACTTCAGATTTAGTCAGCATTGTGTAAAGGCAAAATGCTGGAGCCCAAACTTTGCCTTCTCTCCATGACAAACTAAATGTTCAAATAGAAACTCAGAATTACACCAAAGTTGGTGTAACTGATGCTCAACAATACCGCATGGTCACATCCTGAGGTCTGCGAAGACCCAACCATTGAGAACAGGAAGTCACATGTTTTACTGGTTCTCCTCCGATAATTAACCTCTTGACTTAAACCCCTTCAAACTGTGTCAGATAACAAGTTTCTAAACGAAACAAAGTGTTATTTAAACACTTATTGATGGTGTTATTTAAGTAAAACTATTTATCCTTGGATCGGAATATATTCAACTCTGTAGCGAGGCAGATGAAGAGACATAACCCTAAATATTTAAACTTTCCTTCACCAGCTAGATGACTGAAAGATGATCCCAGACACTCATAGGTACTGGCTTAGAAGTGGATAAAACAGGCTGAAATGAAGCTTCTGGAATGGCCTACTCAAAGCCTTGACTTTAAGACTGTTGAACATTTGCAGTCTCTGCTTTAAAAAGGCAGTTTGTGGGAGAAGATCCTGCTACAAGATACAATCTTTGAAGGGGAAGTGAATGTTCTTAGTTAAATGCATTTGTTATGGTGAATACTTACTATGTATGAAAAAAAGATGCTTAAAAGAAAAGAAAAGAAAAAAACTGTTAAAGAACCACTAAAACTGTGGCATCGTCCAATGAAAATGACGAGAATGTATTGCACACTATTTAAGCAAAAATAAATAAACTGTGTGTGAAACTGATGCACACATCTTCACCCATTCTTGCACCACAAATGACAATATTAGACAGATTGAATATTTTTAATGTCACATACAAGTTTAAAGTTTTGTCCAATTCCAACAGCTTGGAAACCTGTCATCTTTTCACTCAGCTTAAACCAATTTCCATCAAACATCACAAATAGTTCTCTTCTAAAGTATAATTAGACAAATTGTTATAAGAAAACAAGATGTAATATGATCTTACTGCATAGTGTTAAAAAAAATGAAAAACCTTTTTTTGTTTTGCTTACAGTAGACAGATTTGGATGTTTATTTATGCTAAATAGAAATAGACTAACACATGATTTTGAGGATTAACCCTTTAGGGAATAATTAAAACCACAATCTTTCAGGACAGCTGTACCTATAAACCCCAAAGAGCAACCAGAATACTTCCATTAGGATGGGTAAACAGAATAATAACCCATAATTATCAAAAGTTCAACAGGATTTCACCTTTACAAAGTCAATAAAAGGAAAAAACCTCTGTCTGCTGCTATATAAAGTCTAATCATGGATCAATTTAAAGGTAAGTATTTCACTTCAAACTTCATAACATGTACATGTTTTATCTTGAAACCTTTTCAGTTTTTGCTTTATTAGTCCGCTAGCTGCTGTCAGCGGGAAGTAACACTCCTCACTGAATAAACCAACACTGAGGTAAACAAAAAAAATGCAAAGCTGCTCAGCTGTCGAGCAACATCATTATGAGAAAGGCTGCTGCTTGCAAATTGAAGTTCGGGTGTAAATGCTGGCTTTCACCAGAATGAGATTCAAACTGTCAACTATCAGTGCCAGCACCTTACCACTTCAAGCTACACGAAGGTAGGAAAGTTGGCGGGACTAGAAAACAGACACACAGAGGCACGGGAACGCGGCTTCCCAAAAGCGTTTCATCACGCAAGCACACAGCCTCATTCATCTTGACTTTCGGTGCACTTTGGAGACCTAAAGCAAGCAAACGACATCCATCTCAGTTCGGGTTCGGTAAACAAGAGGAAAGGCGGCGAGAGGGTCCGCGGTTTGGGCACGTGCTCTCCAGCGGGCCGAGGACAATGCAACGCTGGCATAGCCGCAGTCTCGTGCCAGAGGGAATGGAGTGCCACATGGTGCCCCGTTTGAGTGGGGCCAGCCCGGAGGGGGGATGTGGACCACAATGCATGCGCACATGTGTGTTTGTGTCTCCTTTTGTGCACGCACTTGTGCGTAAACGTGTAAGCTATGCGTGACCATCCGTACATAGCGTATCAAAAGAGACACGGCAGATCATACATTTATTGGCGATACATGTAGGGTTTTTGTGTGTGTGTGTGTTAGAGTGTAAAGCTGGTTGTGTGGGTGCACATGTGAGGGGTGGGAGCACGCTAAGGTGGAGCACAGGGTGTGTGTGTGTGTTTGTGTGCAGAGGTGGGGAGGGGGAGTCCCAGTTCCCCTTTGCATCTTAAATTCCTCAACATCTGTTCAGCCCTTCTCTGTGCTAGCAGCAGCGGGTTGTGAATTTGATGTGTACGTGTTTGTGCATGTTTGTGTGCGCGGATGCCTCTGAGTATGTCTGTTGCTGTGTTTGTGTCTGCCTGCATATGTGCATGCTCTGCTGAAGGTGCTGGTTGTTACCCGCACCTTAATTAGGGAGGAAGAGGGAGATTTCATTTTCAACAGTACTTGCAGGTATTGTGAGGGATTCTCACAGTGAATACAAAGGGAGAGCCGTTCACCTGCAACGCCCCCTTGGCGCACTGGATTATGACCTAAATTACAACTCAAGTTCAAAGCTTTTGATCAAAAATCACAATGCATGTCACCCAATTGGGCCCAAAACTGCTGAAAGTAAAGCAAAAGTGTGTGTGTGGGAGGGTGGGGGTTAATCTCCAAACCAACCAAATCTCCATTGATTTAAGACTCCGAAACACACACAAAACATTACAAAATGTGGGTTAGCGTTACCGTGCAATGTGCATGTGTGAGCACCAAACGACAGAAGATTTTTGGAATGAAATATTTACGTCCTGTGTGCCATCTCCTGAGTGAGAATTTCAAAGCGTCAACAGCTTTGAGGTCAGTAAACAGGGGTGGAAAGTACATTTTCTCAAAGACTGTGAACGGAATCCCTCTTTAGCATTTATATTTCATGATTCTTGACTTTGTTGGAGATGAAACAGATTTTATTCGGTGTCATGCAAAAGTATATACCTTTTCACATTTTGCCACATTACATCCACAAACGCCAATGTGTTTTGGAGGGATTTTATGTGGTGGTACAACACAAAGTAGTTAATTAATGTGAAGTGCAATAAAAAGGATATGTGGCTTTTGATTTTTTTTATATAAAAATTTTAAAAGCGCAGCAGAAATTTAGACTCAAGACCTAACAGATCAAGTGCACTCAACTGCTTTCAGAAGTCACCGTATTGATAAAGTCCAAATGTGTCTAATCACAATGAAAATACTGCCCTATAAAGGTGACAGAGGTTCATTGAAGAGCATTATTAAACCAACAGCACCAAACACATTGGATATATGGGGGAGAAACAATAATTTCATGCAGCATGAGAGAAAGAGAACACAACAAAAAGCAGAAGTTTTACAGCTGCTTCATTCATTGTGTTTTTTCATGGAGGTAGACGTCAGCATCCGTGAAATGCTGTAAGCATAAACATATGTTGAAAATGAATAGATGTCAAATTAATATCAGTTGGGACCAACTTTATTCCATCAGTGTTGTGAGGAATTTTTTGTATTTGTCATAAAATACAAGATTAATGCCTTTTACTATTCATCTAAGACAAGTTAAGGTTTATCGTCCTCTGTATCTTAGAATTTTAAACCTTGATTTGAGTAAAATGTCTCTAAAGTAGCATTATCTTTACTTAATTGCTTTTTTTATACATCTGCTTGCAACTGTAGCAACAGAAAAAAAGAAGATTCTGTGGTGCATTGACTCGATGGAGGCCGCATTTTCAGATTTCATTTGTAAAACTAAATATTTCTTGTATGGCATTCCTCTCGTTTGGCAACCAACGTAGCAGAGAAGTATTTCTGTAAAGTTTAGAACTAGGGCTCGCGTGAATACGTTTCTGCCTGTGTCACAAAAAGTTATGTGAAGCTCACAAGTCAAGCTGCTGTAACTGTAACCTCTCTGACAGACACTAACCGTTCGGCACCCCTCACTAACCCGCCGCCAGTCTTGTGCCACCTTGATGCCAAGTCTGCCAAACTTGTGTCACATCCGAACAGACCCCGTGTCAACTCATCACAGTACATATGCCAAGTCGATGCCCTCCACATGCCAACCTCACGCTACAGCCGTGGCAATCCTGCGACAACAATGTGCCAGTCGGGGACCTCTGTTTGGCCCGCTGTGTGAATCCCTCGGTACAGTGCGCTGGGGCGACACTGTGAGGAAGCGGAAAAGGTCAAAAGTCGCCAGCAAATTAGGGTTCAGTGGCAAATCTGTTGATTTGGTTCTTCTTCAGTGGATGCAATCAGCAATGAAATCCAGCTCCCAAGCCCTGCTTAAACTCTAATCTCAGAATCTGTGGGTTCCCTCCAGCATGCCTGTCTACCAGCCTGTCTCCCACCAAAGCCCCTCACCTCTGTCTCTCTCTCCTGATGCCTGCTGGCACTTTGGGAGCAGTGCCCCTCCAATCCCCATACCGTCCCCTCCCTCCATCTTCATCTTTCCCCCCAACAGCCCCGTCGTCCCCTCCCTCGCTCTTCCTCTGGATGCCAGCCGACGGCCCTCACAGTGTGGCACGCCATCTGCTGCCTCCCGCCCCGGCAACCCATCCACCCCGCTCCTCGACGCTAACTCCTCCACCCCACCACCACCCCTGCAGACAGCAGCTACCCACAATCCCCTTCTTCCTCAGCCGTGCGGCGCATAGAACAGGAGGCTTTCGCACAGATCACTTCACCCTCTGATGCCCCTGCCATAAAGGAGGAAGCCGGGAAAAAGCTTCCATGTATGAGTGTGTGTGTGTGTGTGTTGTGGAGGAGGTGGGGGCCTCTTAGACAAAGTAGACAAGGTTTTCTTTTCTGCATGTGATTTAAAACAATGTTTGTTTGTTTGCATGAATGTGTTGAGGCCCGCTGCAAAACACTTGGTGCTTCATATTTTAGTAACATGCAGATTCACCAATTACCAAACGCAAACTTTCGTTTTGAAGCGTCTGTTTTGCACTCTTCATGCGTCAAATGTGTTTACAAATTTTTAAATAACAAAATCTTCTTTTGTTCCATGCTTTATTTTGCTCTCTTCCATATTTTATCATTCTTGAACACAAGTCAAATTAGAGGGGGGGAAAAAAAAGATGAAGATTGGATAACAAATCATGAAACCTGTTTTTGGTTAAACGGCCACAGCCTTTTGGGATCTGACGGCGTCTCTTGTGGCAAAGCTCTCTGATCAGTGTTTAGCTTTGGAGGAGCGAGCTAAAAAAGATTAGACATCAAACTCTAGGAGGCAGCGAGAAGGAGCGGCGCTCCATCCATCTTGTGTGAGCATGGAGCCTCATTCCTGGCACTCTATCCATCAATGAGCGCAACATTAACTCTCTGGATCAGAACCAACATCTCCATGTCTCTCTCCGTCTCTCCTCCCCTCCGCCTTGCTCTGCTGAACACACACACCAGCGTTCAGACTTGGTGTTCACCGGCATTCTAAATTCAACCCAAAATCTCCCACTTTGCTGTTAAAAATAATCGAAATTTTGGACGGATGCTTATTTTTTTCCTCCTCCTATAAGCACATCTAACGATAATCTCGTCTTGGTTCAACTTCCCTTTTCTCCTCTTTGCCGAGCCACCCGATCTGCTCCTCTCTTTGTCTCCCTCCCAGTTGGTGTTAATAATTTAACTACAGAGCTGCTGCAGAGCTGGCACCGGTCCAGGCCTCCGATTGGCACTGTCTGTCTATTTATGACACTGTGTGGTGGCACACATGTGTGGGATGTGCAAGAGAAAGAGGAGGCCAGTGTGTGTACAGGTTAAGATGTGTGAGCTATTTTTCTTTCAGACTTTCAGACAAGAGCAAATCACCTTCCAAAGCCACAAGAATGTCACTTAAACTTCCCACAAATGGACAAAAAAACAAACAAACAGATTTTTACTTTTGGACTGGTTCACCGAAGTAGCTATTAGTCGTTCAGAGACAATATATTTTTGCTGAATATCTTCTGGGCTTTAGTGTGTGGCAACGGTTGTGGGTGTGATGTTATTTTTGGGAACAGACAATCCAGAAGGATTCTGCAAATGCTTTGCATTTTGCACATTAGGCTTCAACAATTGCTCGATCATTTTAAGATTAAATCGTTTTTCTTTCATTTAGGATTCAATAAAGGTTATTCCCTGCATAGCTGTTGACCTGCTAGATAAAAACTGAAGAAGGTATTCTAAAAGATGACACTTCTGGGAAAGAAATAAAATGTTTAGCATGTGAAACTGCAGCAGGGAAAAGTAGCAATGATGCATGTTAAAAGTACTGCAATTTTTAAAAATTCCTTGATTTAAGAAAACATCCACTCAGGGTTTACACAAAAGCAGCTGCAGCAAAGAAGCAGAGATGTTTGCATCATGTCTCAAAAAGGTACAGTAAATATTCTGTAATAAGAAAATGTGGACAAAGAAAATACTTGGTTAAGAAATAAAGACTTTTTGTGTATTAAAGCAGTAAGATGTCCCACTCGGCACAAATAAGAATAAATATATAACCAAAATGATAACTAAATCTGCCACTGATGTTTGCATCTCGCATAATTGAAAGTACATCACCATTAAGTTCTAAGCTTTCATGTAACCTGCATGTTTCAGTCGAAGTTTTGAACAGTCTTAGTTTTCCACATACTTTAACTTTAATTTAGTAGTGTCTGTTTTGTTTTCAACAGTTAAAAACAAGACAAAATTCTAAATATATAACAATAAAAATCTGAAAATGTAAATCTGAAGTCACCTGTTTGCACCACAGCTTTTCTCTGCAGTTGCAAGTCTTTAGATAGCATCTACCAGCTTTGTGAATCAACAGGGAGATGTTTTCCCTGTGTCATCTTTGCCTTGCTACTTATTCTCTACTTGATTTAGGCCAGAACTTACTTTGACTAGACCATTCTAGCACAGGATTATGCGTAAATCTAAACTGTTCAAATGTGCCAGTGGCTGCATGTTTGGGGTGGAACATGGATCCATGCCGTGCCTCAGTCTGAAGTCTTTTGCATACTCTAACAGTTTATCTGAATATAAATTGTTGCTATAAAGAAAAGCATCTTTATAGCAACATGCCACCACCATCATGTCTTACCTAGGAAATGGTGGGATCAGGTTGATGTGCAATGTAGGTTTTCAGCTAAAAACACTCTGAGAGTTGTCTAAAAATGCAAACAGGACTTATTTTTCTGTTTAACAATGTTTTTTCTTCTTGTCAGTCATCCATCACAGCTGGATTTATTGAGTTGTTGCGCAGGCTGGTCTATGGATGGCCAGGTCGCAGCGTGAGGGTGACTCGTATAATCAGACCGTAACCAGCCACAAAATACAGCTATGCAATTTTACAATCATTTAACTAAACAATATGAAGTTACATTCCAGATTTCAACACTGAGAAGGATCTGAGATCTATACCAAAACAACAAAGTAGAGAAAACTAAATGAAATATTAATCAGCCTTACCTTTTCAAAACAATTACAACAAATGATAGTCACTAACCTCCCTAACTAAAATAAACAGGTAAAAACAAGAATAAAATAAATGGCAGTCTACCCTACAAACTCAATCACATACAATTTTCAAGTTTACATAAACACTGGGTCCAACAATCACAAACGGGCACCTGCACACACAAATTTGCATAGTTCAAAATCACCCTACTGCAGCAGCCACCAACAGATTCTCCCAACAGAGCTTTAGATCTCTGCAGCTCCTCCAAAGTCACCTTGGGCCTTCACCTCCTGTCATTAATCAGAATAATTAGGTGACTTTGAAAAGCACAACTGATGATGAGGGAATTTATTTAGGGGCACCAGGGTCAAAGTTCTACCTCATATTTTGGCAGCACCGCCTGAACTATCAGCTCAGTTAGACCAAATTCACATCAGAATTATCCGACCATGACTTGGTGCTTTTCATCACCTGAAAAGCACTCCACAGATTCAGAGGACCTGAAAAATAAGTAAGTAAATAAAGAACTGGGTGGCGTTCCCAATGCTGGAGCTCGACACGGTGTGAATCTCGAAGCCGCCTCCTACACCTCTCACCCTCCCACACTCCTGCCCATGCACAAGACATGTCAGCTGCAGAATCCGAGCAAGTTGCTCACGACGTTCTATTTAGTCATCCTCAAGCGCCATCAATCATGCTTAGAATAAAAACACCATCGTCTTTCATCATCATGGCCCATCAGACTGAAATAAATTTGGGGATTATTGTGTCTTTTTTTGTTTGTTTGTTTGTTTTTTTACAGAAAAGGTTTGTTATGCTTTCCTCCCTTCTGGAAGAATCACAGTCAGATTCTTGACGTCTCGTGCGTGGAGAGCTGATGTTGTGAATGAATCTGTTGTACTGCATCGAGGCCCTTCCAAGGATTCATAGTAAACAGACATATGCAAAGCCGCCCACCACTCCACCTTATCTAAATCTGATATCTCATAAGGGCCCTTCACACTTGTCGGAAAACATAAACACGCCACGAGCGGCTGTGCGTCTGCGCGCGCGCGCTCGCGCACGGAACCTGCACTGTCATTAATTTCGGCGGCGGAGGGAGGTCAGCGTACCAGACGGCCTGCCTGCGTGTGCAAGCATGTGTGCAAGCTGGCGTGGCACTACGGCGGATGCACACTCCCATGTATGTGTGAGTGTGCGTGTCGTGAAGCGGGAGGGAGAGGAAGAGATGGAGACCGTGGATGTGGTCGTGCACGCGCACACACCGGCGTTGACAGGTGGCTGCGGTAAAGAGGTGGTCCCTGAGCTGGGGTCTGCCTGTCTCTGGCTGAGAGAGAGAGAGGAATAAAAAGCTCCCAGCAGCTGTCGCCCTAATTCCTCTAACACGGTGCTTGTGCTCTGATTAGAAAACAGATCTGGCCTCTAATTTACTCATGACACCAACTAATGCTCTATATCTCAATCGCTCCATCCCCGCTCGCCACTGCATGGCCTGCCTGGCTGGACACAGACACCGATGCACACCGAGTGACTCAGAAGGCAAAGAGACGAGCGCAAACAATCAGCTGAGCACGACACCGCTGAGCGCTAATGTGGCTTTACCTCCGTGGATTATGCTGCAGTCGGAGGAGTCAGGAGTGTCGCTGCGGGGTGTCAAACGTCTTATCTGCAACAAAGCAAAGCAAATTCCAGGCAGAAAAAGAATTTCCTGTTAAGTCACTAAAAGCTCTTTTAAAAAAAAATATTTTAATTAAAGGAAAAAAAGTTATCCAAACCAACACGAAAAGTAATCCCCCCCCCCCTTTTCTCAACCAATAGTAACTCTTTGATTAGTTTCACTAGGCTGACATAGCAAACTTTCAGAATCAAAAAGCTATTTAAACAGAGCCTGTCGCACAACACGAAGTAGGCTAACAGGTGTGTAAAAGCAACACATCATGACCCGATCTACAGAAATGTAAGAACATCTGAGAGGCGAAATCCCTGGCATCTGTCAGTCTGGGAAGAGTTACAAAGTCATGCATTTTAATGCTATGGGACTCCAGTGGACTGCAGCGAGAGGCTTTACCCACAAACACAGAAAACATGGAGTTGTGGTGCTCAACCTTCCCAGTCGTTGACTTAAAAAAAAAAAGAGACTCCAACAGTAAACTGACAACCGATCCAGAAAGGAACCCAGACATGTGTCTGCAGGCCTCGCTTGTGTCGATTAAGGTCCAGGTTTGTGACTCTTCACTAAGAAAGACACTTGGCAGAAATGACGTCTGTGGATGAGTCGTAAAGCAAAAATCATCTGGATCAAAAAGAAGGCTAAAGGGCTGTCTCGCATTTACTGGAAAATATTTTGACTTTAAATGAGCTGTTCAGGCCTGAAAACTCAAAGATGGCTAAATTTAAACTATTCTCCAAGGAACAGTGGGTTATAAATCCTCCACGTTGATGCAAAAGACTCATTGCTAGAAACAAGGTTTTGATAGCAGTTGTTAATCAGGGTGAAAAATCCAGGTATTAGTTTTCAGGTACAATTACTTTTTCACAGAGGGCCAGGTTGGATAGCTTGTTCTCCCTTAATAAATGGCGTAATCATTTAGACGCTGCTGTTTGTAATATCTCAGATTAACTTGATATTAAATTTCTTTGATGATCTGAAACTTTTAAGTGTCACAAAACATGAAAACAGAAGAAGCCTGTATGAGGAACAATTATTTTTCATAGTATTGTATTTTATTACCTCTTTGATTATGTTAAAACCTAAGTTCTTTTTTTTTCAAATCCCCTTTAGCCTATAAAAAGATCATGCACCATTTCTTTTATCCAATTCTTTCATATGTTTACAAGATGGTAAATTATTCTCAGTTTTACTTCCTGGCAACTTTCTTGACTTTCTTGTTGTTAATTGCTGCAAGTGCTAAAATATTCATCAAACCTGCAGAACAGTGGCCAAAAAAAAGTCTTTGTAAAAGATATTAATTTGATGCTAGAGCATCTGCATGTGTCAGAATCTGTGGCTCTTCTCCAGTTTGTCAAGTTGCGAGTTTGGAAATATGAAACCGAGGACCGTAGCAGGTCAGAAATTTAGGATGTGAGTGAGATCATCATGTCTGAGATAGCGAGGATGCTGTTGGGGCTGAAAAACAAACGGAAAATTGTATGGTTTCAGAGTAGTCTAACAATAAAAAAAATGTTTAGTTTTATATTTATTTGCAGCATGTTTAGACAATATAAAGGGTTTTCAGGACCAGGTTTATTTTAATATCACTGAGGATTGGAGGAAAATAATAGTGACCTCTTGACATCAACAAATCTTCATAACCAGCAATCTATAATCCAAGGAAACTTTTTCGGAGGCATGTCAGGAAAAAAAAAAAAAAAAGCTTTTCTATCCTACTATCAAAAATGCAAAAATGTGGAGTTGCTAAACCCTCCTGAAACTGTTTGATTTACTCTTATGAGACTAATGATGAACTTTCAGAAAACAAACATTCCAGGTGGAATCAAAATTAACCGTCTTCCATGTTTTAAGGCCTAAAACTCACATTGAACTGCTGAGAAGGAGACATCAGAGAGGATCCAGAACTCTGGATGCATTAAAGATTGAGCAAAGAAGAAAGGTGAAAAATCCAGATCCCTCTATGTGCAATCTTTATCAAATATAATACAATACAATAAAATAAAATAAATAAAAAACTAAGTGCTGTAAATATGGTAAAACTAGTCATTTTAATAAAAAAAGCAGTTTAAAAAAAATCTAAGACTTATTTTATTTTATTTTTGGCCTCAATGGACATTGAAGGTTGGATTTTTTTCTTCTTCTATTTTGTAGTGTAAAATTATGCTTCTGCAATAAAGCCAATTCTATGTCAAGTCTTTATTACATCTTTGCGAGGGCTGAACAAAGTGCCTGGGGTAGGTTAAAAAATATCGTGGCATGATCAAACCAAGAATATAAATAAATATTTGGAATTGCAAAATAGTTTGAAATTATCACATAACCTCAGTCCAAAAAGAAAGCTTTGACTGAAAGCGTGACAGAATGTGAAGTTATGTTCTGTGGTGCCAGTGGAGGTGGAGGAGGTGGAGGAGGCGGCGTCTGGATGCCGTGACGCTGTTTGCCCAGCAGGGGGCAGAGGTGTGATGCAAGGAGTGGGAGGTGACAGCTCAGTGTCACACTGCACACACAGGGTGTCACCTCAGCAAGCTGGGAGATGGAGAAAAAAAAGAGAGAGACGGAGGGGAGGAGAGGAGAGGGAGAGAGTGGACAGAGAGACAAAAAGGTGAGAGATCGGCCTCAAGCTGTGCGTGTTTTTTTCTGCTTCTATCTTTGCGAGGACTTGAGAGTGAGAGGTTTTCTGACCTGTCTGAGAGCTCAAGCTCTGCTAAAGGTCCAAGATTCAATTTAAACTGCAAATAAAACATTCTTACAATCTTATTTTAATCCGATGATGCAACACTTGGTGAACTTAGTAGCTGTTTATCTAATATAAATAAAAGGATGTTATTTATTAAGGCCGCAGTGTGATTGTTTATATGTGGATTAGTGAGAAAGCATAATAAGGATATTTTGTCTGGCTTACGTCTGAGTAACACCATAAAAAAAAAACCCAAATGCAGTCACTTTTTTAATGCCTTGGTTGGGTCCAACCAATAACGCAATAATGTATTCTTTGAAAACCTGAAAGTTTCCTTCTTGAATCTAACATGAGCTTTATTTTTAAGAATCCCTGTGTCATCATTGGCTTGATTATGCTAGTAATGCAGAACCTACTGCATTTTAGCAATTAGCTAAACCTTAGAATATTGAAGATTTTATTTGGAAAAAAACATCTGTAAGCTTTATTATGAACTGGCAACTAAATCTCGTTTTCCGAACTGACATAGTCCTATTAGAAATTTGAAAACAATATTTGCAGGAAACTATTCAAAGAAATGTTTAAACTTTTATTGATCTAAGCTTAATTTTGAATTTCTGCTTGGGCACAAACAGTCACATGATGCTTACATTTTCCAGAATATTACCAATAAATCTTTTGGCTTCTATTTTCAAAATACTAAACAAGTCATAACTCTTGATCATATGTTTAGGCCTTCATCCTTTCTAATTAAATCACAATAAAAATAATAAGGTTAAGGGACTGTGATTTTCAGACAAATTTCGTTAATTATTGGGACGATACTTACAGATAAATTAAGCTGAATTGAATGTAGAGTACAAAAATGATCGTATGAAATGGACCCCTAAAGAAATTCTGCCCTGGGCCTCATATATGCTTGAGCCGCCTCTGATAAGAGCTAAAGTATCCGTATGTTTTGACCATCTTAACTATAAACCTTATCTAAAATGAGTGTGAGCTTTGTAATTCACTACAGCTAAGCTAGTGTTCTTTGTGTAAGTGACTCCTTTAGAGTGTGTGTGTGTGTGTGTGTGTGTGTGTGTGTGTGTGTATGTGTGTGTGTGTGCACGAAATCCTTTCCACATCCTCTTTCTTCTCTCTCTGTCTCCTCTATTTTTCTCCAGGGACTCACTTGGCATCACTCCCTACTTTTTATTCTTGCTCCACAAACTGCTGGTGTCTGAGCACAGGCTGGCCGAAGACACACACACACACACACACACATGTTTGTGTTGCCATCTTTGTGGGGACATCCATTGACTTGCATTCATTTCTACAGCCTAAACCTTACCTTTACCCTTTTCCTAACCCTATCCATCACATACCTAACCCTATCCCTAACCAAAACTCAATTCATACCTTAGCCCTAACTCTGACCCCTGACCCAAAAACAGGGTTTCCCCTTGTGGGGACCAGGCTCCGGTCCCCACAAGGAGCAATAGGTCCCCACAACGTAGTATATGTCAGGAAAATCGTCCCCACAAGGTATTACAAACAAATGCACACACACACGCACGCACACGCATATTTCCTCCTTAAAAGAAAAGGCAGTTACACTGTTGAACTTGATAAAGCACCAAAATGTTACCATCACTTTGCTGCCATCTAAAATATTAGAGAGACGAATTTGTAAGCAAATAAAAGTGTAGATAATACAGTATATGTTGAATCTAAAGAGACAGAAACACACATATAAAGCCAGTGATGCCTCCCAAGACACACACACTATCAAGGAGAGTAACTGATGATGCTGCCTAGAGGCAGCATCATCTGAACTCGATACAAATCCGTATTGAAGGGAAGTACACAGATGCACATGCCGGATGAACCCCTAAAACATAAACAAAAACAAAAATCAAGGAAGTTGGAGAACATGCACATCCCACATTTATTTGTTTATTTCTATCCCCATTCACAGCTCTTTTAGTTTCAAACCAGCCGTATACACAAACACACACACACAGAGCTTTACAGTTCTCCTGCAAAACATACATTACACTGACAGGCAGACAAGGCAGACTTCAAACGCAAGAAATAAATAAATTAAACAGAAGTATGACAGGGATTAATTAGTAAAACGAGGGGATAGAAGGAGACGCAAAACAGGAAGGAAAGATGGAGTTTGGAGCTGAAAGAGAGGAAGCAGAGAGGGAGCCGCGGTGATCTTTGGAAGGAGGCTGGAGGTGCAGGCAGCGAGACACTTCTAGTTTTACTAAAGCTGATGTGGCACGCAGCAGAAACAGCCAAAAAGAAACTTCTCAGGTGTAAACATGTGCAGGTTGCTCACTTTCGTGCAGGATGAGCGGGAGCGACATTCTTTTTTTTTTTTTTAATACCCTTCCGAATTTCCTGCACCGTCTTCTCTTCATTATTTGGGGAAGGGTGTGAGTGTGAACGCAAATATGCAAATGAAACGGTTATTATTGCATTGCTCATCAAGCAGCGCGAAGCAGACATTAATAGGCTGATGAATATGCATGTGAATTTGTTAATTAAGTTAATTATTCTGCTGAAAATGCATTCGTCTTCCAAGGACATCTTCCCCAGGATTCCAACCTGCTCTGCTCATTAGTCATGCGATATTTTACACTGGGCACCGGGACAAGAACGAGGGGAGGGAGGGGCACCGAGGGGCCACCGAGGTTAAGACGTGTGCGATATAAGGGCATTGTGGGTTTTTGAGTCCACTTAAGAACACGGATTTGAGGGCATCTGAGAGAGATACGGTGGCGCGGCGATGACGCCTAATCATTCATCCGCTCTTCAAAAGTGAAAGGTCAGCGGAAGAGACAGAGCACGGCAGTCAGCTACAGAGGGGCGTTCACGTCTCTTGTAGCCAGACGTTCGTTCCATTTCTGCTTTTTCCTCTTTTCCTCTCCAGTAATTCCCCCTCTTCGCTGCTTTTCCTCTAATTGCTTATTAAAACCCTCTTAAATGAACTTTTTGTGCCAACTTTCCAACACATTAATTAATTGTTGTAGCCAATTAAGTGTCGCTGTGCAAATGAGCTTCAGCACAAATGGTCCTGCAGGGCCCGCGCCCCCTCCCCCTCCCCCCTTCCTACACCTCTACCCTCTCTCTCACTGCTTTCCCAGCAGCCCCTCTGCCCTTAAAGAGGCAGCACCGGCATGTGCAGGCGCCGAGGGGGAGACGAGGCAGTGATGCTGCCGTGCTGATCGAGCTTTTTGAACCGAATTGATAAGAAGAAGGTGAGACCTTGGGGGGGAAAAATGACTTTGGTTTGCAGAAGTGCAGCATCATGCAGAGAGGATGGTGTGAATTTGACTGAGGTGGCGATATTGCCAAGACAAAAGGTCACAGAATAGGTTTAAAGAAGCCAGCAGTGTCGTCTTTCCGGAGTTTTTCTTTGCATTACAGTCTCTCCGGTTAGCCTCACTGCTGTTGGAAGACCCAAAGCAGAGTTTCCTCTTCATGGTCTATGCTTGGTCATTTTTGCCATCTGTGTTTAGCACCACTTGTCCTACAGTTAAGTAGTGACAAATATAAAATAAAATGGACACCTGACTGAATTTAGTCTATCTCAGTGCTTCATGCATATCTTTATATTCTGTTTGAGTCAGATTTTTCCATGCGTTAAGATTTCTTTTTATTCCCTACTATGTTTTTTTGAACTATTACGTCACAGTATTAGCTGTGGAAGTGCTAAACAAGGTCATGAACCAAGTTTTGCGAATCAGCCATTTTTACTTCTCGCAGTGATTTTGTAGTTGAAGTTTAAGGATGTCAAAGATAAAAGTGGACAAGTCAGCAAGCAGCAAAGTATTAAGCTGCAAATAATGCTAAATTGACAACAAACTTTATTTTAGACACAAATTTGCTGTGTGTTTATATGACATCATGGCCAATGTGATCATAGCATTAGCATTGTGAATGCTAGCGCTGTGTGTGCTCACTTTTAGGGACATAACTATACTGCCTGCTTTTGAATAGTATAATTAAACAGTTTGTCATTGTTTTTGTCAGTTTTGTCTTGGGAAACACCATCCAGAGGGATTCAGTGGCTTTCTTAGTGCTAGCGTTAGCTAACTCGTTAACTCTATTGAGGCCTGGACGTCTATGTGAGGCTGGATGGTCTTCTGTTGATGACATATTTTAATCAGTTTAGAAATGAAAAGTTTATGTGTTTTTATATAGACAACAATCATTTAAAAGGAAGGATTAAAAGCATCAGCTTCAAAGTTAACTTTTAGTTTTGGCAACATTTTGGAGTGGCCCAGCCAGAGTCCTGATTGAAATCTGATGTTTTCTTCAAATGTATGTTGAGTGTGATTAAAAGCTGCATTTGTATTTGTAAACTGTTTCCTGGGTGAGTTCAAGTTTTCTTTCTGCCTCTTTTCGGTATAAACGTCCTCAAAGTCTGCTTGCAAAGGGCCAGGCCGGACATAACAAGCATGTGTAACATGAAATTTCCTAGAAAAAACTATAAAATAAAGAGAAATGGGGGGTGGGGGGGGTCGTATTATGGCGCCTATAAAACTTGCTGTTTCAGCAGTAAACCGTACATCACAGCTGGGAGGAAGTGGATCTGTTTTCGAAATATTGCATAAACAGAGACGTACTCATAAACAAAATGGCTGACATTAAATTTTATTTGATAGACAAAGAAGAGCTGATGAAGACAAGAATATTTACACGCAAGCTGTCTTAATAATTAAAACGACTTTGATTCACATTTTGTTCAACTAAAGGGGTGTAGGAATCTCAGTTCTACTTTTCTTTTATTTTAATGTGTACGTTTGCCAATATTTGGAGTTCTGGGCTGGTATTTGTCTTTTTTGTTTAATTTGGCTTTGTGTGTCTTGGATGTGGAGCTGCGGAAGTCCCTGCCTCTCCTCGACGAGTTCACAAGCTGATCAAACAGCCTCAGTCATCAAACCGGCAAATTGCTCACAAAGACAAAATACAGACGGCACTGCACACACTCATGTTTTCATTGCTGGGTTGTGTTCTATAGAGGTAGTTAAGAACTTTTTAATCGATACCTTTTTATATGTTCAAATTAAGTTTTAAAATGAGAAATAAAAGAATTAGACAAATTAATTAAACATTTCAGAATGTTTAACGCTTTGCTAGTTCAATTGTCATCTTCTAAAAATCCTGTTAAGCTTATCCAAGAGTTGCATTGATATGCATAACATCCTTTGTTTGGCACGGTGGTTTAAACAGAATCAAACTGCTTCATTTGTTCCTCGGAAATTAAAAAGTACAGGGAGTTCTGAGGTTGCTGCCAGATTACAATGTGGTGGTACAATTTAAGAAAATAAATACTCAACCATGTGGCATTTAAGAAACTGTCTGTAGCTTGTAGAAATCTCGAGAAAATGCTTCTATGTCTCTCTTTATAGTGAATTTTTGCTGTAAAATTGGCATTGTTCCATTCTGTTTCAATTCAGGGCTGCTCAAAGATCCTTTAAATATCACATGGCACCCAAACCAGGTGTTTAATATTGCTCACCACCAGATCTGAGAGGGACTCAGAAAATTCAATCAGTCTGAAATAAAAACCCAAACATTCATTAAATCAGGTTAGCACGAATAGACTCAAACAAACCCTCAGCAATTTCACCGTTTGTCTGGAAGTCTCCCAGAATCGCTGCAGCTGACTTAAGTGCCAGCATTCAAAGGCTCCATTTTGATCGCCGCAGACTGTCCCCTGCCATGGCGACGGTGAGATTCAGATTGGCACATTTCTGGGCATTCCCCATAAGGTGCTTCTTTCTGATTGATGGCGCCGCCTCGCTCGCCTCCCTCTCGTCTCTCCTCAGCCCTGATTTATTCGTCTCGTCTTTGTGACTTGGCGCTGGCATTGCCCACTACATCCTCCAGTGGAAAGTCCCCGTGGGCACATTCACTATTATTTGGAGTCCCGGCGGGCGGAGGCATCAGACAGAATGCAGCACCGTCTCATCTCATTCACACTGGGCCTGTGCTAGAGGGCAGGTGAGCCTCCCTCCGCCTCCTCTCTGAATGGATATCCCACCCAAAGGGCTCAGCTGCTCGCCGGGCCAGAGGGGTAAGCGGCTATGTAAGCGTGCCAAGTGAGGAGCTGGTCTCTGTGTGCGTGAAGCCAATCCAGCACACACGCACACACACACAATCTGCACCATCCTTGGAAGCCTCTGCGTTTGCCCATCTAAGGTTTATGATCCTTGGCTGCCTGTCGGGATCTTCATAGAGAGATCAAACCAAGTGGGGGAATAACTGATGTATAAATATGATTGATATAGAGGGAGAACCAATCATGGAGACGTCATGTCTCCATCTGACTGGGTTGGAATATAATCCATCCGACTTTAATTGGGTTGGAGACAATATTACAAGTCTGCTCACTTTAAAAAAAATGTGTAATTTAGCTGCTTGCGCATTTTTGCTGGATAAGAAATACATCAGTCAGCTAAACAGCCTTGATCTGCTGATTGGAGAAAAATCTCACTTTTATTTAAGTCTATAAATGTAACACAGAGAATGTTAAGATCTAATAAAGGTTGGGACTATTATATGATGCATAAATAAGGATATTGCTGTAACCCCTTTTCTACTGTAATCAAAACGGCCACTTCTCTCAGGAAGCCTGAAACAACGTATCAATTATTATTTTTAAATATATATAATAGAAACCATAAAAAGGTTGATGCTACAATAATAATATATGACAGTGGAAGCCTGCCATGGTCATGTCCTCAACGTAAAGTATTGAAAGAAAATCAAACAACAAAAAAATGTCAATGTCTCAATAATGTCCTGTGTCTTTGAGCATCAATTGCAGATGTTTCCTGCTGTTCATAAGTCGACTTATTGTCTGCTGAGGCATGGCGTCCCACTCTTCTTGAATGGTGGCCCTTCAGGTCACAGCTGACCCCCAACCTACCCACACTCCAACACCACCACCACTTCTGGTGACGCATAGCGCTCTCCTTGATGTCTTTAACATCATTGGTTGCCATAAATTCTTCTCAGAGTGAATCAACTTTGATCAGAGAAAATCTCTGAGGCTCTTTTGTCCAGTGCAAATGCTCCCTGACCCCTGCGAGACAACACGAATACCTGGTGTGCTGGTCGGGTACAGTGCCTTTAAAAGGTATTGATGAATGTTCTAACAATTTTACTGCTTTTAAAATCCCTCCAAAACAACTCTTTAATGACATTGCATAAATATTTGGCTCCTTTAAAGTGACTGACCTGATTCAACAGTTCTGGCTATCTTGTGTTTGTATTCTCAGTGAGTGGAATGGAGATCACCGGAGTGCAGTGAGTGTGTCGCAAGTGACTGGAGTATGGAAGACATAAAGACACATAAAGAAACTCCAAGCAAATCAGAGAAAAGGTTATTGACAAGTATAAGTAAGGGGATGGATACAGAAAAATCTAAGGCATTAAACATACTCTGGAGTCCAGCTACATCCATCAAAAAATTATGGATTTATGCCTCTTTTTTGTGGAAGAGAGGCATAAAGAGACATGAAAACTAATAACGCTCATCTTGAGACTAATGGTCAAATGGACGAAAGTTCTTCAGTCTGATGAGACCAAAATGGAGCTTCTTGGTAATCAGATAAGACACAGTTTGATGGACACCAAACACTACACATCACCACAAAAACACAACATCCCCACTTTGAAGCATGGTGGTGGCAGTACGAGTGGACCAGTCAAAGCCCAGACTTTGATCCAAAAGAGAATTTGTAGCTGGAGTGGAAAAGGGATGTTCAAAGCTGACCCCCAAGCAACCTGACAGAGTTTGAACAGTTTTGCAAGGAAGAATGGAGTAAAGTTAACAAGTTCAGATGTGCAAGTCTAATTCAGACCAAAAGACAGTCTGTGCTGCGAGTGCAGCCAAAGGTGCGTCTGTGTTAGACATTTTAGTAAAAGATTTTTTTTTACCAAGTTTTCACTTTCACATTAAAGAGTTTTTTGGTAAAATTCCTTCATCAAAAAAAGCCAAGCTTTTCCATCAGAAAACATCCTGTTGCATTTTTTCCCTTCCAGTGGTACTGAGGTGCTGTTGATCAATTGTTAGGCGTCGTCTTGATCAGATTATCTCCATCCAATCTCATTTGAGCTACGCTGCAAGGGACGAATCCCAAATCTACTTTTGTGGACTATATCACATAAAATGCCAAACTTTTACAAGTATGTGGTCTTAACAGGGGAAACGTGGAAATATAAAAACGGTGCATCAGTTTGGGACTATGTGTGCAAAACTGAAAAAGAGAGAACCATTTAAAAATGATGCTAATATCTGAGGTCAAATGAGATTTTCCAGGAATCTTTTACTGCACACCTGAGTGTCCTCTATTCAGTATTTTTGTGCATTTTTTCCTTCAGAGACAGCATGCTGACTCAAAATTAAACAACTCGTAGCACCGTAACCTGGCCAACACTGCAGTTCTCACCTTTTATGAGAAAAGCAAACAGTTGGGATTTGTGGAAATGTCTACCATCTAGTGGTCACTTCACACAGAAACGCTCAGAAATGGTATGTAGTCCATCTGGTGGAATAACCTTTAATAAGCGACCCACAGCCCCAAAAACACAATTACAATTATTTTTGTCGTTTCTTCTGTCTTTTATTTTACAGACATTACTTCTCCCTTTCTTCAAAGCAAAAAACGGAAGCAAAATGGCTGACCGTCACTTTTTAAAGCGTTTTTTTCACTTTATGTAGAAAATAATCTAATCAAAAATTAAGAAAGAAAATGAGGGGGGAGGGGGCTTGCTGCAACAGTTGTCAGAAAGGCGACGCGCTTACGGCCCAGATAAATCCATGTGCATTTATTCAACTTTACGTGAACTAGAGTAGCATGTGCAGAGCAGCGACGTATAATGTTTTGATATAATCCGTTTATGGGTCAGAAACAGGAGAACTAGAGGCTTGTTAAAGAAATGATTGTTGCACGTCATAGGGTCACAGTTCAGGTAGGACAGTGTGTCCCAATCTGCTGAGGTTTGGGGTTTAAAACAAAAGAAATGCTCTGAAAAACGTACACAGTGGTCACTCAAAGCAGAACTGAAGCCCCACCATACCCGAGATCGCTCAGGAAAAGCTGAAACGTCAGACTGAAAACAGGAGGAGCTCGCCATTTAAAATAAACTGAAAAAAAACATTGTTCTCCGTAACAATGAAACACACTGAAAGGGGGCCACTGCAGTGGAGCTGACAATCATTAAGCCTCAGTTGCATAGCACTCAGTTTAGCAGTCCGGCCTCGTCGATGTTTGGAAAAGAGCAAAGACTTGGAGGCGGCGAGTGTTGCAACCTGAACTAATCCTTGACAGCCTGACCCCATGTCCAAACACTCCCACCAAGGCAACAGAACAGCTTGCTCCATTAGGCAAATGCGTTCATTACCTGAAAAAAAAAACCTAAATCTCCTCCTTTTAGACATTCACTTTCAAAATCTTTGATTTGACTTTCACTACCTGCTCTTGGTCCAGTGAGTCACTTTCTGTGGCTGCATTCTCCATCTGCCTTTCCTTTCCCTTCAGGCCAGGACTGCTGGAGCTGTCTCATGATACCCAACATTAAGGTCACCGGTGGATTGGGGTTCAGCGGGCGGCTCCATGGGAAAATCGCAGATCCTGGTCCTTGGGGAACTGCGCCGAAGTGGTGGGAGCGGCGGTACCCAGCGCTGCCGGGGCCTCAGCTGGGGCTGAAGGTTTAACGGGAGAGTCCGCAACCCAGGGTGGGGTGGGCTCTTCACGGCCTGCGGCATCTACAGCCGGGGAGGGGTCTTTGCTTTGCTTGGAGGTCACGACCTCCAGGTCCTGCTGGGAGATGAGCTGAAGCAAGGCAGCAGCCACAGCAGGGCTGATGTCCTGGTTGCTAGGCCGAGTTTCTGACTCGGCTTGTTGGGAGTTCACCAGGAGAGGAGCTGCTGGAGGTGACCCGGGTGGAGACGGGGGGCGCTGTTCACCGCTTGGAGGAAACTGGTCAGGCAGAACTTGTTTCCTTTTTGACACGCCACCATCTAATGGACCCAAAGAACAGAAGGAATTAAAAATAGAGGAAAACTGATCAGAAATGTTAAGCTTTTCTTTTTTTTTTTAACCCCCAGTATGTTCTACACCTCACTTACATAAAAATGTTCCAAGTAAGTCCAACTTGAAAGTTAAGAAAGGCTAAAAATTCCCATATCGACCACAAGGGGGCGCACACGACTAACTACATATAAACATTTCTTTGCTCTCCGCTCACGAGGCCATAAATGCTGTGAAACAGTAAAATGTATGCAACTTTCCAGGTTTAAAATCGTTAATGAACCCATTTTCATGACTAATCATTTTAATCATTAGTCATTAAACATAAAAAAGTTCAATTTACTGCATGTAAAATATTGGCACTCCTCCCATATAACCAGTTGTGTGTATTGAAAGAAAAAGATGAGATCCAAGCACCAGTGTGATATTTATAGAACAGTGCAACCAAAACAAGACTAAGATTGTTTCCAGTATAAGTAGTGATTCAGCTTAATATTTATACTAAATACTGAGTGAAAGTTAAAAAAAAAAGTGACAAACCAAATTTAAAAGAAACACATGCAGGTGAGATCTAAAAAGATTCAAAATATTTATTTTCACTTGATAATTTATTAGATTTTCTTCATAAAAATCCTGACATTACAGACTGTTTTGTTTTCCTGCGAAGAAGCCACGACACCTCCTTGATGATGAAAATGAAGTGAAGAAGATAAAACATGTGAAAATGAAAGACAGAAACAAAGACAGTGAGAAAGAAACAAGAGGGAGATTTCATGGGAACAACACAGCGTGAAACTTTTTTTTATTTTACGCAGCTGAACATCACTCGACTAGGTTTTGGTTTTTACTGAGCACTTCAACCGTGCACTGGTTATGTCCATGTGCACAAACTTTTACCTGTTTACCTGGGTCACATGACAGCCAAATGCACAAGAAATTTTCACAGGTTTCCTTTGCTTTTTTTTCTTAAAGACAGGTGCTGAAAGGAGATGAATATTTGTCAATAACAGATGGGTTGATGTATGATTGGTCTAATAGCCGGATTCATTTGGATTATTGTTCATTTCATCAGGTCATCTAAAATCTAATTTGAGAAAAGTTTATAGGTCTTGGGACAGATTTCCTCTGCTTTACACATTTTATGGATTTCCCTCCCGACTGGTTTCCTCTTTGTTCACTCTCTAAAGACTAAACCCAGACTTGCCCTTGGAATCAGTAGTAGAAGCGGACGAACCGCGTGTCAGCGCCTCCTCTGACTTAACGCCATTGCTTTCATCGCTTTGCTCCTCGGTTTGAGGTTTTATGATTTGGCCCAGAATGAGAGCCAGCAGGCTGGCCTGGTCTTCCTGGCTGAGCGGAGGTTCTCCAGATGTGGGTGAGGCCTCCTGGGGTTCCGGAGGCGGCTCGGGAGGCTGCGCTGCGGCAGGAGGCTGAGCCTGGTCCTCTGCAGCCCCCTGGTGGTCAGAGGCCTCACTGAGAGTTGATAGCAACTGGCTGACAGTGTCTGAGTCAGAGAGGTTAAGGAGCTGGGCCACTTGGGGCAGCTTGAGGTCAGTCTGTCCCTGGAGGAGATTAAGCAGCACGGCCAGCTCAGTTTGATTCAGTTGGTCTGCAGCCGCTCCAAGACCTGGAAATACAAAGTAATTTGTAAAAACATGAACTGGAAACAGTAAAAAAAAAAAAAAAAAGTCAAAAAAATACACCGATAAGAATCTGACAGCATTGTGACTAAAGGACCACTCCTGACTATGAACAAGTAAATACTCCCATTTTTGTACATGTATCATGTATAACAGCATTTTCATTTACTTAACATGTCAGCGGACCAAATTACATATTAAGAAAAAAGGAACTCTAACTGTATGCAAGCTTTTAACGTTTAAGTGGCTCGACAGCGTCTCCACAAGCACAGCTACATTACAGGTTGATGTAGAAAAGGTCAGACTTTTAGCTGCTTCCATTCACTACCACTGTGTTAAATTAATCATTACTGATGCCTATACGTAGAAGGGCAACAATGCCAGTCAGAACTGGAGCAGAAGTTACAAAGTCCACCTGAATTTGACTTGGTTTTATTTCACTTTTTCACAGGAAAGACTTTTTTTTCCCCCAAACCGAATACTTGGAGGTGATCTGTTACCTGACAGCTCACTGTCCAGTTTGGCTGTGGAGGGCGGCTTTCCTGGGGGAGGGGGCGGAGCTCCAGGCGGGCTGCTTTGGGGTCGGCTGTTCTCTCCACTGGAGGTCCCAGCCATATCTTTACGGGGCACTTTGGGCACAGGCACATCCTCAGGCAACCCACTCTGACGTGCACGTCTTTTCTTTTTAATCCACAGCTCGTGACAGTCCTGGTGATGAGGAAGACTGGACAAAGGAAGCGCAAACAGGTCAAAAATTTGAACAGATTTAAATCTTAAACTTAAAAGTCTTTCGACACTAACTCTGGTGGCGACATCCTGCCAGGATCGACATCAGTAAGGAAGTCACTGAGAAGAGCTTGCTCCGATGTGCAGCGACGTGAAGGGTCGAGGGTCAACATGCGGTCCAGCAGGTCCAGAGCAGGAGTAGGCAAACTGCAGAAAGGAACAGAAATATTTACCAAAGCTAACAGGAAACAACAGATTTGACATGAGCGCTTGGCAGGCGACATACAAGGCAAACTCCTCTCGTAGCCGCCGTCTGTACTGCTTCTTGGGTTTCATGGTGTTGAAGAGTGGAAGTTTGATGACATCAGGCCACGCCGCAGGGCAAGGACTTCCACACAGACGGCTGCAGGAAACGGAAGGGAGCTTTTAATCATGTGGTATGATTGAAGAAAACGGCAGTTTGAGATAGAAACAATCTATGAAACTCTCCAACATCACAGAGGAAAATCATAGACAATTCTTTTCATTCTTTATTTTCACTTCCTCTATAAAAGGCATGTAACTCTCAGGTAATCTAACGTTTTTTTTTGGAAGGTTGTTTTCCAAGAATGACAGCAAATAACCAACAAAGCAAAAGACACTATTGTACAGTAAACTGTTTTGTTAACTTTGAGTAAAGCTTTGCTGGACTTTGCTTTTATACCTTGGTTCAAGTCGTTCATAACTTTTCTGAGCACAAACACTTTGCACTAGCAACCTAGTTCTTAATCCAAAGTGAGGAACCTAAAGAAGTTCAAACTCACAAAACGAAACCCATCTGGATATGTCCAGATGTGTCCACATCTGTCGTTTGTGTCCAGATGTGTTTCTAAGCTACAGATGGACGTAGCTGCCACGTATCTATGGAAATACAGCCAGTCCCATGAGTTGCACATACAAGGCATTTTGTATTTGTCCTGAACCGATCATTCTCCTATTTTCTGTCCTAAGCTCCCCTCTAGGATTAGAAACGGTCATAAAAGTTCAAAATGAATTATCAAAACAAGTCATAATTTTCATCAAAAGTTATGTTTTTGTTTTCTGTAGATTGGTTCATCAGTAACTTTTTTTCTCTATTTTTTTTCCATATTGTTTCTGTAAATATTCATTAAAACTACAAGGAATCACTTATTTTTAGAGAGAAGTTCTTAAGGACTCAGTGGAAAAAAACCTAATTTGTATTTATTTTGACGAGTTATGACACTGACGTAAGTTGTAATGCTGATCCGATTTATTTGTGAGGCTAGTGGAGTTCTGGTTTTTAAAGCGGCCGACAGTGGCTAAAACACGTTGGGGCTGTAGAAGTTTCTGTACCTGATGAGTTCCAGTTGTAGAAGTTCTTGGTTTGCCTGAAATATTGGTTTTTTAGTGAAGAGCTCCCCAAGAATACACCTAAACAAAGAAAACAAACACACAAACGAAGTTAGTACGCTCAATGAAAATAAGTTGTACATGAAGCCCAGCAGCCCCGCTTTATGCAACTTTCTGTGTAAATAGGGAAATAATTGGCTTTCATTTATTAAATGCCCAAAATGTACAAACAAAAGACATTTTTATTCTTAGAATGACATAAATTTTCAAGAGTACTTTAGAAAAATATATGTATTCTAATCACTCATTTGTTGATATAGCTGCCCATTCTTTGAACGTGAAAATACATAATTGGTTCAGAAAAATAAGACATGAGATTTTTAACATTATTTGAGAAAAAAAAAGAAAATACATTTTGCTTTACAAATATAAACATAGACTTGACCTGTTCTGTGGAGTTCATAAGTAGCTAGAATTGGCCCTAATCCCAAGGAAGCATTAAAAATACTATTTGTCATGTTTACACTTACTAAATAACTTTTGTAGAAATTTTAAACAGCTTTAAAGAATCTTGGATGACAAGATTAACAGGTACTGCCCAGACTTTTTGCCACAGGGGCCAAAAATATCGAGTTAAAAGTAGCTGATGGCCATAGAAAGTTTGATTATTGTTTTTTAATTAAAACTGCAAAATGTATTTTCATTTTAACATGTTCAATAGCAAACTAAAAAAAAAATATTTGAAAAAAAACAAAAACAAAAAAAAAGTAAAGTAGTTTACTGTATGGAAGGGGATGTGTAAATGTGTAAATCATTATAGATCAGAAACACAAACAGAGTTCCAGTATTACTACAACACATAATTATAAGTAGCAGGAAAACCTTCAGTACTTATTAACCGTATAAATTCATGCTGAGCTTAAAATTCGTCTGGCTCCCCAAAGAAACAGAAACGATACGCAAACAATTAATCTTGCAAATTGTTGATGTTGTTGCTTACATTGCAGAAGAAGTGCTTTGAAAACATCTGGTAGTTAATTAGAACTATTCTAGAAAAATACAAACACTTATAAATCGCAACATTTATTTTGGTATGGTTTATGCAAATGAAACTGGACAACCCTGTTTTTAGAAAACAAACCATTCGGCTTTCGTAAAAGTTGTTTCATGGTAAGAGAATTATGTCTAAAGGCTTGTTGTTGTTTTTTTAAATAACAAAAACAAAGAAAGGAAAATGCTGGATTCTGACTGACTGAACAGGCGTTCCATTACGACAGTTTTAGACTCACCCGCAGCTCCAAACATCAATGGCTGGGGAATACCTCTCCTCCCCAAGCAGCAGTTCAGGGGGACGGTACCATAGTGTGATTACTTTATTAGTGTAAGGTCGACTGCAGGGGAAGGAGGACAAAGAACACTGATGTTGTGAGGCATTCACACGCAACTTGCGCCCCCGTGTGTCCAAAACAGAAATGGTTCAGATGCAAGTAAAAAGATTGTGGCTCCATCTACTGGAGAATTACTCGCTTGGAAAAAAAACAACACAATTTTAAAAATTCATTCATGCAAACCCCAAAAATTTGATATGGACTACAACAGGGGTCTCCAAATTCAGTCCTTAAGAGTTGCTCTCCTGCACCAACAAACCTAAGTTACAACATCAACATGTGATTCAGTTCTGCAGCAGTCTGGTAATGAACCAGTCGGTTGATACAGGTACCCCTAGAATAAGGAGGCCTCTAAAAGTTGGAGGATAACCACTCTTAAGGACTTGAGTTGAATGTAAACGGACTGTGTGTTTATCTATTATGTTTTTTTTTTTTTTTTTTAAAATCTGAAAACAGCAGGAAACATCTATCCTGGCTCTGTCCAAAGGTCACAGAATCAGCGTACCTATTTTTTTTTTTTTTTTTTTTTTTTAATAAACACACTCTCACCTTTCCTCAGAGTTGTAAAGTCGAGCCAAACCAAAGTCTGCCAGTTTGATCTGACCTCTGCAAACAGAGAAATATCAACATCTGGCATGAGTAACAAAGCAAACAAGCTTTATCTCCATTAACCAACTTCCTTATTAAAACCATATTTACTTTGTTTCATTCATGGAACAATACAAAGAGTAGACAACGTGTTGGGGGGAGAGAAAAGTTTGGTCATTAGTCCGATGGGTTGTAGAAATATACAAAAAACAAAAACAACAACAACAACAACAACAAAAGACAGAACTGTAATCAACAATCACAATCCAAATAAACGTTGATTGGAGTGAGTTTGTTTTCTGACCTGTTGTTGAGCAGTATGTTGGAGCATTTGATGTCCCTGTGCAGGAAGTTGTTCTTATGGCAGTAGTCCAGGCCCTCCATGAGCTGACGCATGAAGCTGCGGATGTGTTCGTGGGAGAACTGGACCAGGCCTGACTCCAGGAGGCCCATCAGGTCGTGGTCCATGTACTCGAATACTAAATAAAATGCACCTGAGAGCAAATGGAAAAGATTACAGCTTAGAGAGAAGTATAAGCTCAGAAAATCTCAGCTGAGGCTGGTAGGAACATCTGAGCAGAAGGAGCTGGGGTGTTGCTGGGGAAGCGGGCGTCTGGGTTTCCCTGCCAGACATGTTATTCTGGTGGCCCATTCTCAGACAAGCAGAGCACAACACACACACAGGTATAGCTACTATTAAATGTCAGAGAAACGCTGTAAAATACTGTTTGACAGTTTGTGAGTGAATAAGAATTGAAGTAATGAAGTTCACAAACAGCTGCCCAATCCTTCATGTAATAAGCTGTTAAACACACGTGAACTCTTTTTCTCAGTTGGAGTGCTGCCATATGGAGCGTTTAAATGGGAGCAGCTCTACAGACTTGTATGGTAAAGGCGTATCTTGAAAGAAGCAAGAGTAACGATGTTTGTTTTTCTATCCAGCGCTCGATAAGTAAAGCTTTCCAAAGCCTCGAGCTACCCAAACAAACAGAAAAATACAAAGACTAAAAGGAAATCCACACCAAGTTTTCTGTGCTCTTGGACAGTAAACATTTTGCTTTAAAGACCATCCACTTTGTCACGTCATAGATTAAAAACAGAAATGTTTTTTTTTTCCCCCATTCACAGCAAAAAAACAAACAAAAAAAAAAAACATGTCTGACTATCTTTGTAGCCATCGTACCTTTGTCCTTTTTGAAGTCAAGTGCATCCTGCTTGTCGGTAACGATTTCCTTCATGTTGACAACGCTGCGATGTTTGAGCTGCCTCAAGATCTTTATCTCTCTGATGGCGGTGATGGGGAATCCCTCCTTTTCATTGTCCAACCGCACTTTCTTCAAAGCAACGAGTTCCCCTATAAAGAAAAGTGATGCACACAGGATTTACAGTAGAATGCATGTAGTTCATATCATCTTGGAATAATCGCAAATGCTTAGCGAGCCTGTACATTACCTGTGTCTTTGTCCTTCGCCTTGTACACTTGGCCATATGTGCCTTCGCCTATGATCCCAATTATGTCAAATTTGTCCACACAGCGTTTCCCCCAGTCACTCAGGTTATGTTTTCTCTCACCATAACGTGGGGAACAAATCCTGGAAATCAAAGAGAAACAGAAAAACAAAGATATGTGGGATTATGTGGGAGTAATGATGCAACAACAGGTAATGGGGGGGATTGACAACAGATTCTGACTTTGGTCTCTTTTTGAGGGGTTGCTGGGGGCCAGGAGGCGGCTGGCGGACAGGCGACTGAGGCGGCGATGAGTCGATTCCAGGCAAAGTGGGCGGCAGAGGGAGATCGATGAGAGACGGCCGGCTGCTGGACGTCTTTTCCTTTCTTGACGGACGCTGGGGAGGCGTGGATTTCTTTGGGCTGACAGAGCAAAGCAAACTAATTCAGAGATTAACCTTAATTTCTCTTATGTTCCAATAAATAAAATGATCCACCAAATTAACGATCCAAGAGCACAACTCTCTTTTATGTGACCATGGTGGTTTACTTTAACAGAGGAATGGCTGAAACGACAAAATGGTAATATAACCTTGCGGGAACAAAAATAGCTTTTGCTTTCAGTTTAGGGAAGAGAAAAAATACTTGTTCAGGTTTAGAAAGTAAATGCAGTGAAAAAAATCTGTAAAACAAAAATCTATATCCACATATCTTGACGTTTTGCTTCCTAGCAGTCAATTTTTTATGTTATAATTTAAAGTGGTCTATATAAGCTTCGGGAGCTTTGCTAAAAACTTTGTTGGTTTTGGTTTGGTCTCTTTTTCCAACCCAGACTCAAGTTTTCATGCTAATACAGAAGCACTGGAACAAAAACATAAAGAAAAACATGCTAAAAATCCAGGTTAAACATTTAAGTTCTCAAAACAAAAAAAACAAAAAAAATCCAGGAAACTTTTGATGAAGATTGAAATATAGGACTCCATTAAAGTTCTCTGCTTTGGAAGCAAAGCATAACAATAATAGGGATAGTTCTGTATGTGCATATCATATTATAATAAACTATTCATGCTTGGAAACGTGTGAGACGACTCACCTGTCCTGAGTGTTTCCCAGCAGCATCGGGGGCAGAGGGAGGGGTGGCAGAGTGGATGTCTTGTGGAGTGGTGTCTGGCGGACAGGACTGCGTGCAGGAACAAACCCTGGCGATTTAGCCTGGGACATGTGATGCGTGGCGGGCTGATTAGCCGCTTCTGGCTGAGGGGGCGGCGGTGGCGGGGGTGGCACCTGTGTGGCAGGTGAGGGGGGAACAGGAGGGCAAGGCTCAGGAGGAGGAGCAGAGGAATTGGTGGGAGAGGAAGGTAAAGGTGCCGTAACTTGATCTTCGCTCCTGGGAGTATCAGAGGTTATTTGTGCTGTTGCTTGAGCCTGGGTTTCCACCTTTGCTACAGGGTCTCTTTCTACCTGTGGCGGCTCAGTTTTAGCGGGCCGTGAAGATGTGGAACTGGGGAGTTTTGGGGTGGATGGAAGAGGGGAAGCGGTGCCGCTGGCGTTGGCGCGAGCGGCCGCCTCGGCGGCCAGGCGCTCTTTCTTTCTGCGGGTGAGCTCTGCACCCAGGCTGGAGTTGAGGGGCAAGCGGGATGCAGGGGGGGAGCGGCTAGCTGGACGACTAATGTGGGAGCTGCCGCCTCCTAAAGCTGAAGACGGATGCCTCTTGTTGCGTGAACGAGACGAGGAGCGGCGAGAGGAGTACTGCAGCGGGGAACGACTTCTGGAACGACCCGAGCGTCTGAAATAAGACAAACAAACTTTAAGCCACCCTAAAAGATCTTCGAAACACAATTGAAAAGTTATTAAATACAGATGTTCACTGAAATAACCTTAAAAATGTCATCACTATGTAATATAGACAATCATTCAATTTATTAATCTAAAATGTACAAAATGTTTCCATGCATTTCAGCTTTTTTTTAATAGACTTGATTTTTATTATCCTATTCAGAAAATGAAGCCTGTCACAATAAATTTAGCTGGACATTAAATTGTCCTAGTAATTATTACAAAAAACAACAATAATGACATTGTGAGACCATTTTCAAGTAATCTACTGATAAAGGCATAATAATGCAAGTTTGCCCTTTCAAAGATCAATAAACTTTTATTTTTGTAAACACTTAACACTAGAACTGGAAGATATGAATATCCAAAAAACATGACAGCCAAAAACAATAAATAAAACCCACTTACATCTCAAACTATAAATAAAATGGACGCAAACCAAATTGGCCCTCAAAAAAGAAATTGAGCTAATTTTAATTTATCTTGGGGTTTAACTGATTGACTGCAACAGATTTACTGATAACATGCAGTTCTATCACCCACATAACATTAACCAGAAATTATCTGCTTTGGAATTTAGTGGTAATTTATGTTATGTTATCATAGAAATCTATTATTTCTATTCTTAGTTTACTTGCAAGATTAAAATAATAATAAAAAAAGAAATAAATAAAAGAATTTTTTAGTGTAAAGATGGATGAGCTTAAAGTTTTTACTCTTATTCCAATTATTCAGGTTTGTCAGGGTGAAACTGTTAACAGTTCAACCTGACTTCAAACCAATAAAGCAGGTTTAATATATTCCATAAGACATTCCTGATTACTTCTCAACTCTCCTCTTGAAATGTTATATAGTTTGCTACACTTAATTATTCAGATGTAGCCAGGTAAACACCTATAAAGTTTAAAGGTTTGCACAAAAACAAAAAAAAAATTAGCTCCGATTTCCTTAATTATGGTGATCAGCTGATTTTATACACCAATCTCATTCACCCCTGCAAAGGTCTAAAAATTAACCCCTGTACTCTTTTACTCTGTGAGAGGTTTGACTGACAGACCCACCCACCAAGTCATGTCTACACATTTTCAGTTAACAATAGTCACCCCACTAAATATAATAGCTTTCCTGCTATATTCAGCAACATTTCAGACAAAAAAATGTTTAAAAAATCAGTATCGCCCAAAACTGGAATCGGCCGTTCAGGGTTTTTAAAGATCGGTAATCGGCGATCGGCTGAAAAACCACAATTGGTGCACCCCTAGTTTCAAGGTTTCCTAGATGTACTCACCGAGACGCTGGGCTTAAGCTGGAGGACCTGCGGGTGGCATAGGGGCTGATGGAGCGCCTCCTGGAATAAGGGCTGCTGTCCCTCTCACAGCTGGAGGACCTGTGCCTGTTGACATAAGGGCTGTCCGACCTTTGCCTGCTGCGGCGGGACAAATCCCTGTAGGGGCTGGGGCTCTTCTGGGCTAACCTCCGCCTTGAGTACCCGTCATCCCCCTGTTGTCCATAGTTGGAGCCCAGTGGACTCTCACTGCCTCTTCTGGGACTGGATGGTACAGCAGAGCTGGCGCCCTTTCTGCGAGGGCTTCCCCTGCCTGACAGCTTCACCTTAGGGCTCGACTTGTGACTCTTGGAGGACTTGCGGTGAGTCCTGTCTGTCCGGCTCCTATGGGAGGAGCTTCGGTTTCCATCTCCTCGGCCTTCTCTCCGTTGTTGCTTTTCTTTATGAGACTTCCCTGAGCGACCGCTCTCCTTACTGCGAGATGAAGATGTGGAGGATGTGGTGCTACCTACACTGGCTGCAGTCTGTACAGAGAGCGTTGACTCCCCACGCTTGGTGTCACCTTCTGGTTGGAGCTGGCGCTTGGACGAGGAGCCTGATGAAGCCGCTTTCTCCTTGACTTTCCCAAAATTACCTTTTTCACGATCTTTGCTGCTCTTTTTCTTGTACCCATGCTCCCCGTTTCCAGAGTCTCTGACTTTATTAGGGTCCTTAGGCTTTTTCCGAGTGTGTCTTTGACCCTTGCTCTCTCGCTCAGGTTCTATGACGATATCGTCCCCATCGTGTTCGGGAGAAGGCGAGGGATCCAGTCGGTCCACGACCCCCCTCTCAGAAGGCCTGTTGGACGGGGGATCCGAGAAAGTGTCCGAGTCGGAGCTGATGTCGTCGTACTCCACCAGAGGCTTCACCGTGTTGACACCAGGAGGCGCCGTATTACCGGGGGCAAAAACTCCGGGTCGCGGTACCGCCACGGATTCTCGGTTAGGTTTGTTTGATTTATGCCGTTTTCGTTTCGAAGATATCATGGAAGATTTTAACAGCGCCTTACTGTCTTTGCTCGTCATGTTTCCCTCAGAGGTGTGAGCTGGGCCTTGGGTCTGGTGTGGCACGCCGCCGCTCGAAACAGTCTTCCTCTTGGTCCCATGGTGTCGGTCCGACCCTGGCATACCTCACGCCGGCTTCCGTGTTCCGAGAGATTCATCCACAAGAAAACAACGGCTACTTCAAATGTCAAAACAAAGAGTTGCAAAGCAGAAACAGAACAAACACAAGCACAAAATAAACACTCTAGGCCGCTCACGTACAGTCCTCCTCAGCGCCAATTCATTCCATTAGCTCACCGGAGAAGTTTTCCAAAACAAGAACAAAAAAATCCAAGTTGGTTTTCCTATGCAGCAAAGTTAGCACTCCGAGACAGTCACTGAATGAGGAAGGTCCAAACCAAACATAGGAGCATTGTGGTGTCGCCTCCGTCTCAACGTAGCTAGCACAGCTAGCTAATGATCGACAGCTAGCGAGCAGACTCCTAAAAAAGAAAAAAGTCCCTTTGTGAAAGGTGTCCTTGTCCGGTGCCAAGTTAAGAAAACGTATTATTATTCCACAGAATAACGGTCTTAGCTTTCAGAAACAAGCAGACGCCTTGAGTAAAAGACGCTCGTTTCTCCAACAAAATGAAAACTTGACCCGGTTGGTACTGTTTACATGTTCCCTTTAATGTAAGTTTTATCCCCTATAGATTCAATATTGATTAGAAATTATAGTATTTTCGTGTGTAGTAGATGTTCCTGTTTATTATTAATGGCTCTGGAAATCAACCAGGCCTATATTTAGGGCGATGCTGGTGGATTTTGTATCATCCACAGCCCTATCTGAAGAAGACTACAATCGCCATTGTGGCTCCTGTGACTAGCAACTTCTGCGCACCAGCGAATTAACCGGAAGAGGGGGTGCAGTCAATCTCGAAGGTATTCCAGTAACAGCCTATCGCAAGAAAGAGCCCGCCTACTGCTCTCGCGATGGCGCGACGGGAATGAGAAAGGTGGCAAGTTGCTCAACAACTGTTTTTACCCTGTCAGTTAATATACAATGATCACGTTTTGATTCCTAAAAACAAAGCAGTCCTCATATTGTACTTTTCTTGTGGGTTTAATTTGACACCTACTGACATCATTATATTTCAGAGTTTCTTCATACAATAAAAATGTTATTGTTTTTAGAACACTTTTTTTACAAACCCGTTTCAAAGAAATCTTAACAATACAGAAAAAATGTAAGTAACACATATAAATAATAAAAGAACCAAACGCTTTTTAGTCGTCAAATTCAATGAAGGTGAATATTATTTAAAAGTAATTTATTCTAGTAACTTGATTCACAAACTGAAACACGTTAGACTGATTAATTATGCACAGATTGATGTTTTAAATTCTTCATTTCTGATTAAAGTATTGGTTTTCAGCCTCTAGCTGAAAGCATGATGCCAGGGATTAAAATATTAGCTATATATGTGACTGTATTTGTGTGTGGGTTTTAGATATTTTTGCATTTGCAAACTACAACCTGGCCTTTTATGTTTGTTTTCCAATAAAGCCTTCTTTCTCCCTGAAAGACCTTTCAGCTCATCTACAGAACACATTTCACTTTGGAGAATAACACTGTTTTACCAGATTCACAAGGTTTTCGGCTTTTGTTTTGGGATTAATCTATGTTTTTTGAACAAAAATGCATTAATCTTCGGAACACAGAACCCACCTCCTTCCTGAGCAGTATATGTTTATATGTACATATAATTGTGTGAACAAATGAATACAGCACTTTCAAGCATCTGGAAATTGTTCCCAAGGATGAATCTTGTGCAGCTCCACAATTGTCTTCCTGATGTCTTGGCTGATTTCTTTTGATTTTTCCTGTTGTGCCACACCAAAAAGCAGTGTGCTTCAGGTGTGGCCTAAAATACATACACATATATGACTCCAATTAACTCAAATGTGTCAATTTACCTGTCAGGAGTTTATGGAAGGAAAGCCAAAAGCTTGACTTGCATGTAAACTTCTGAATTCAAAGAAAGACACAAAAAACAATACATATATAAAAAAAGAGTTCTTGCTAGGTTTTCTGGCATTAAGCAAATAGAAATAATTTTGATAATTCTATCTTACCTAAATCTAAATAATCCTTTCATTGATTTAGATATATTCCTGAACTCCCTAAAATGTTAAATCTCTCTTCATTTAAGACAATATCATTATCAATGCCAATTTATTTATATAGCATACAAAAACAACATACATTGACCAAACTGTTTTGTAGCTCAGTTAAATGAGCTGAGCTACGTTTAATTAAAAAATGTATTATCTTAGAAGAAACGTATCAGAACATGATGCATCTACCACCCTGTTTGTCCATGGACATGGTGTTCTTTGGTGACATGTAGTGTTGTTGTTTGTGCTATTACAAGCTATTTTGAAAAATGTCACAAAAGTTAAACTTTGGTTTATTCAGACCACATGCTCACGTTCTTACTTTCGTTTGAATTTCGAAAAAAATGGAAGCTTGCCCATGGAAGGTCATTAAGGTAATGTTATTTTGCAACATTATCTGTCCCACTTTTTTGTTGTATGTATTTTACCATCCACATAGTTGCTACTGAAAAAATACACCTTCTTTCAAAACATCTAAGACAAGTTTTAGTTGCTCAGTGACATTGGTCAGTGAGGTTTAACTGCACAATTTCCAAACCTCACTAAAATCTAATTTGTTTGGGTTGCAGTTCCATTCACAAAGCTTTACCTAATGATAAGCAAAAACTAAAATAATCTTTTAAATAACTTCCAGATACCACAACATCCTTCAGAGGACTTTGTTGATAACAGGTTTCTTTAGTTCTTTAGTTTTCTTTCTTTTTTTTGTCAGAATTAAAAATTTCAGATCACCAAAGAATTATTATTATGAGACAAAAAATTTATTATTAAATAAATAAAACAATTTTTTCACTTGATAAATGCATTCTGCATGTGGTTCCACCATAAATTGTATAACACAAAATATCCCCCCAAAAAACATTGAGATCGACTTTCTGTGTACACCTTTTTTGTTTGTTTTTTAGTAAAATAACTAAAAAGAAAACAACAACAACTTAATAATTGGAGGAGAATTGCAAACTTTTCATTTGTATGTGACATTTTAGATTAGTCATTTGATTTAAAGGTTTACCCACACATTCATATTTGCCTGATTGTCATGCAAGATCTTTTTTAAGTTAGCAAAACAAAAATAGAAAAAAATATATACTAGGAAAATGAACGGCTCGATATCATAAAAAGTTGATGCAGTGGCATTTTAAATTGGAAATCGTAATGTGAGGATAAAAAGCGTTAGATGACATTGACTTGTTGTCAAGCATGTGTTTCCAAGTATATAGCATGGCGAGCAGTCGTTCTGGATGCTGATTGGCTCCGATGGTCATGTGGGTGTGGTTAATGGAAACGAGGAAGTGGCGATTCTTACTGTAATAACAAAAGTCGTAATGTATGTAAATGTGATAGACTGTGGTATTTAAATGGCCAGCTGAGTCACATTCATACAAAACAATTTAAATGCCCTGTTCGTCTTTCTGTTACGCTATAAAAATAAATTAAAGATGTAAATCTTATCGTAGACTGTTTATTAATTGTGCGTGGGAAGATGAGGGAGTTTTATATTATATGATAATGCATTTCATCTGTATTTTGTGTTATGAAATTGTTTAGTTTTGTGAGGATTTCATATTTGTGACCGTTTCTATGAGTTCATGAAGCCTGTCGGGCCAGGTATTTGTGCTACGTGTGCGTGTTGAAAGGTTGACACCCCGCATTGATATCTTTACTTCAAGCTCCAGTGAACAAGTAAGTAATCCAAGTAGTCATTTTTCTGCGTGGGAAGTACGTGACTTGAAGCAACAGGATTATATTTAGTTTTTCTGAGAGGTGTAGGCTCAGTTTTAGGCTCCCATGCCTGTTGGGCTATTGTGTGGATGGATATAAAGCTGCACGGGGGGGAGGAGGAGAGGGCGAGTAGATAAGAGGGAGAAGTGGTTTATTGGCTGGCTGCTGCCACTAAACCCTATTTTTTTCAACAAGAAAACAAGAGGACTTGTCGTTTGTGTTGCAGGCCGTAAAGCAACAACATCGCAACCCCGGGAACAACGGGAGAGGACATGATAATCGTGGATCGGGCCCGTATTTCTATTCTGCAGCGCCTACGCCGAGCTCATTGAGTCGGTAACCAGCGTCCGACATGGGGAAGGAGGTAAACGGTGTTTCACGGAGCCGGTTTGAGGTGAGTTAACCTCGCATGTTGACTGACAGTCGGCGACACACACACGACCGAGCTGTTAGAAGCATTAGCATGCGGTTCCGAACAATGGCTGTCGCTGTAATTATTTTAAAACGTCGTTGCAGCTTCCGCAGTCGGTGTTTAGGATTAGGTCAAAACACTGTTGTTTTTGTTCGGACAACATACAGCCGAGGCCTGGCGTGTCATCTGGCTGGGGACACAGAACGGCGTTTTTCCGTCCAACCTCGTATTTCTTTCTCTGCTAAAGGCTAAACTTGGTGCTTAAAATGTTCACTTCTTTTACATTTGCGCAGTCAAAACAAAGACAGCGAGGCTAGGGAGCACGCCGAAGCACAACTTTCGTACTTTTAGTCAGGAAATTAGTTTTTATTGTTGTCTTTTAAGCAGCTTTTTCTCTTTATAAACATGTAACACTGTAATATATGTATCGCTTTTGTTTGGGCCAACCCGATATTTGTGTACAACTGGGGTCGCGAAAGGGGGGCCTCTGCCTGTGAGTGCTTCCCTCAAATACAAACAAATGACTACAAACTGCCTCAATATAACCTGCGTGGAAAGCAGGATGGCCACTTGGAGATAGGTGCAGAAAGTAATCGGAAGTATACCTAGAAACTTTGTTAGCTGAATATTTGGGGGAGATTTGGACATATACCACGTATCTCACCGGTGACATTGACCGGTGTAGCCTGAGCAGTTGATGTTGTTTAATCCCCAGCTAGCATGGGATTTGTGTGTGGTTTTATTTATTTTTAACGGCGCAACAGCTGACTGACTACTCAGAAGACTCAGGCCGTTTTACCTTCTGGCCCGACAGCTGCGGCCAATCTGCTAAAGCTAACTGGAATTCGGACAGGAGGAAACCGGAAATGGCTTGTGCAGGCCTTCAATATAAAAGTACTTTTGTGAAGCAAAGTTTGAAGAGGATACGCCGGACAATATTTCTTTTACAGACTTACTTCTCTAACCTTTTCTGGACTTTCGTTGTTGTTGTGTGTGTGTGTGTGTGTGTGTGTTTTCAAATTGATTGCAAAATGAGTACAATTTAATTTACCAAAATGAACATAAACCTATTCATCCATTGCATACATGCCCCTTATCTTTTCATGGTCTTAAGTGGAAGTAGAACAAGAGGGGAGACACAAGCTGTATAAGTCACTGTCCCTAAATGACCTAAGGACAATTTAGCAATACTAATAAAGCTAACTTTGATGTTTTTGGCCTGTGGGAGGAAGTTGGAATTCCCGAAGAAAACCCATGCATGCACTGAGGGAACAAGCAGACTCCACGCAGAAAGACCCCGGCTCTATTTTTTTCACACTGTGTTCTGCCCTCATACACAAACCATTGTGTAACTTTTTTGTACTTAAACCAATGCCTATCCATTTGTTTCTAGATTGGTTAAGTCTGAAATTATTGTGATGAAATGTAAGAAGATCATTGTTTTTGAGGATTAAAGTTACTTTTTTTTGTCAAAGTTGTCCTCTGCATTTATTTTATTGTGATCCCTATTTTGCCTTTTGGCTTAAGTAAAATTTGACAGATTATGCTACTCGAGCCATCCAAAATGGTAGATACTGTTTATTGGAGTCATGTAGCCACATTTTTAAAAATATAGCCAGAGGAATATATAGAAAGTTACTTGTGTGTCTTGCAGCAGGAAAGCTATAAGTCATACTTGGAAAATATGGGAACAAAACTACAAGGCAACAGAATAATGCCAAAATAGTTGGGTAGCCTTTGATCAATTAACTTTTTAATAATAAGCTTCTTAAGAGACTTTATGCATTAACTAGATGTCTTCAAGCACTTTCTAACAGTTAAGGGTAAACCTTCAAATTATAATGTAAGGTGGAACATTTCTTTCATTTAGTTAATATCTTCAACACTAATAGGCCACGTTCAAAAATGTAGAGGTTTCTCGACTTTTACTTTGAAATGTCTCAACGGAAGTCCACCTAAATTCACATCATCAACATAGCCTTTGTTTGCTGGCTCATAACCACAACAACCTAAACTGTATTTCCAGTCTTGGCCTTCAACACTGAGGCTTCAGTTTTAGGTAAAAATGCCCCAAAAAAGGGACTCGTTTTAACATTGAATTAAAATGAGTCATAAATTTAATTAGAAAACTCAGTGCAGGTCAAATGCTTCCAAAATTATGCCATGAAATAGAAATATGAAGAAATTCAAATACTCCTACAGTATGAGCACAAATTATATTAAGCCTTCTCTCAATATTTGTTCATTTATAAATGTACTTTATTCCTGCATTTTGGGCTTGCAGCTTATTCATTAATAACTTCTAAATTAGTTGGAAAAAATGCATTAATGTAATTCCCCATGGTGTGGAGTGTGTCATTTAAAGCAACGGCAGAATCTGGATACGGTTGGGGAGGTCATCAAAGAATTGACATGGCAACTAAAAGGTGGTCCTCATTTTGTTGATCTATCAACTTGCTGCCAGGATTTTAGACAAAACCCTTTCAATAATCACTTTCTTTTTAAGAGTTTTGTCTTACTTCTACCTGTTTACTTATTTTTGTTTTGGGGTAATGGAAGCTTTAGGACAAACAGGTTTGTTATTGCCGGGATGATTGCAAATAGTTTATAAATCAAAATTGGGTCAACGAGTTATGGGCGAGTTACAGGTATCAGAACATGCGAGTGGTTATGGTGTTTTTAATGCCACAGTTTTCTGATTTTCTCCCCCCAAAACAGATGACACACAAACTACTATGGTAACTGGGGCTGTATGGAGCTTCGAGCAAAGTTGCACTAAGTTTCCCCCACCTGTTGCGAGGCAATGCCAGGCAGGATTTAAAAAAAAAAAAGAAGTGTTTTAAAACTACAGTTGTCAAGGTACAATCGACAAATCTGCCAAGTACTTGACTGCTCAGGTTGGCTACGTGAGCATTTAGACCAATTAGCCAACCAGTACAAGCTTCCTTGACTCGCAGTGTAATTAGAGCTGAGCAGTAATAATTTATAATATTCTGCATAATTGACACTTGTGCTACCACTGAACTGAACAGTGGTGTTATACGATTTCTAAAGTGTATGTATCATAACAATACATATTGATAACTTTATAACAAATAGTGGTGTGGGTATATTATTTTTAGCAGGGATTTAAATACTTGTCACTCTTTTGTTTCTGTTTCAAATGTAAGTGACACTTAGCTGTGGTATTTTCTACCCAGTAATGTTAAACCGTCAGAATATCATACTGACCAACGCATAGGCTCAATGCAGGGTCATCTCTAATTGGTTTGTGTTAAGTGACTTAAAGGGAGCATGCTTCCTTATAAAGGAGTCATAAAGATGAGTCTTCTGAAGACACCCAAGTACAAGAATTTGAATGAAAAATGACTGAAAAAGAAATGCACTGCTGCAAAAAGTCCAAATAAATATTGCTCAGCATTTTTGAAAATTACAGAAAAATCTGACTTATTTTAAGACCAATGTGTCAAAATGAGAAGTAGATCGAGACTTTGCAAAGTATTATATTTTGATTTCTAATTTAACTACGACAGTGTTGTCCAGAAAATCATTTCTGTTTTAAACCGCAGAGGCAGTTTGGTTTGTGTGTCTTGTCTATGTAGATTCCTAAACCTAAATTACTTTATTAAGCCACAAATGTTAAACATGTATAACACATTTTTTCTGTTTGAGCCATTTTCAGCAAACGAATAGTACAATATAATGTCTAATTACGGTTCCATGGCATTTCCTGAACAATTTCAAAGATATTCCACTGTGCTTCACTGGGTTCCTTAACTGGACTTTGGAGCTTTTCAAGCTTTCTCTCAGACTTGCTTTACAGGTCATAGTTGACCAGTGGAGACAGCATAATGCTTGCATTCATGCAGCATTAGGTTCATTTTATGTTAGATCACAAAAGGAGACAGTGTATGCCTGGTAAACAAACATGCACATCTGCCTCCCTGGAAATGGCTCTGGACTATTTGGCCAAAAAAGAAGTACTCTGGAAAAGCGAGCCCTTGCAGCCAGTTTGCCCCAAATCCAAACAGCGAATGTCTGTCCCTTCCTTTTCCCTCAAAATTTTACACGTCTGTGCTGGCAGGCAGCCGCTTGTGTAGACAGCTGTGCGTGTGTGTGTGTGTGTGTGTGTGTGTGTGTGTGCGCGCGCGCGCACACGCAGAGTTTGTGTTTATCAGAAAGACATAGAAAGGCTTTGACCCAAAGGCCCACTGGCTCTCTAACGGTCCAAGCATTAATTTCAGCCGGCAGACATCTCAGTTTGTTTTTATTATTTCTGCAGATGAATGGGTTGAAGTGCCACAATGTCCAAAGCCATTGTGTGGTTTGGGACGCCCATAATAAAAGCAGCCCACTGTTGGGTGTCGTAAATTATTGCTATTGTTTAAAGGCGGTAAATAAACTTTTAATTTAGTTTCAATTGTTGGATGGCTGATTTGTTTAACTGACAAAATGGCAGATCAGCGCTAAGAAAATGCCTTAATTTAATGTCCAAGGGAAGCCCTGAGTGACGCCCCCTTACCACTGGCACTTTGGTTTGGATTTATTGTTCCCCAAGCCTGAGCTGGGAGTAAGGATTGCTTCATCTCTGGGTGCTCCCAAACATCAGTTTTCCATTCTGCAATCTAGCGCAGGCCCGACTTTCTTCCACAAAATCAATAGGGTACCCTTTCTTTTTGAGACAGTGGGTTTGTAATTGCATCTATAATGTTAATTTACAGTCTCTGTATGCGAAGACCGTTTGTGTGCGCGAATTAAAGGGGTTTTATTTGTGGTTTCTCAGCATGCAGTTATTTCTTTGGAAATCCATTAGACGGTTGCAGGGAAAGAGCCGTGAAAGATGCAAGCTGGCTGATTCTGGGGTGAACTCGCAGAACTTGCTGATGTGCAAACTCTTTAGTGTAAACAGAAGAATTGAGATACTGTGCACCAAAAATGATAACATGAAAGCAAAGGCCGCCACAGCTGCTTGTCTGCAAGACAAAGTCCGCTCCTGTTGATTTTCTTAGAGAATCCCAAATATCCATCCTGCGTTCTGTGTTCTTTCCACAATTACTAAGAATTCCCTCTAGATCAACTTCTGTCAATGACTTTACCCATCAGTGTATTGGACTTCTTTTTTACGGACTAAGTCACTTTGAGACAAGCCGGCAACACTGATATCCTCTCTTTTTTGTTTCAGATGTTCACAAATAGTGACGAGGCAGTCATCAATAAGAAGTTGCCTAAGGAGCTGTTGCTACGGTGAGTGACATTTCAGAACCTTTGAGTCAGCGTGTCTGCAGGTTTTGTAAGACTGGGGGGGGGACTGAGACGTAAACTACTTCATACTTCACAACCTCACTTTGAATCAGCAAAATTAAGCCAATGCTACTAATGCCCCACCTTTTCCTTTCTGCAACCCTTAAGCACCACATTCACAAACGCACCCGCACGCTGTGCATTTTGCAATCATATCATGTATGCTCACTGGCCCAACCACCCATTTTCCCTTTTAATACCCAACTTGCTCTGCTCCCCGAATGCTATAAGTATAATTAAAAACAGATGCTGGTGGCTATAAAACATTTAAATTGATTTCAGACAAAAAAAAAAAAAACAAAAAAAAAACCTCAAACCCCTTAGTAAACAGAAAATGAACACCATAACTCAACCCTGGTCCATGCCAGACAATCTCACTGCACTGCGACTGCTTGGCCAGGTGCAGAGCTGCAATTTCTGAAGTTGGCAGATGGTGCTGCGACTTGCTGTTTCCCTACTTCGACCCCAATATGCTTTTAGCTGCATTGCAAGATCCTGTAGATATTTAACTTGGATCCTTTTAGCGTCTTTGTGTTGCTTTTAAGAAAATGAAGCTTTCCCACAGAGAGACTAAGCATCTACTCTGCATACATCCAGTGATGTTGGCTGGTTTACTCTCTGCCTGGTGCTGCGGTTGCAAGCAGCTGTAGCATTGACCTGAGGACAACCTAAAATCATCAGACAGTCAAACAGTTATTGGCAGCGAAACAACTGTTGTGTTTAGTGGCTTGGATGAGAAGCAACCTTACATGTGGATTATACAGCGATCGTTCACAACTCGGTCCTTACTGTTTCTTTTCCCGAGAAAGGATTTTTCAACATGCTTTTAACAATCAATGGAATTCATAATTCAAAGTTTTTGAAAAGGTCATGTAATATTTGTGGCTCAATTTTATTTAGGTGGACTCGGGACAAAAAATATCTATTTGGATTGTAAAGGTTTCAGACCCTGCTCTAGGATGCCATTGAAGTGTTTTACTAGAATCGGACCTTTCACTATGTCACTTTAAAGTTTTTAGTGATTTGTATATGCTTTTTCATATGACTTTATTATAATAAAGCTAGCTGACGAAATATAGTGAAGATTAGGTCTTCCAATGAATTGATGTGTATGTAATCACTCTGCAAAAATAATTTCCCAACATAAATTGAAAACCTCCCGACCCCACTAAGGGAAAAGGGTGTAAAGAAAATGGATGGATGGATGGATAAATTGAAAACTGGAGCAACAAAATTAGCTAAAGCCAACATTTGTCACTGCCAAAACACTGGCCATGACTGCAGCCTGAAGAAGCATCTTGCAGCCACGGGGACCAGAGTCTTTAAATCGTCCCCGTCTGTCTTCCAGAATCTTTTCCTTTCTGGATGTGGTGACACTGTGTCGATGTGCCCAGGTCTCACGGGTGAGTCTGTGTTCACCGTTACCATATCTGCATGTTTTCTGTTCGCGTAAGTAGTCGGCAGGCGTAGAAGCGGTGTTGACTCTTAACATGTCTGCGTCCGTTTCTTCGCCCTCAGTCCTGGAATGTCCTGGCCTTGGACGGCAGCAACTGGCAGCGAATCGACCTCTTTGATTTTCAGAGGGACATTGAGGTGAGAAAATCCTAAGTTGGTTCCTAATTTACTGGTTATGTCACTTAAGATATTACCAAGGAGATAAAATAAGTAATAGAAGTGATCATATATGATGGAGTTTTTGTGTTTTGTTGCAGGGTCGGGTGGTGGAGAACATTTCAAAGCGATGTGGGGGCTTCCTTAGAAAATTGAGCCTAAGGGGTTGCCTGGGTGTTGGTGACACCGCTTTGAGGTGAGTTTGCCAGAAACCTAAGCTAATCAAATACTCACTTCAATCTAAACATTACACAGGAACAATCCGTACGGTTTTTACTGCTATTAAATCGATTTCTCTCTGCAGGACTTTTGCACAGAACTGCAGAAATATTGAGCTACTTAGCTTGAATGGCTGCACCAAGATTACTGACAGGTTTGTGTTTAGCTCATCTAGCAGTGCTGTATCACGCTTATTTTTTTTTGAAAATGTTAATTTTTTCCCCCCTCTCTCTCCGCAGCACGTGTAATAGTCTCAGTAAGTTCTGTCCAAAGTTAAAGCACCTGGACCTCGCCTCCTGTACCTCAATCACCAACCTGTCTCTTAAAGCTCTCAGGTATGTTGCATCAGTTCTGGGTCAGAATGTACAGAATTACAAACAGCCCTCTTAAAATGTTAAGCCTTTGTGATGTACGGTGGTAAACCACTTAGAATCTTTACTCACCTGTTAACGTAACCTATATGTTAAAAAACATAACTACACAACAAATTAATATGTTATGGAGGTGAATAAAAATAGCAAAAAGCTGTATTTACCCGTCTTATTACTTTGTTTGAAGCCCCTTTTGATTCAGTTTCAGCTTTAGGTGTTTTATCACCATCCCAGTTCTTGACTTATTTGATCTCTCTATCAAGGAAAAGTTCTCCAGATGAATTGTTTTGTGATAACACCGTCAGATTTAGATCTGAACTCTAGCTGAGCCTTTCCAAGACTTTAATTTTATTCATTGTTTGTTGTATACTTGGACTCATTGTGATGGCATAAAGTGAAATCATTCATTACCTTTCAGCTGACATCTGAAGGTTTAGCATCTGAACGAACAGATGGTTTATATATTATTGATAATTATCCCCTTAAAACATGAAATTGTCCTCTAAAGAAAAGCAGCCCCTCAACATGATGGTGCCCCCACCATGCTTTATTGTTACTCGGTTTCTTTGGTAACGAAGTGTTGTTGTGTCAAATGAATGTGGGGATTGTAGTTCAAAGGTATAAGTATGGTTTCTTTAGACCTTAACACAGAACTTCTTGAGAGTTTGGGACATTTTACCCAGGTTGTATATTTTCTTTGAAAGAGAAACTTTTTTTCCCCCCCCAAGAGAAAAAAAATACATATATAGATGATGTGTTCTGGAATTTTATCCTCTGCTATTTGCTGTCATTGACTTCCATTTGCAACACCTCAACTCACACCTCTGTCCGTCCTTTAGTGAAGGTTGCCCTTTGCTGGAGCAGCTGAACATTTCCTGGTGTGATCAGGTCACAAAGGATGGCATCCAAGCTCTGGTGCGCTCCTGTCCCGGACTCAAAGGCCTCTTCCTAAAGGGCTGCACACAGGTACTGCTGAGTGTACTACTAGTTCCTTGTATTGTTTTCTAATTAAAATAAGCAAACAGAATGAGTGACTTCCTGTTCAGCGGAGGAGGTTTTCAGGTAAAAGAGATGCTGGTTAGTATTTGCACCAACAGAATGTTGCATGCAGCCATTTTATTAACAGTCAACAGCCTTGCATTCAAAGACGGTTCAAGGTGTCACGGATCGCTCTGATCCGTGACACCTTTTAGACGAATTAGACGAATCACTGGGTTCAACGGGATTTGTAAAGAGCGTCATTGAATGACTGAACATCTAAGCATTGATACTTTCTTCCCATAGCTTGAAGATGAGGCTTTGAAGCATATCGGAGCACACTGTCCAGAGCTGGTTACGCTCAACCTGCAGACATGCTCGGTAAGTGCAATACCAAAGACATGAAGTTTGTACTGAAATACAAGGAAGGTTAGGTTGTTGTAACCTAATAGTTAGTGTTTTAAAGAAACGCTGCACCGATGCTACAAAAAGCTGATCTTATTCACTGAAGACATTCCATAACGGCTTATGGAACAAGTAGTTTAGCACTTTGTGTTCTTTGCTGCGCAAATACCGCGGTGAAGTTCGGAACTGCTCAATTGCCCTTAGGGGAAACTGCTTTGTTCAGTGTCGTTAAACGAATAAGCTCATTATCTCAAGGTATTTAATGTTTGTTGTCTCTGAATTACTTGCGGTACCGGTCTGGTGCTCAGAAGAAGCAAAGTGACCAAAGTAGTAAAGCATCGATATTCAAGGAGGATTTCTTTCTCTCCTGCAATTTAAGAGTCACTTGTAAATCTTCATCCAGGTGCAACTCTCTGTCACAGTTGCTGTAAAAGTCCTTCTTCTGCTTCCTCCAAAATTCTTTCCAATCATTTATAACTCTTAAGTTCTGAAAGAGTTTTACTCTGGTATGCAAAGGCATCTTTCCTAAATAAAGGTCACGACTCAAGCAAGAGAACTTGGATGTATTCAAAGTGTTTGGGTGAGAGTGAGGTACCCAGTGTGTTATGTACATATTAATGCCATTCTAGTTCATAATTAGGATTAGATGGAGGTCAGACTGCTTAATCTTTCAGTGCAAAAAGCATCTATGAAAGGCAACTTTCATAGATGCTTGGATACTTGTCAGGTTTTTGTTTGGTTAGCTTTCGAATATTAAAAATAGGCCTGTCACAATAACTGTCACACACTTTTATTCTGCACAGTGCTCTTAACATTAGCCCTCCTCATAAAAGCCCTCAAAATATGTCCAATGTCAAGCTGAATCAATGCAAGTAATGTTTACAAAAGATTGCATAAGATATCCTCTGTTTCTGGTGAGCATCTCTCTGTTTGAACCGAGTGTCATATGCTCCAGCAGCTGCCTGATAACACTTTTGTTCCACGCATTATGTGACCACTTATAGCCTTTGGTCCCCAGTGTATACAGGGCAAGCTTATTTCAAATAAATGTGCTAAAATACCCATCTTTAGTCTCTGTATGCAATGATTCAGCCTAATTTTAATGTTTAGTTTTAGTTTGGCTTATTTTGGAAAATTAAAATGCAGATCAAAAGATATTAAGGAAATTATGAAGTACGATCGTATAGAAAAACGTGAAACATAAGGGCACATTTACAGAGTATTAGTGAGAATTTAAATGGAATATGTAACAATGCAAATGTGTCACTAAGCAAATTTTAAGTTGAACCCCCGTAGTTGTACATCTGCTTTTTATTTATAGTGTTAAATAGACCAGAAATCATACTGGGAATAATGAGATTTCATTCCAAGCCAAAAATTCCATGTATTCAACTTTTGAATACACTTGACTTAAGAAAGTGCAGATATATATTTTTTGCCCATATTTCTAAAAATTCAGTTGACTTTTATTTATTATTCTGGTTAAACACGTCAACCTTTATTTTTTTTTTAATCTGGCTTCTGCAAAAAAAAATGCAGAAACAAATTAAATGCTGTCCTAAGCTGAGTTTATGGGCGTAGGCAGATTTTACTCTTCACTGCTTGGAAACACAGCAGAGTGTAAAATTGAATGAAAATTTTTAAAGATTTTTTTTTTTTTCTTCCTCAAATGAGCAGCAGATCACAGATGATGGCCTCATCACTATTTGTCGGGGTTGCCACCGCCTGCAGTCTCTGTGTGTGTCGGGTTGTGCCAACATTACAGACGCCTTCTTGCACGCCCTGGGGCAGAACTGCCTGCGTCTCAGGTACATCTACGTTCCCAACTTTATTGGAAACTTATCAGTTAAACACTTGCATGATCTCTGTCAAATTATTGCACAATTTCTCTTCATTCTTCCAGAATATTAGAAGTGGCTCGCTGCTCTCAGCTCACAGATGCTGGCTTTACTCCATTAGCAAGGGTGAGTTGTGGTGTTTGCCTTTTGAATGCGTGCCAGCAAGGCTTTTGTATTTTGAAAATTTAAACTTAAACTGACTTTACATTGAAATCGATAACCATAAAGTACGTCGGATTAATTTGAATGTTTTTATTGTTGTTGTTTTTTTTAGAATTGCCATGAACTTGAGAAGATGGATTTAGAAGAATGTGTACAGGTGCATACAAATATTTAAAGTATTGATAATGCAGACATTGTGATGTATAATTTAAACAGCAAGATTTTTATTTTTTTTCTTCTTTTCCCACACCAGATCACAGATGTAACTTTGATCCAGCTGTCCATTCACTGTCCTCGTCTGCAAGTCCTGGTGAGTCTGTGCTCTCCTCTCCAGCATGTTTTTTTTTGCTTCCGTTACATTTGAAATCGCATCTTTCGTTCTTTTTGACTAACCCGTGGCGCCCCTGCGTTCCCTCAGAGTCTGTCTCACTGTGAGCTGATAACGGACGACGGCATCAGACACCTCGGCAGCGGCCCCTGCGCTCACGACCGCCTGGAGGTGATCGAGCTTGACAACTGCCCCCTCATCACAGACGCCTCGCTGGAGCACCTGAAAAGCTGCCACAGTCTGGATCGCATCGAGCTTTATGACTGCCAGCAGATTACCCGCGCAGGCATTAAAAGACTACGGGTAAGTTGTGTTGGCTGATGATTCACAGGCATAACGTTCTGTAAACGTTTGTTTTTCTCAAGGCAACGTATGTCACTTATAGTGTGAAATTGATTTATATTACAGTGTGCACATATGTGATGTGAGGGAATTCTCTGTTCAGTTTTTTTTTGCTTCTCTACTAGAACATAAATATTTTGCTGCCCAGGTTTTCTGCTTATAAATGACAAAAAAAATAATTTTTTTATTGTGACCCTGTTTTTTGTAAAGCAAACTTGAATTCAGTGCCTTGAAAAAGCATCCGCACCTCTTGAACATCTCCACCTTTTTCACTTTATGAACACAGACATTAATATATACAGTATGCACCATTCTTATTTTTGAGGATTATTTTTATTAATCACAAACGACACCGCTTTCGGTCAACCTGTAATGTTTATAAACCTCAAGCATAAACCTGAGATATTCTCAAAACAAAGCCAAAACCTGACATGTACTTTCTATGTGCACAATTATTGCTTATGCAGAATTATTACTTTCACTTTATTATTTAAGTCTGAATGACAAACACCCCAAAACTTTCCAATAAATGCTTCTAACATTTAAAAACAACCGAGTGACTGTTACGGCCACCGTTCTTTTCAGCAAGTGACAAACCGTCTTTTCTTGGAGTCTGTCAGTTTCTTGATCTGTCAACGATCAACTTTCTGTGCAGCAGCAACTGCAGTCTCTCCGACACTGTTCAGAGAGGTGGACTGTTTTCTTTCACTGGGAATCTGTTAAAAAAAAAAAAAAAAAAACTTCCATGAGTTCTCAGTTGAGTTCAGGTCAGGTGAGGAAAGTGGCCGTTTCATAAGTTTTGTCATCTTCAGTGCTTCTACTGGCTAAACATGGAAAAAAAAAAAAAAAGAAAAGTCCTGCATAAAAATCATTCTCTTTTTGAAAGATACGGACTTCTTCTTGTTGAAGAAAGTGTTTTATAAAACTGGCAGTAGGCTCTGGAGGTTTTCCTTTTTGTCTTGAACCCGAATAGATCCAGCTAGTTTATTTTTGGTAACACCAGCCCATACTCGCCTCCGCCTTGCTGGTGTTTGAGTTGATGTGGAGTTTTGTGCCCCTTTTTTTCATACCATTACTTTTCTTGATCTATGGAAGAGGAATAGGACCTATGAAAAAAAAAATAAAAAAAATAAGACACACTCCTAAAAAAAAATACTTAAGTCAGTCAATCAATATTTTTATTTTTTTCAGTGACCCTAATCGTCTTCTGTATTGATCAGCAGGAACATTTAATGTTGGCCAAAGTGTATTTTCTTGTACATGCATAACATGGTAGATTTGGTGTCAACAGTCACAACTAAAAGTTAGTATTGTGCAAAGGGAACAAAAACATCACCCGTCAGCTCAAACTGACAGGTGATGTTTGTAGTAGCAGAGGTTTCGAGGATCTGCATGTGTTTTCTATTTAGTTTAGTGATCCGACACTTTAAACTTTTTTTGTCTCTTTCTTGGGAGCCCTTCTTTCCCTCTGTAGCTGTTTGTAGCACTTAGTATCAGTCAGTAGCTCATTGGCGGAAGTGAGAGCATGCGCTAAATAGTAAAACATAGTTTCACAAGGCCTCGAGGCAGATAATTTGACTCCAGGAGTTTTGCCCATGTTGTATCTGCAAAGATTTGAAGCACTGAAGTGTACAAATCCAAATGGTTGCAGTGTTTTTATTTCGGGGTGCCACAGTAAAGTGGGCTGAATACAAATCCACACCAGACTCTTGATTTTTGACATTGAACAAAACCCTGTAATTTAATTATTTCATTGAGATTTATTTGAAATCTCAATGAAATGCATTGAAATTTAGTTGAAACGTGATGAATATAAACATACTCCTCTCTGCCTGGTTCTAGATATCTATAGGAAAGCAGCTCCTAAGAAAAGATCATTTCAGACATGAATTTATCTCGATAATTTTGACGGGCTTCAGGAATGCATTGAAAGGTCTTGTTTTTGTTTTAATCATAAATTAGACTCCGAAGTCTTAATGTTTGTTCTTTTCATTATGGGTCTTGCATAAAGCGGTTGGAACTAGCTCCAACACTAACATGCTGCTTGCACACTAGTGATTCATGTGATTCAGGTGCATACAGCGAGGCTCCATATTTGGAGCAGCAGACTTGTTGCAGTCGTTCCCCACCAGCAAAGTCTTAAACATGGAAGGTAATCAGAGGACAGAGAGTTTGTTTAATGTTTTTCCAAACTGAATTTTGATTTCTGACTCACTGCACCGCCCACACGGAGCTGGTAATCGCAAGCTGGGCTCGTCATCGTTTGATCTCAGGCCTGCCCGTTTGATTTAGATGCGAATCAATCATAGCAGGACTACGCGGGTAAACAAGAGTTTGTTGCCAGTGGAAGACTGACTCAAGTGATGCTCCAATTTTATTATTTTTTTTCTGAGGCGTTAACAAATTTCCTATTTTTCTTCCTTCCCCTCAGACTCATCTGCCTAACATCAAAGTGCACGCATACTTCGCTCCTGTCACTCCGCCCCCTTCCGTCGGGGGCAGCCGTCAGAGGTTCTGCCGCTGCTGCATCCTGCTATGATGCAAAGACAAGAACCCCCCCTCTCCTCCCTCAAACCTCCCTACTCGGCGTGTTCCTCCCCCAACCCAATGCCACACCGTCTCGTCTTCTACAGAAAAAGGATACAGGAAACTTCATGCTGGTGTGCCCGCTCTGCTTTCTTCTTTCTCGGAGCTCCAGAGAACGACGGAGAACCAAACGGGATTCAAGATTCTGGATGAACTTCTCTGGAAATGGTTTTGAGTCCCAAATCGTACACGGTTAACACGAACATCGGTGGGCACATCAGTATTATTAAGAGGGGCTGTGCGAATAACAGCTGTGTTCATCAGTGCTACAAGATTTTCCTTTCAATCAGATGAAGTATGGACAATTCCCCCCTAAGAAAAACTGAGGATTTTCACAAAGATCCCCTCCTCCCAGTTTTTTTCCCCCCTGGTTCCGAAGGTCACTCAAAAGCTACCTCTAAACAGGAACTGCACTTGAGTAAGACCGACGTTTGCTGATTTATTTCAAAATAAAAGCAGCAGTGACGTAGCTGAAAAACTGCCAACACCTCCAACATACACACACACACACAGCAGCAGAGAGCAATTATTTTTGTTCCTTTTAAGAATATCTGCAGCCATTTGCACTTACAATGAAAAAGAGAAACAATGATCAGACACTTTACTAACACACGCTGGCGCTCACAGCCGTTCTCCTCTCGCCTCTCTCCGTTACAATCAGGCGCTTCAAGATACTGAAGAGAATAGAAACAAAAGTTGAAATATTTTTCTAGAACTCAGACTCACAAGTCGGGACTTAAGAAGATGCCAAATGTTGCATGTGACTCCTGCTAGTTCTTTTTTTTTTTATTTAAAAAAAAAAAAAAAGTGTAAATATATAGGACTGCAAGTCGAAGCCAGCTAAGAAGCAGCAACAGGACAGTGACGTAAGCTGTGGGTGGAGACATCCACCCATCAGAGGAAGCTCCAGCAAAGTCGGAGCACGCTCGTTTACACACTGATCTGCTGGGGAGTTTAAGCCAGATATGTCTGATTTGCTGGCCTGTTACAGCTTATGTTAACAACAACAAACTTGTTTTTTTTGTTTTTTTATTTCCCCGAGAAGAAGTGTAAAAATAAGATCCAACATCACTACAGGAATTCAAACTGAAGGACAATGGAAAGATAAAGCCAACTTTAAAAAAAACAAAACAATCAATCCTAGATTGTTTACTTTCAGTTAGTTTGAGTTCACTGAGTTGCTTTTTCTTTCGCCTGGAGGACTAAGGAAGCGGTCGGGGTCGAGAGCCTCAGCTCCTCGGAGGTCTTACAGGGATCCCTCCGGCCGTCCGGGACGAGCGACCCTGAACCCGCTCCGAGAGAAAGCTGACTGAATCTGAGGCCTGCAGCGGCGGAGCTTCTAAAGGACTTCAGCTCCGTGGCCCTTTGAAGTATTGAAGCCTTTTCTTATGAATCGCCCTGTCCTGCTCTCACACCTGCTTCATTCTATCTCTTTATATAAATGTTTTTTTGTTTCCCCCCCAACCCCTCCTGGCTGTAATTTCCTCTGAGTCTTTCACTCTCTTTGTTTTGCTGTGGTTTGGATTCTGTCTCCGTTGTGTTTGAAGCCATGAGTCCCGTTTCTACGGAATGAGTTTAAGCCCAATTTCCAATCCCGGTTTTGATCTGATGGAGTTTGTTTTCATTAAGTTTGTTACTAAATGTCTAGCATTTGTCCGTGGGAAGTGTTGGCATCAGTGCAATTGTATTTTTAAAAAAACATTTTTTAAACTACATATAAGTTGAGGCTAATGGCGATTATTGCTGAATGTTTTAAGCGAGGAGAAGGATCTTATCGCAGCAGAATGATTCTCATTTCCACCCACAAGCATTTTTTATTTGCCTTGTTTTAAGAAAAAGAAATCCTTTTCTCAATGTTCTCTGCCTAAATGCTTCAAGCAAAGCGATAAAGAAGGATATTTGTCACCAATTTAATGTGCATTGCAACAAATTGGCATTTGCCAAATCCAAAATTATGATTCTATTCAGTGTACATTTTTTTTTTCTTATTTTTGGAAGGGGCTTTACGAAAGAATTTATAAAGAGAGGAGTGTGAAAAGTTTGGAAAAGGTGACAGACTCTGTCTTTGAGCTCCAGAAGACAAGATTTTAATCCGGGATGTAATACCTGCTTGTCCTCAAGTTCACCAGTGCAGCTAATAGCGACGTGCTTTCAACCTGCTCCTGAACGTTTCATGTGTATTAAAGAATATGTCATTTGATGCTTCAAAAAAATGAAAAGAGAAAAACACTACAAGTTCCACCTTGAACTTATTTTTCCAGAGCAGTATCAAACTCTTATCTTTATATCAGCGCTCTATATCCCCTTGTTTACATGGAAGTTGGAGCCATCACGCTCCGGTTCTGTTCGTCTAATGCACGTTTTGTCCTAAACACTGGAGTCAGGTTAAGGAGAAAGGCAGAAGAAGCTGAATCAACAGTGTCTGTGTCGGAGGCAGAAGATTTGACACCTGAGAAATATAAAAAATAAATAAAACAAACAGGAGTTTTGGAAGTGACTGTAGTTCATATATTTACTGTAAATCTTTTCCTTTTTTCTTTCTTTTTTTTATAATTAACCAATATAAAGAAATATGTACGTATGAATAAATATATACCTATATTATTAAGACTTGTGTTTTTATTTTAGGTTTGTCATTGTTGACGGTAGATGGCAGCAGAGATCAGGTTATGCTGATTCCATCATTGCACAGTTAACATGAACATCGGAGTCATTATGCGTCTGCAAAGTGCCAAACATCTAATAATTCGGTGGGGGGGTTTAGCCCTCAGTTCAGTAAATTGACCTGGGAACAATTCTGGTATTAACTTGATTCAAAATATTTGCTTGTTTGGTTTACCACAACCTGCTTGCTAAAAACTATTTAAGAACTCTTGAGTAATTTGAATGGAAAATATTTTTTTCTTGCATAAATATCCCACATGTGGGTGCCTCAGGTTATATCTGAGTAAGATGAGATCTATAACTCTTCGCAATATGCATATTGTCAGCAAAATACACTGGCTGTCAGAATTATGACGAGATGTATGGACATGGAGGTACCAATTTAAGTCTTAATCAGCATCTTTTTCTAATTAAAAATGCTGATTTCTAATTTCTAAATGCATAAATTTGTAAACATTTTTAATCCACCTTTTTTCTTTGCAATCATCCCTTCATCTTGGAAGGCTTTCCACAATATTTAGAAGTGTGTATGGGAATTTTTTTTGGTTTTTTTTTTGCCATTCTTCCAAGAGTTCATTTGTGAGGGTCTAAAAATGTTATAGTTGATATATATGTCGTATCCAATCATTTTAAAAATGGGATTTAAAAAAGTTGCCTATAATCTCTTGAGGACAGGCCACCGCTGATGTAAGCTAAATTTCAGAGTTTAATTTTTCTGCCCGCATTCTTCTACATGTTGTCACAGTAGTTACATGTTTAATCAACAATTTAAAGTTCCAACAAATAACTGTTTAACAATATTAAGCCAACTAAGCAAAGTGCCAGATATCTAAGAACCAATAAAACAACCTGCCAAATCAAACTTTTGAGTAGAAAACTGATGTGAATTGTGTGAGGGTTTTTATTTTTGTGTGTGTGTGTGTGTTTGTTTTGTTTTGTTTTGTTCTGATTCGAAGGAGCCAACAGTTTCAGCACAGCTTAGCCGTCCATGGAGTTTGTTCCAGATCTGAATCAAAAATGTTTAATCCTGCCTCCCTTTTTAGTTCCAGTCCATAAAACACTAAATAAAACGAATCGAGATGATTCAAACCCGTCAAGCAAGTGTGAAGATGAGTGAAAGCTCAAGGAAAAACAGAACCCGGTTTTACATGCTCCATTTTTGTGGTGTTGGTAAAGACTACGGCAGCAGCATTTTTGGTGTGATCTGTGTTTTTCTATGTCCTGCTTTGACATTAATTCATTTTCACTTCACTAATGGACTTTTATGCTGATTTTATAATTAATGGGAGAGGCAGGATACAACTTTCCAGTCCATCACAGAGCAACACAGAGAAGCACACACACACAAACACACACAAACACTAATACCATGGGGCCAATTTAGAGAGACCAATTACCCTAACAGTCATGTTTTTGGACAGTGGGAAGAAACTGGAGTACCTGGAGAGAAAGCAGACAGAAAGATTCCTGATCAAGATAAAAACCCTGACCTTCCTGCTGCAAGGCAACAGAGCTAATCACTGCTCCTCCTGGCAGCCCTGATCTGAAAATATGAGACCTTAAACAATTTTACTGATTTAAAAACCTAGGTATAAAATCACCCTATCTTTTGGAGGAGTCATTTCTTCTTCTTCTTCTTCTTCTTCTTTTTTTTAAAGACTCCTTTTAAGATTTGAGATTCACACCAGGAGACTGAGCTGATCTGAATCTTTTTTTGGCACCTGGAGAACGAAATTTATGGTAAGAGGATATCTCCCTTGCAGAAATAAAACTAACAAGAGCTCAGACTGATGGCTGCAGACTTGGAGTGTCTCTCTTGGATATTTCTGTCTTTTTGCTTAGATTATTGTGTCTGAGGTGGAAGCACAGATGAACAATTGGTGCCAATTTATCCCAGAGGGCTCCCAAAGTGCAGCAGCTCTGGTCCTGCGGCTGCACCATGGCGACCGCTGTCACGGCTGGGATCTGTCTTCTGCCACATGAAGCTCATTTTGTTCCTCCAGTCTTCCTGTATCTCTCCCCTGTTTCCAAATCACCAAAGCTGAAAGTGTGTGTTCCACTCCTGTGTTTAGGGTTCGTTTTTTTTAAACGGAGTTATCGTGGCACCTGGGGTATCACACATAGAGATGAAAGGAAGGTGGCTCAGTGGAAGAAATGTAAATCTACCCCCCACCCCCCTCTCATTGAGTTGTCTCTGTTGTTCTGTTTTTCTGAGTTTGTACACAGATGGTTTGGAGCACAAATCATCGCACGCCAACATATTGTGTTCCTGTTTATTTTTAACAGCAAAGGCACTGCTATAGAAAAAAGTCTGCCATTTTTTTGTTTTATTTTTCCTCATTGTGCTCATTGTTTCTCACTCTGCCACATGCTGTCTCCTGACTCTGTGTGAAGATATAATTAATACTATAACTGAACCGTCTTCTTCACACACACACACACACACACACACACACACACACACACACACACACGCAAAGACTTTCTGGCTGCTAGAAGCCAACTTTGGTGTCAGGCTTTGGTGAAATAATGCAAAAAAAATGCAAAGATAATGAAAGTAACAGATGATTCTTACATTTAAAAGTGTCAGTCATCGTTTATTTCCTACTTTCATGAGAATAATAGCAGCTGCTACTTGCCACAAGAAAATGCACAATAAGAAAGTGGCCATTTTTTTACTTTTACCTCAGATTTAGAGCCGACAATGACCCATTTTGCAACTTTAATTATTCCGATGTGAGGGTGCACAAGCACAAGCTGTGTTTACCGCGAAACAGAAATGGTGGCAGATGAATCTCTGTGTTGCAAAACATTTCAAAAATAGTCCAGCAACATGGATATTTTTTATTTGACTGAGTCAAGTAGAAATTGATGCTTTTCATACTTATCTGTGTGACTGATGCAATCGTTGCAAACATATAAACCGCTTGAGCTTACAGTAAGACACTAATGATCAGTATGTGACAAGATCAACACAAAATATGTGGTTCACAAAAAATGTCACAAAAAAAGATCTGAAAAGTTTACTGTAAATTGGAGTTTTTTTTCCCCTTTACTCTGATGCTCCTGAATAAAATCCAGGGTGAATGAATAGTTGTCTTGAGAAGTCACTGACTCAGTAAATAGAGTAGGATTAGGGATGAGGATGAGAAGTGTAAGGGAAGATAAGATTATAAACCAAATTTTGAACAAAGTGCTTCAAAATATAATATGAAAATGGAAAGAGAATTGCACAGGTGTAACACTGCAATCAGCCCTAATTAAAATACTAGGCAAGGAGAGCATTAATTAAAGATGCACCAAGGCCCATGGAAACACCGGAGGGGCTGCAGACATCCACAGCTCAGTGCACCTCACAAATGTGGCCAAAAACAAGTCCAGTTTGCTTCACAGAAAACATGCAGACGAAGAGGCGCGGGGAAGATGAGAACAAAACTGAACTTTTTTGCCCACATGTAAAATGGCAAATTGAAAACCATCCTGAACACATCATTCCCACACAGTGAGACATGATGGTGGCAGCGACCTTTCATCAGCACTGACAGAGACACTGATCAGAGATGGATGTAGCCAAGCACAGGGCAATCCTGTATGGAACGCTGTTGGAATAAAATAAAACTGCACAGAGTAGTTTTCAGATTTTATTGGTAAAAATGACGTATAAAATTATAGACGATTTTGTTTTGGGCTGCCACATATAAAACACATGGAGTTAGTGGAGTGTAAATTGCACTATGTGTTGTTCGGTGTTAGTCTTCGAATATGGCATATAGTATTAATGGAGGACCCAAAGCAAATTTGGTTTAACATAACTAAAATGACCACGGACGTTTTAATTAAATTTTTTTTGCCTATAGTACAAGACATTCAAGACTCTACAAGCCAATTTGCCAATGTGCTGTTGGCAAATTGGCTTAAAATTTGTATGTCGTTTCAAAATAAATGATCTCTCTATGAAATGAGCCCTGATGGAGGGTTGAAATCCGCCAATCGTGCGCCTCAGACGCATGGAAAGGCGTGTCTCGGATTGCGCTTAAAATTATGTCTGTGTGTGAACTGCAGAGTTCGCTTTGAATCTTCAGCCAGTTGATCGCCTTAAATCTTTCGGAGGAGTCTTTTCTTTTTTTGTATGTGTGTTTTGTTTGTTTTTTTGGGGGTTTTTTTGGGTTTTTTTTTAAAGAATGTTTTGAGATTTGAGATTCACACCGCAAGACTGCGCTGATTTTTGGCACCTGGAGAACGGAATTGGTGCCACACTGGAGCTTTCTGGTGCGCGCCGGAGGACGATCCACGGGGCAATGCAGAGAGGAGACAGAGCCTTTTGCTGAACGCATGTCCCCGCATGGCTTGAATACAAATAAAGCATAAGCAGCTGGTGTATAAGCTGCACCAGTCTCCAATTTACCCAATAAGCGTGTGATTGGTGTGGAGAGTCACCTCGCAGGAGCAGCAGCAGCAGCAGCAGTGCGCACTCTCCATTTGACGTGGATCTGCTCTCTGCCGGTGTTTCTCATAAAGCAGTAGTACCCCGCCGACTGAAACCAGTTTGAGGAGCTAAAAGTTTGTTTTTTTTCATTATTATTTTTTTGTATTCTTGCTTGCATCGACCTCCTCCGGCTCGGTACCAATGATGACTGAGAACAGTGAGATGGAGAGCGACTCGCAGCTCCAGCGCTCCCCAAACAACATGCCCATCCAGCCGATGACATCCAAGGCAAGTGGCGCAAATTCCTCATTCGTTTACTATTCAGATGATGTATGTGACCTCTCGAAACGTGGAAAAAAGGACAAACACTTAAATTCAGTCAAAACTTTGCAAACTGTTCCCTCCATTATCCGATGGGAATTGGCTGAATAGTGACATTTGTTTGATCATGCTTTTTTTTTGTAGCGTCTTTTATTTGATTTTATTTTTTCAGAGCTGTTATAATTGATTATGAAATGGGGATGACAACATTTCACAAATGCAGTTGTATTCTTATGCCTGCGTCATTAGGCGTAATCTCCCACGTAACGTCTGATGTCACTTTCTCTCTTGTACGTTTCTTCAACACACACGCGGTTCAATTTTTATTTATTTATTTATTCTTTTATAGGTATTTTAATTTTATATTCTTGGTAAAAATAGCTAAAGATAAATGATAACCTTGAAAGCTTCAACATGTGCATGACTACGTTTTTTTTTTCTTTTGCTGAATAATTATCCAGTCTCTCACTTCTCACACAGGAATATGCACAAAGTGAAAGCTTTAAAAGTGCAGATTTTGACTTGAATATGCAGCTGGAGATCATTTTTTCCCCTCTACATAGGCCTACCTGTCAGGAGCCTGGACTCATTATAAAGTGCCTGTGATGCCATTTGAGTTGTTGACTCAACTGTTTAAACAAAGACGTGGAGCTGTGAAAGCTTTCCCTTGCCTGCTTTTTAATGGCAGAACACTGGCTCATTAGTTTGCTTCATGGACACAACTTTCCCTTGAGTGGAGTCTTTGTCTCCACCTCATGCCTCTTCCCGATGCCCACGCACAAACACTGCAGGCTGCACTTTTGAAGCAAAGTGACACTCCGAAGCAATGCAGTCAGACACTCCACTGGATGCTCTGTGCTGCATCTAAATATTTGATGTCCTCCGTGAGAAGCTGACATTGCTGCCAGCTAACTGTGCTCACTCCGGGGCGATCCGCTCTATATCCAACCTCCTCGCCAGCTGAGACCAAAGGAAATCATCGGTGATTCGACTCCAGGCAGAACCGATTGGTGTTCAGATGAGCTCAATGCCGGCTTTGGCTTAACTACGTTATATCTTTAATGACAAAGTCGTGGATTTTGTTAAGTGCATCCATTCTTCACATTGATTAATGAGGCCTTGCCTGAATTCCACTGCTTTATTTGAAATTCACTTTAATTCAGTGTAGAGTGGGAGATGAGTATTTATCCTCTGCAGACTTGTTCTGGTTTTGCATTTTGTCACACTTTAGCAAATTTTTAGTGTCAGATAAAGATAACCTAAATGAATAAAATAGCATTTTAAAAAGCGTATATCCAAGTTAATTTGGACCTAATTGAAAAAGTAATAACCCCATGAAATAACTGGTTGAAAACATTATTTTAATTTCTGTAACCAGCCACACCCAGGCCTGAGTATCAGCCTTGTGGCACCAGGAAATCACAGAATTAAGCCTGTCTGACAGCAGGTTTTGAAATGGCCTAGTTAAAGTTTGGACTTAAACTCATTGGAGGCACTGTTGCGTGATCTTAAGAAGGCAGGTGGTGCTCAAAAACCCACCAATATGGCTGAATTAAAACAATCCTGCAAAGAATTGTGGGTCAAAATTCTTTCATACTGATGTAAAATATTTCTTTCTACTCATTTATTTCTGCATAATAAATAAAGCCATAATTTAAAAACTGCATTTTGCATTTACTATATTATCTTTGTCTGCTGTTAAATTTGCATGATAATCTGAACCTGCAAATTTAACCAAAAAAACAGCAAAAATGGAAGGAATCTTTGCAGAGGCAAATGCTTTTTTTTTTTTTTTTACAGCTCTGCTTATAATAGCGAATGTCATCTCAAGGCACTTATTAAAATAATTTCATCCCAATTTCATCCAGTTACGTAGACAAATTAAATTTGAATTATAATATAGTATATTCAGATTCATGCCAGCTATTAAAAAGTTATCTAAACGAGACCAACAGATTGACGAGTCATTCATGCTGCCGCAATCCCTCATCCTGACGAAATATGAAGTGACAGTGGGAGAGGGCAACTCCCTTTTCACAGAAAAAATGTCCAACAGAAACTGTCTCATTATTGAAGTTTTTCCTGCCAGTTCCAGTTTTTCCAAACCAGTTCCAGTGCTGATGTGGTGCTAGTGCGTGTTTTACGCCAGCTTTTTCAGTTTCTACCGCCAAAAACTCTGGCATGAGAACTGATAACCCTGGTGCTAGCTATCTTGGCTCCAACTTTGAGTAGGACCAGAGAGAAGAACCGCTATCATCAGCGGCTGAGGGCAGAGTCATGGACACCAAATATTAAAATGTTACGAGCATCATATTAGTCCTGAGTAAGTTAAGACAAAAAACTAACAAAAAAAGTCCAAAACAAAAGCAGGAGATTGACTCTTGAGTAAAAATAAATAACCTAGCAGAGTTTAGATTGCAGTATTTATTCTTTTGTAACCTCATTTGTAGTGGATTGGCACTTCAGTTTAAATCTGTACCTACAAAATGGAGTTTATTGTGGAAAACTTGCAAATTATCTGTCAGGGTTGAAATAATATGCGTTGTTAAAGTCCCAGTCCCATGTCTATTTAAAACACCTAATCAGGAGCATTTCTGAAATATAAATCTCATCCACAGGAGGTAATTTTGAAGTAATCTAATCAGACTCAGACATGTGTCCGTGTCTTAATTGGACAGGAAAAGACTGGCAGAGAGAGGCTCCACTAGCAGATGCTCTGAGAAATCCACCAGCAGCAAATTCCAACATAGATGGATATCAAAAAAGACAAGAAAAAGAAAAAAAAAAATCAAGGACAGCTGTGTATGCTGCCAAAACGATTCAGAGGACAGTCAGAAAGTGTGGACTTTCTCTGCAGCATCCAACAATGTGCTGCCAACGTTGGCAGGATTGTGAGCACAGCAGCCAGTGATGTTGGTCCGTGTTGAGAGCTGTTTGGTCTCTCAGGGTACTTGATGCCGTTTGAGCGTTTCATGAGAGGAGTGTGAGAACAGGTAAACCACTTTTCTCCTCATGTAAATAATACGCCTGGGAGTTTTTGACCACTGTCAACAACAATACCAAATGTGTTTGCCCATTTCTCCAGTTGATTGGCCCATTGTTTTATTCTCAGCTTGCTCGCCAAATTACGATAATTTCACAAATTATCTAGTGTGCACTCTAGAATATTTATTCATTTTTTTTAAAAAAAATTCACACTGAGCACAGCCTTTCAGCACAGCTGGCTTGGTGGTAGAATATGGAGGACATTCACCATGTGTGTGACTATTGGTTACAATTCCAAATCTAAATTACATGAAATTGTAATTACAATCATTAAAATTAGACTTCTCTCTAGTGGCATTCAAAGTCTGTAGAAGATCACTTTACTCATAAGAAAATACATTGCTGGCACTGTATGTTTTCGTAAGGCTAACAAAGTTTTACAGCATCTAGAAATGGTGAAAGATGAAATATTAATTAAAGCACTTTGACTGTGACAAATCCCCTTCCAAAAATATTTAAACAACCCCAAATCCATCTTAAACCACTTGAATTCATTTTCCATTAACTAAATTTTGTGAATAAATTGTATAATTTGCACAAATTGTTAATTGAAGTTAAGTTAGCAATCTTTTTACACACAAACTGCAATTTCATCTCACACACTTTCCATCTCTGTGTGTATGTGTGTGCATGAAAAATTGTTGCAGCATCGCTAACCCTTACATTCCTCCTGAGGGCTACCTTAAAGTTTGTTGCAAATTTCACAGCAACCCATCCAGTAGCTGCTGAGACATGACACTAAAGACCACAAACTTCTCTGTGCTGCCGGTGGAATTAAATTGGATTTTCTGGAAGCTCTAGGGACCAAAAACGCCTGCAGAACTCTGTTGGCTCCAAGGGAATCCAGAGACCTCATGAAGGTCTAGCTTTATTCTTTAAAAAAAAAAAAAAAAAAAGAGGGGAAGGAAACTTGCCCTACAACAGTGCAGTATTCAGTCATTCAGCTGAGGTGTTGCTAATGATCTACCTGCATCACACAGATGACTTCAGTTTCTGATCTCCAGAGTTTGCCACCGAATCAAACGGCTCTTTGAAAGGACGCTCTTTTAAGTTCCCTTCAGATCTCGTTAACGAACACTTCACTTCCTCCCCGGATGAAGTGACTACGACACTGAGTTTGACTGATGCAGGTGGTGAGTCAGGGAGGGCTGCAGCGTGATATCGCTGTGTCATGTGCCGACCTCGAGCGTGCTTTACATGTCACGTCGGCACATTTTCAATTTTCCGCATGCGTCATTCAATCTGGGGAATGTTTAGATAAAAAGAAAAAAAAAAACTAAGTGCATCGACTGAGCAGGTTAAGGTTAACTCAGCAGAGGCAACTTGATGTGAAAGCTCAAAAACAGCACTGTGATCACATTTTCATAATCCTCTTTGGCAGCTGAAGGAGGCCAAGGTCTTTCTTAATTAATGATCGCACCTTCACTGCTGTGGTCGTTATTGATTTGACACTACAATAAAGGTGTGAGCCTCTGAAATATTGGAGTCTAGGTCAGAAGGGCAGAAAAGATACTTGGCGCTATCAGTTTCTCCTCCATTAAACATTCCTTGAAACGTCGATGGAGAGAGATTGCATGTGTGTGTGTGTGTGCGTGTGTGCGTGTGTGTGCGTGTGTGTGTGGTTCTGCGTGAATGAGCTTGATTGATCGCATGTGTACAAGCGTTTGTGATAGGAGAAGAACACTGGAGGCAGCCAGTGATTATGCATTGCTTATCTCATATTCATAGCAGGAATCTGCCATCTAGTCATGCATAATAACCAATTTTAGGACACGGAATGAGTCCACACACTGTTTTCTTCTGAAGGAAGCTTTTTTTTTTTTTTTTTTTTACAGGCTTGAAGTTGATTTTATAATAGGTGAACGTTTGTAGAAACGTTGGTATGTTTTGGGTTTTGTGTTCACAGGTTGAAGTTAAAATTCTTTGTGTCCTACTTTAGAGATATAATTCCCTTTAATCTACATATTCTTCCACTGACCTAGAATTGGTGTGAGCCAGGAGACTGTCTTTCACAGCACATTTACACCAGAGTTGGTTTCTTAAGGCTGAAATATCCCCACTTAGAACAAGGTCGGACATGGTGATGTTGATCACGTATTTGACTGTGGCTGGTTAAAGGGAACTTTACTGCCTGTATACACTGATAAGAGGACTTTCTTATAAAAAGCACTTTGGACGTTATGCTGTTCTAATTGGATTAGGTGGAGGAGTATATCCGCTCCAGTGGTTCTTCTTTTCCCCCCCAATATATTCTGAACCACCACTTTTCTTCCAACGGCACAGAGAGGGATATTTCCACATTTTATAAGTGGAGATTGATATTTCGAAATATGAAATGAAGAAATTTGAAAACCGGGGGGTGAGAGCTTCAACATTCTCTAAAAGACGTTCAACCAGGCAACAAAAATTGACCGGTACGTCAACAGGGAAAGCATTTGTTTGTGCGCATTTAATGTTGCAGTTGCACATGAAAACTGTGTGAGAGTTAGTCGATTCAACATTCAATGAATAAAATGTGCCGCAGTTCAGAGATCTCTGAAAGCCGTCAGTATGTTGTGGAGAAAGGCTGTTTACGTCGGCACCTTCCTGATAGAATCAACACTTTATTGTTCAGTTGTGACCTCTAGACACATCCAGACATTCCATAAATATCTCGGTCTGAGCTCATTAAATTTTAACGGACGCTCATGTCTGTGTTCGGCAAAAGTCTTATTATTGATTTATGGATGTTCAGACTCTGCTGTCTTCTTGCAGAGCCTTGATTTTTGACATTTAGACTGAAAACATGTGAGTACTGTATGTGATTGGTGGTGGACTCATGCAGTTCTTGCAAGATGAGAACTTAGATTCCCTTCAGCATCAAGACTTTTTGTGACAGAAGAATAAAATAAAGGTATTTTTGTGGTGATTTTTATGCTTTTAGAAGCAACTACTGGACCACAAAATTATCTTACTGCTGGGATCGGCTCCACCACCGTAGGACCCTAAACCAGATGAAATGGCTATTAACGCATTGATTAATGATTTACTAATAAGAAGACCTGCCCCTAATGTTTTTTCCCCTTTCTTTTGGGAGCTATACACTGTCCAAACTCAGACTTCCTGTTTTTGAATGAGACATTCTAGATTCATTTATGTTAAAATTGCCTGCTTTCATTCATATTTATGTAAATTACACTGATTGCCAAGGGCAGGATTCTCAAACAAAGCAGACATGTATATGTATTTTTTTTTTTGTATTTGGAAATTTACTGAATGTAATTTCTCCCAGATCCATTGTGAGGCACGTCGCATACTGCAAATAGTTAACATCTCTACTTGTTCAGTTCGTTTGCACCACTAAATGTGGTCCTCAGATGAAAAATTGTACCAGGTGGAAAAGATGTGCAAAAAGTGGAACTAAATCCAGAAGCGGAGCAGTCCAAGTAAATCTGGGCTTTTGTTTCGTACAACAAAAGACTGGTTGATGCAGGAATTGTTGCTTTACAGATAAAAGTGCAGGAAACATTACTTTGTCATTTGTGGCTCTTTGACTTTGGCCACTGATTGTGTAAAAGATGGATGCGGTGTCTAAAAGTACTGTAAGGGGAAACATGCACCTTCCTAATGGCTCCGGCTCTAAATTGCATGCATTTGAAACCTCAGTTTCTCTTCTAAAATAAGACAAATTTGATGATTTCCCCCCTCTGGTATCATCAGCAAGAATCACCCTCTCTGGTTTCTGTGCCTGAAAACCTTTCTATTACTGGCTACATTCAAAAAGCTGACTTGATTTGTATGAAATCGAGTTACACGGCTTTGCCACAGCGACTTTATTCACGTGTTAAATGCCTCCTCTGAACCCATCTCTCTTCTTACCATGTGAGCTTCTCACCTGTCACAGAGATTCATGCGAGATGGTGCAGCGATGCCTCTCTTTGGAGCGTGAGGTCACTCTGGCTCGGACTCCATAGTAGGATCCGCTCACATAATGCTCAAATGAAGGGTAACGGGAAGGCTTTTTAGAGCTGCACACTGACAGTAATTGAGACATGTGCTTCAGCCGGAGCTGTTATGCTACCACTCGACTGCTCTGATTATGAGCTCGGCTCCAGCTGGAAATAGACAGAGTCAGGGAAAAAAAAAGTGCAATAAATAAAAATATTAAAGACTTAAAAAAAACATTGACTGATGGCTGGAAGGGAGTGATTTATTTACACCCACAGATTCTCTGTGGATTTTTGTGTATATAAATTAGATCCATTTGTCTGACAAAGTGCCTTGAGACGACTTTTATTGTGAATTAGCCCTTTATAGATCAACTGAATTGAATTAATTGTTTAAGCATCAATAATAAGGCTGGGGCAACAACGAGAGCAATCAGTAACAACCACTTTGAACAGACTTTGTTTCTGTTTTCTTTCAGTTGTTTGCATGAAAATGAAAATCAAATTATAACCAACAATGCACTGTAAGGGGGAAAAATCTGCAGTTTTTAATCACAAAGTGAAAAGAAATAAATTGAGATTGAAAGAGATTGTTGTTTTTTTTTAACAGACTTGGATAAATATGCAGATGGAAACACACACACAAATTAATGGACAGACATGAATAAATGAGTACCGTATTTTTTGGACTATAAGCCGCTACTTTTTTCCCACGCTTTGAACCATGCGGCCCGGTGCGGCTTTTCTATGGATCACTCTTCAACCGCCAGGGGGCTCTTTAGCAGGAAGTGAATCATTGGAAGTTAAAAGTGAAAATCAAAGAAGAAAGTGCTAATTTTCATTTAGAACAAGCACATGCCAGCAGCAGGCACATATGTACAAATGAATATGACACATCAAACGCATGCAATTCAAATGTATTTAGTCAAGAACAGCACATTAAACAATGTTTCATGATAAAAACAGAGCAACCATTGTAATGTACGTAGGTTTTCTAGTCACGGGCTAATTTGCAAACCCAGTCCTTGGTTGGACATTTGTTAAAAGACAGCGAAAATAAAATTAAGATTCATGTTACCTGAGTTACATGATGGTAACGAGGAGAAATCTTATTTTCCTATGAATTCACATTAAAAATACCTGGGTTAAATTTCAAAGTTTGAGCCACAAAGGGCCGCCAAGAGCAGCAAACCCCTAAGTGCAAACAGAGCTGTAGCGGTTCACGGCAAGCAGAGTATTCATCGGTTTAATCTAATGAGGTTATATTATCCAAATGAAATTATGCAGGAAACATATGGAGAGAGCAAATGCACTCACTCTTTAGTCTCTGTGCGTTTGCCTCCATGTGTCCCACACACAGATGCATACTCTTAAATAGACAAACTGTCTTCATATCTCATTACCAGACACACCGAGCTGCAAACAACATGTCCCCGTAAAGTGATTAAGTTTGGCACCGAGCAGAACGAGCGCAAACAGACGGCGCATCTGCGCACATAGCGTCTGCATTGCTCTGATTGCTCTGCTCTGTCTGTGTGTCCGTCTGTCTGTTTGAGTGTGTGTGGGTGCAACGCCACTCTTCCTCTTCAAGAGGACAGCTTCCTCGCTGACTGAAGCGGCATGTCAGTGCGCATCATGAGCATATGCGTGCAAAGCTGCGGGCAAATTCCTAGAAACGTCCATCCATCAATCAATGCCAAGCAGCTGCAGCTCATGTAGGATTTTTCTGTTTCTGTGGCTTTTGAAATACAGCAACAGCTAGTTATGTCTTTTTGTTCTGTTAGACCTTGTGCAAAGTTTTATATGGCATATTTCTTTTAAAATTACTTCAAAGGAGCAAGGGTTTGTTCTATTGTAAAATGGTATTAATCAATGTTTCTCCTTGGAGGTTCTTCATAGATGTTTTATTTAATATTTGTTTAGAACAATGAGGAAAGTGGAGGACAAAAGAAGATTGATTATTTGTTTTTAAATTATGTGGTTTAGGAACCAGAATCAAAAGACTGAAAACCAAAACGTAATAATCTATCAACTGCTGCAGGTCTTTTCAACTTTTAGTGAATTACTGTAAATGTTAGTAAAAGATGTAAAAGAAAAAAAATAATGTAATCAGAATGTATTTATGACAAGCTGGTTGTAACAAAGTGCCAAAAGATGTGACTTAAAACTGGTTCTTTTTAATTTTTTTTCTTAAAACAAGTGAAGGAAGCGGTGAAAGTCCTAAAAAAACACAACCCATTTGGCACCAATTCAAAACTTTTTAGGAATATTTTGCTAAGTGAGGGTTTAGGAAAGACTTTTACACAACACAGTTTTACGGTAATGTTTTGATTTAGCCTCAGTGCAAACCTTTTATGTCATCAGTTGTACCAGCGGCATCACTTGGACATGCTGTTAACACATGATAACACTGCGTAAACCCATTTCGTTTAATGACGGCGCCTCCCTTTGACCACTACTGAAGAAAAACCATTTACACGCAGCAGAGTTCAATATATAACAGCAGGTGGTCATAAAGAGAATTGGCTTATCTTGTTTAACCATGAACCAATCGTATGAGGAACACTTTGTCTCACTTAGGAGAACTTTGAAACTTCGCTATTAATATTTTATTCACATGAGGTAATATTGCGCGCTATGAGTCACCCCATTTCCCCAATGAGAACTGGTGCAAGCGCGGCGTTTTGTTTATCGATGCTGGGATATTGCTTGTGCTGTCCTGAGGGTGCATTCAGCATGTGTTATTGCCTCCTGCTCAGCTCGTGTTTTACCCTCTGTTTTCCTTCCTGTCTTCGTCAATGTGTGCAGCTCCAGAGATTGAAACGCTCGCTGTCCTTCAAGACCATGATGCGCAGCAAGAGTGTGGAGAACTTCTTTCAGAGGTCCTACAGCGACGCTCGCCTGCCCGCCGACTTTATCACTGACCCACCACCGCCTTCTCCCCCACTGCCACCCGGCTCCCCTCTCGTTGGCGAACGCTCACCCTCCATTTCACCGTCTCTTAGCCCCAACCCCTCCATCTGTTCCCACTCACCGTCTCTCAGCCTTTCTCCATCACTGCCTGCAAAGCCTCCCCGAGCTCAGATTAACCACTGTTTTCAGGACCACATCTTTCGGAAGCCCACCAACTGCCAGCACTGCAAGCACATGATAGTGGGTAAGGTGCAAAAGCTGTTCCCACAAGATTACACGATTCCATGTCGCTATATTTGGCACAGACTGATGATCATTTGGGGCAGGGGGTGTAGGAATGTATGTTCAACAGTTCACTTTGAGGTTAAAATGAACATTGAGAAACGAAACTGGTCTTTCTGCTTTGTGTATTCAGGTCAGTGGCATCACAAGAGGTAAAAGGGAAGTTGATCAGCAGGCATTAGCAAACAATTTTGAAAAAAAATTCATATGTTTTGTGCAGCTTTTGAGTTACATTCCAGTTTGACCTGAACCTCTTTCGCAAACCTCATCCATGAGTTCTATTGTTGCCAAATTTTACACACACATATATATATATATATATATATATAAAAAAAATTCCCCTCTCACCCTCCGTGGGTGGTCTCTTTCATCTTCTGAGCTCGGGTCCTCTACCAGAGGCCTGGGAGCTTGAGGGTTCTGCGCAGTATCTTGGCTGTGCCTAGAACTGCACATTTCTGGACTGAGATGTCTGATGTTGTTCCTGGGATCTGTTTGAGCCACTGCTCCAGTTTGGGGGTGACTGCCCCGAGGGCCCCGATGACCACAGGCACCACTGTGGTCTTCACCTTCCAGGCCTTCTCCAGTTCCTCTCTGAGGCCCTGGTATTTCTCCAGTTTCTCATGCTCCTTTTTCCTGATGTTGTGGTCACTTGGTATTGCTATATCCACCACAACGGCTTTCCTCTGTTCTTTATCCACCACCACAATGTCCGGTTGGTTCGCCATTACCATCTTGTCTGTCTGGATCTGGAAGTCCCACAGGATCTTAGCTCGGTCATTCTCCACCACCTTTGGGGGTGTCCCCCATTTTGACCTCGGGGCTTCCAGTCCATATTCTGCACAGATGTTCCTGTACACTATGCCCGCCACTTGGTTATGTCGTTCCATGTACGCTTTCCCTGCCAGCATCTTGCACCCTGCTGTTATGTGCTGGACTGTCTCAGAGGCCTCCTTGCACAACCTACACCTTGGGTCTTGTCTGGTGTGGTAGATCTGAGCTTCTATTGCTCTGGTGTTTAGGGCCTGTTCCTGGGCGGCCAGGATGAGGGCCTCTGTGCTGTCCTTGAGTCCAGCTTTCTCCAGCCATTGGTAGGATTTCCTGATATCAGCCACTTCAGTTATTTGTCGGTGGTACATCCCATGTAGGGGCTTGTCTTCCCATGATGGTTCCTCCAGCACCTCGTCCTCTGTTCCCCATTGCCTGAGACATTCGCTGAGCACATATATATATATATATATATATATATATGTGACCACAACATCAGGAAAAAGGAGCACGAGAAACTGGAGAAATACCAGGACCTCAGAGAGGAACTGGAAAAGGCCTGGAAGGTGAAGACCACAGCCTGTGGTCATCGGGGCCCTCGGGGCAGTCACCCCCAAACTGGAGCAGTGGCTCAAACAGATCCCAGGAACAACATCAGACATCTCAGTCCAGAAATGTGCAGTTCTAGGCACAGCCAAGATACTGTGCAGAACCCTCAAGCTCCCAGGCCTCTGGTAGAGGACCCGAGCTCAGAGGATGAAAGAGACCACCCGCGGAGGGTGAGAAGGGATTTTTTTATATATTGCTCCACAGAATATTAGGAAACACTGGTGAAGGACAACCTCGATTTCAAAACGGGGAACTAAAGAAAAAATGATTAAAGAACCTGTTTTGATTGCATTATACCTCATGCAATGTCATCAGAGACTCAGACGGTTACTTTTGGGGTGGTAGACTCTAATGTTTTACAACTAAATAGCAAGAAAACATAAAGTGGATCATAACATGCTGTTCTAGATGTCGAAAGTCAGTTTGACTTGTCTTACAAAAAGTCTAGCTTGTAGTTTTAAAACCTCGGGTAAGTTGCACAGAGATAACCTTAAACAGAAGGTCAAAGAATGCATGCAACACATCAAACTGTTTTCTTACAAGCTGACAAATTTTCAAACAACCAGATTTGTTTTGGCTCCAGTTAGTGGACATTTAATTAAAACTGACTCATTTTCTTCAGTGCAGCTTGAGTGCAGTTTTCTTTTATCTCTGCCTTGCTGCTCCTATGAGCTAACAGCTACTAGTATTTCTCCTAAATGCGTTTCCTGTCAGTATGACTGATTACAGCCTCCTACCTGCTCCCCTGTGTTTGCGTCCAGGCTGTTGTTTTGCATGCATTGTGGGGTTTATTTATGTAATGCATCACTTCGCCCTGGCTGCACTCATCAGCAGTCCTCAAATAAAGTCTAGCCTCCTTTCTCCTTGTTAAGCTCATTAAGTAGAATCAATTTTCCTCTTTAAAGTAAAAACTGTGCTTTCTTAAAGCCCTCTATTTTTTTCCCCCTTCTTTCTTAAGTAGCTTGGTGATGTTGTCCTCATCTGCAGCAAATTCAGAAATCACTCTTCTTTGGTTTTAAAATAAAAAAAAAGGTTTTGGCCTCTTTATGCGTATAAACATTATAAATAGTGATTATCTCATCAGAAAACAAATTAGGAAGAAAACATCTGGAGACTGTTTTAATCATTCCAACACTTTAAGTGAAAATGAAAACACTTGATGAATCATTCCTAAATCGATTATGTCTGAAATATCTCCAGCTGCTTTTCAATCTCGCCATATTTTAAGAGCTGTTGATTATTATTATTATAATTATAATTATATATATATAAAAATAGATATATAGACATATATATAGATATAATTATAATTAGTATTTGCAGATGCAACAGAACAGAGCTTGATAACCTGAGAAGACACAGATCTGCTGCTGTGATCTGTAGGCCACTTTGTTCTTTTCACACTTTTTATGCACCCTGCTGCTTCAGCGTTTTTCTTTTTTCTTTTGTTTTTAGTTTCTCTTTCATTGTGGCAACATCAATGTCTTTCTTCCGTGTCTTTAATTCGTTGTCTAACCCTCTCTGTAGGAAACTCCAAACAAGCTCTGCGGTGTAAAACATGCAAGATGGCTGCTCACCTGTGGTGCACATCAGAACTCTCGCAGCAGCAATGCCATGGGAAGGTATATGCAATTTTATGCTGCATTATTATTTATGTATATATATATATATATATATATATATATATATATATATATATATATATATATATATATATATATATATATATATATATATATATATATATATATATATAAAAACAAAAAGCTCCACATTAAAAAGCCTGAAAAACATTAAAAATGAAACATGAGTCGAGGTGTTAACTACTCAATCTACCTTGAGAACATACATTTGGCCTTGCATTGCAAAACCAACGCAAAAATACAAATTAGACTTTAAACCCTCAGGTTATTTAGAATAATTACCAATTGATGAACAAAACCCCGAAGAAGAAATGTGAAGCAATGTGAAAAAGCAACACAACTACGTTTTCTATTAATACATCCAAACGCTTCTTATGCTCATCGTAACGAGTGAATTATCTTGAGAAAAAGCTATTTGAACAGAACCAGAGCCATCTGGGTTTTGCAGCAGTAAATGAAAATATGGAAGGTCTAGTTAAAACCCAGAAAGGCTGTTGTGGGTTTGTGGAGAGCCTGAGTAAAACTCTAACTCAAACAAGTAAGGTTGAGACCTTTGCACCTTCCGCTCTCCCTCTGTCTGATCTTCATCTGAAGTGTCTGTCAGGGAAAAAGCCCAAGTCTGGATGAAAGTGCTTCACAATCTCTGTAGGATATCTGCAAAATTCCCTTGCTGCTCCCTTTCAAACCTCACCATGTCCTGTCGAATTTCGCTGCCTCGTGTCACATTATCGACCTGAATCATTTATTTTTCCTGTGATGGAGGTCTGTACTACTTTACCGCAGGGTTTTTGTGATTTTATTTTTCTTGCAATTGTTAAAAATAAATGCATCACTCCAGTCCGGAGTCATAATCAGTTTAGTCATCAGATCTGGGTACTACTATCAAGCAGGTTTTTCACTTTTTTTAACCACATTTAATCTAACTGCTGACATATTCATATAATATTTATTCAGATGTCACAAGCCGTGACTTATATTGGTTGACTTTTGTCAAAAACATTGACGTTTCAAATTATTTTAGACCAAACCATTATCAATTGCAATGATAAATAGATTTGGTTGTCAAAAAACCCCCCCCCAAAAAAAAAAAAAAAACTTACTATGCAAGGGAATTACAAATTTTCTCTCCAGTAATTTCAAAGTTTGATATCTAGAAACTTTTCTTGTGGATAGGTGAAAACATTAGCATGCAGCAGGAGACGAGACCTTCTGAGAGCAACTGTGAACATTTTAAAGAGCACTTTGTTCAAGACGGCTCACTGCAGTTTGACAGCTTTCTACAAGCAGGAGGAGATGCAGGGTAGTGAAAAGGGCACGGAGAGGTAAAATACATCCTATAATAAGGAGAAACATTTTGTTTTCTTTCTCAACGTGGCAAAGAGACTCAGCGCGTCTAGATTTGCAAGTAAAGACAGAGACAAACTGGTCTCAGCTGAGACACTTACTGTGCTTAATTCAGTGTGAAATTGCAATCACAGGGACTCACAAACACAGGCTTCCTTGTCCATGCTTGTATCTAAGCAATGCGTATACAAAAGTCGTCGAGTGAATTTATTGTTCACCATTGAAGGCAGCAGATAAGCACAGAAATAATTTCTTCTTCCAGCAGAAGGTCCTCGGCTCTGGCAGCGCTCTCATGCTCATCAGTTTGCCTTTTTGTGTTTTTGATCCAGCTATTTTCATATGACTTTATTGGGGTCCTAAAATCGCTTCGCAGTCTAGTCCATTTTCCCATGGTCCAGATCCGTACACAGGAAGTAATGGAAGCTGAAAAAGTCATTCTGCTTTCTTCTCCCCTCCATTAGTCCGGAGCGTTCAAGCGAAACTTCAGCTCGCCGATGCTCGTCAATGAACAATTGGCTGTCGTCAAGGAAGTTCAGCCAAGCCAGGGTGAGCATTCGGAGAGTGCTTGCGTGCACGTGTGTGTGTGTATGTGTGTGTGTGTTTGTATGTGTGTGTGTGTGTTTGTGACAGTGGGTGCACAGGTTTGTTTGCGTCTCTGTGCTTTTGTTTGTGACTTTGCTCTGTCTAGTGATTTGGGGTATTTTTAGATTTTTTTGTGCGCTTCCATTTGTACCGTAACAAACCCAGAGCCACCTCCCTCTCACCTTACAACCACGGAAACATGAAGTGGGAAAAAGATAAAGGAGAAGAACAACTTCAGCCTTTCTGGGAGGCTGGTGGATGCTCTGCACTCCGAAAGTATGTGAATAAATATTTACAAGCTGTGATGTTTATGTTTTTTTAATCTGTTTATGATTTGCGTCGTATAGTCCCGGACTGTTGAAGCTTAAAGACAGGCACTGCAGTTTGCATGTTTGAAATCTCCATAAACATTGAAATGCTTCCTAATTTATGATCAGCATGAGCTCTTTCCAACTCTCTCCTGAGATGTGGTTGCACCTCATAAATTAGGTTTTGAACACACGTTGAATTTCCAAAGCTCTGCTTTTACACCATTGCCTAACAGGACTCCAAAATATTCCTTTTTTTCTTTATCTTTTGATGAGCTGCTGTTTTCCTTGGAGAAGAAAAGAGAGGTAGCGAGGAAGGGTGTAACGATATATCCAGCTCATGAAGTGATACAATACCGAGTTTACAAAAATGATTAAAGATAAAATTTCACTAATAAACTACAACTAAAAAAAACAACTAATGCTCCTGTTACACTTCAGCAGATCTGCCTTGCATTTCAACGCCATATGCGCTGAACTTTAGTTGTTGCATGAAGTTAATGTTATTTATCCTTATGCTACACGATGCAGACACTCTGTCCGCACTGAAGATAAACTTCTTTCACATCCTAAACTGCTGAACTGACAACAGCAAGACTTACATTTAAGATAAAGTCTGCTGAAAATTCAGCCAGTAGTTTTTTTGGCCATTGTGGAAAGACTCAAATAATTGAACTTTAGATTTCAGGTGTTCACTTCAGTCCTAAAAATGAAATATTATACAACACTTTACCTTTATTTTCACACCTTTAGCTGGCTTTCCTAATGAGCTCATTTAACTGCTTTGTCTCAGCACTTGATGATTTGGTTTCATGAAACCTCATTGTTCTCAGAAGATAGTCCATCATGGTTGTGGCTCCAATCAAGTTTATTGCTTAGGTAAACACCAAGGTACTTATGTGAGTCCAATGTCTCCTGTCAGTTCCCTGGCTTTTCACCAAAGTCGCACACTGACAGCAATTGGCCAGGGGCTTCGCGAGACACTTCAGTCTGAGACGACGTTTTGTGGCGTTTTAATATCACAAGTTTTCATATCAGTGTATGTTGTTACACCCCTGGCAGGTACTGTAGCGCCTCACCTCGTGTGAAGTACACAGTGCTGACTAAGTCGCAGCATCTCATGCTGCTGGGACTTTTTGTACGACTCATGCATCAGGATACGATCGACCGGCAGCTCCATCACCTCAAAGAATGGGTCTCTGCCAGGGCCTGCTGAGTCTGCAATCTGTCAAACTCACAATGTCCTGCTGCTTACGAAAATACAGGAGCAATGTTACTCTTGATTACTATGATATTGTTAAGACTGTAACAACATCCTATGGTATTAAAATGTCAAAATGGTTCTCTTGAAAACAAAGTCCGTCCCACAAACAGCTATCCAGCTGCTCTTAGCGTATGATTTGGTTGGATGATAAAAGTTTTCTGTGGACTACTATCTACTCCACTCCGTTCTCATTGATGGCTCAGGTGGTAGGAGAGGAAGCAGTGCTTGAGTTTCTCTGCAGTGCTCATAGTCTTCTTGTCATGCAAGCTAATAACTGTAAGTCATAAAACAATTTAGCCTCCATTTCTTTTTAATCTTTTTATGTGACAGAGTGAGAGATAAAGTACAAATGGCCTGTAAACACTACGAGAATATCACAACTAGTCTAATTCACAGTTTTCATCAGTGTTAAAGAGCGATTTCATTTTAATATTTCCTAAAATTTATATTGTATATTTGAAAACAAATACGTTTTGGCATTAAAATATGATGTAACGTCGACTTGTCAGACATGGGCTGATGTATACTACACTAATTAGCACTCTGAAACACAGTTTGTAATTTGTGAAACCTTTTCTTAGCTTTATTAAGAACATTACTTTTTTTTCGTGTCCCGTCTGGCAGTGTACCAATTATAATTTTTGTCTGAGCGCCAAGGAGAAACCCAGCAGATTTACTTTGACAAGTGGAGAACAGTATGGTGAAGGACAGTTGGCGCTTTAGGTCGCAGTCTTGTTTTGACAGTACAATGAGAGACATGCTAAAACAAGAATCAACTTTTATGTTTAGATGCTACATACAGAAAGAAAAGACAGCCAGATACTTGTTCAGAAAGATAAAAAACAAAACAAAAAAACAAAAAAAACAAAAACAAGGTCTTCTCCCTGCTATAAGAGAGGGATTTGTCTGAAGCTGAAAGTCTGTGAGTGAGGTTCATTTAGTTCTCTGTGATTACTTCACTTCCTCCAGGGAAGTTCACCCCTAAATACTCGTCTGATTTCAGTCTTGTGTCAGAATTTCAATTTTTCGGATTCCCAGTGAATTTTTCTGACGACAGCACAGTGATATTTCATTCGGTATGAAATTGCAAATTGTTGCTGCTTCATCCTGCAAGACGTACACACTTGCACACAAACATGTGCAACTATAGCAAAAAAAAAAAAAATCCCTCTGCCTTCCATTCCACTTACGTCGAGGTGGATGGAAATAGGAGCAGAAAATCTCATTCCTAACCTAGAATATGCTGCGGTAGCACTGAGCATTGCAGTCTACATGAAACGCAGAGATGAAGACTTTGAGGGGATTTCCATATTTTAAATATCTTATCTTATTCTCTTTGTACTCGCTACAGCTCCAGATATATCACAGCCCTTAAACTAAGACTCAGTAGAGTTATTAGACTGTTTTGATGTCTTCTTAACTTTTGGCTGCTGCACACTTTCAGATGTTAAGTGGGTCACTTTGGCCCAGGACTGAATGCATTACTGCTGTTATATTTAGCCCGCTTCCTCCAGATTCTCACAGGCACAATATCTGTGATGTACAGCATTATCTCAGCGTGTCATCCTAATTGTGGCGTGTCTGCAGCAGAAGCTTGGAGTTAATTAATAATTTATGGGTGTGATTTTTACTCAGGCGTAAATGTGTGTTTGTGTGGTGTGTGTGGTTTCAGAGGCTGCGCGGATGCGTGTAGACCCTGTGTATGCCGCCTTACGCTACGGGACGTCCTTGGCACAGATGAGCCGTTCCAGTTTTGGCAGTTTATCAGAATCGCCAACACGCAGCTTGGTACGGCATCAACTCCCCTGTCAGTGAGGGTAGAGGACAGTTGAATGTGTGTCTTAGCCATAAAACTGGGTTTGATGGCTCCGGTCCCATTGAATCACTGACCAGGTGTTGAGGTCATACATACAAATTCATAGTACAGAACATTTACTAGGTTGTAAATTTCTACACAATCATTTTATGCTTTTTTTTAAAGGTGTAAATGTGAAGCATGATGTAATATTCAGCCAAAACAATTCAAAATGTCAAATAAAGAGGTTTAGGACCCTGTAGAAAATGGACATATAAGGAGGGAAACTGGTCACTACTGCACTGTAAAACGTTTGAAAGTGAAAGTCCACCTGCTGCCTTGAAAATGCAACTTAAGTAAACAAAAAAATTGCATTGGTTTTAACTCAGAAATTGAAGTTCATTAAGTTGATTTAACAACAAGAGACAAGTTGTCTAACATTGTTTTTCTCACCTAGTTAAAGAGTATACATTTTTCTATCATTTTTACTCACAGTGTCAAGTTAAAATAACTACTTATTCTGCTCAGAAACATTTAGTGTGAACATGACATTATCCCGTAGCTTTGCAAACTGTCAGTTGTATTAAAATAAACATTTACCTTAATAAAACGCAAGAGTCAGATCAACATAACAGACTTCCATCTCAGGATACAAAAACAAGCCGCTAAGCATGCTGGGAAATAGTTCCCACTCCTGGCTTTTTCTTCTTTCAATTTTATTAACTGGCTAACCCAGAATCTCTAGTTTATTCAACCCTTGGAGCTTTGACAAAATTAATAAAAAGCTAACACAACTTACTACTGTATGTTTATCTTTCAGAAACTCACACATTTAGGTAAAAAATCTAAAACTTGCTACATTTATTTGAGTTAGAGAGTAGAAGATATACACAAGTAAATGCAATTCATCTGTTTTACAGTGTATTCTTTTATGTTTTGATTTGTTGAATATCTATCCCTTATTCCTTTTTATGTTAATGTTGCTTTTCATGTTTATAGTTATTTGATTCACTCAATTTTTTCTCTTTTTTTCACACTGATTGCATTCCACCATTAAGAAGTTTACACATTTTAATGTTTTATTTTTGTTCTAATTTGTGCCATGTGCACTAGATGTCTGCACTATTCCTTTTGCTCTCCTTCATTGTTGCGTCTTTTTGTACCATCACCCATTACAGTCCACACTTCACTTAAATGTTCCATCAAACAAGTTTTAGTTTGTAACATGGGAAAAAAAACACAAAAAGAAGTTTTTACTAATGATTTCATTTAATAAGGGAGCAAATCTATCCAAATCAACCCACCACGAAGTGAAATAGTAATTGCCCACTAAACCTAACAACTGCTTGTTTCAGATTGACGGTGAAGACTGCCATTAAGCACTTACAATAAGACATATTTTGGTAACACTTTATTTGAAGGGGGTTGAATAAGACTGACATGACACTCTCATAAACACCTGTCATGAACATGA
>NW_006800033.1:779950-868852 GCF_000485575.1 Poecilia formosa
TCATGTTCATGACAGGTGTTTATGAGAGTGTCATGTCAGTCTTATTCAACCCCCTTCAAATAAAGTGTTACCCATATTTTTATGTATAATTATGATTTCAATGTTCCCTGCCAAAATTTAAACCCCTAGTTTCTCTACCATCATCATCTCTGGCAAAGTCAGCTACGATGATTCAGAAAATAGTATTCTTAATGGAGGACAACAAACTGACTAGACATCTGTTGAGCAAATGTACGTTGTCTTTGGCAGCTGGGTGCTAACATTTTATTGTTTCCTCTTTATTTCAAGGGGGAGGGAGGTGAGGAGAGGCAGGAGAGACAGTGCAGCATGGAGGAGGAGATAACTCAGGAGACAGGGGGTAAACGCTGCTATGTGTATGTGAAATGTGCTGTGTGTGTGTGTGTGTGGGTCAATGTCTCTGCTGCGTTTACCTGTGCATGACTGCCTGCATGAGAGAGATATTTCATTTGTTTGCTTGTTAAAAAAAAATAAAAAAAATTCAACTGCATAATAAAAAACAGGGTCTTTTTACTTTTGGCTACTTTCGCAGAAATCCTCACGCCGCTTCCAGACGCCACCGATCCAGAGAAAGAGATGGAGGAGGTGGTGGAGCAGAGCTGCGAGCAAGCAGAGATTCCTGCAGAGGACAGCAGTTCAAAGGTAGAGCTCTGTTCAGTCAGCCACTCTGTGAAGGTCAGCCTTTGTTGTTTCATTTCTGGCGTTTGCGTTTCTGTCTTGCATCCCGAATAACCCCATAGGTGCCCAAGCGCATTGAAGTCCACTCCATCCACACCTATGTAGCACTCTACAGGTTCCTGCCTCAGGAGCTGAATGACCTGGAACTACAGTGAGTAAAAGCCAGACAAAAAGTTTTTTTTTTTGTTTGTTTTTTTTCTGTGACTACATGAGCACAAGTGTGTCATGTGCTTGTGTGTCAGCATGTTTTGCTGCTCTCTGTGTTTATAGTTTCTCCCTATGATTTGCCCTGGTGGTTATTCCTGCAGGATAAAATGTCCCCGTCAGTTTTAGAGGACAATTTCAGGGCGCCCCGAAGGACAATTATAAATTTGGATCCCTTTGTTGTTCCCATGTAGAAGTAGCGTAGATTAGCTTTGCTCCAAGCAAGGGAGAGGATGGAGACGATGAGCTACTGAGAAAGGAAAGAGAGACGAGGAAGGAAATCGCATAGAATAGTGAAAGTAAGAAATAGCCACTACAACCAAAGGGCAAAAATCAAAGTAGAAGTTCTGAGAGATGAAGGACAAGAAAAGAGGATTGTGGGCAGACCTTGTGATGTGAGGGTATTCTGAGAGTGTATTGATGGTTAGAGGACAGCTCTCACAAAAGCAGAGCACCGAGACTGTTAAGAGCCATCTGTGATCCGGCTCCGAGTGTATGAGTTCAGAATTTCAAGAAAGGGGGATGTGCTTCTCCCAGGCCGGGCGGAGATGAAAAACTTTACAACCGGCTTGGACAGCAGTCCGGTTTTATTTCAGTTGCCATGATTCACTCAGAAAACGGAGGAAGCACAAAATCCATGAATTAAAAATAAGACTTAATTTAAATGAGGTGAAATAAACACTGTTAACTCTGACTCTTCTGTTATTTTCTAATCTGAAGTGACTGTGTCTTTACTTAATTAGCAAACAATCTTGTACTTTAGATGGAGATGAGTAGAATTTACAAATCAAAAATATATGAAAAATATATTTAAGAAACACAACATTGATGCTCCAATTAAAACAGAACTACTACACTAGATCTTGTCATTAATAAGAATTGAGAATAAATTTCAACATCCATCCATCCATCCATCCATCCATCCATCATCCATCCATCCATCCATCCATCCATCCATCCATCCATCCATCCATCCATCCATCCATCCATCCATGCTTCTTCTTCTTGCCATCCAGCATAGCTGGTGTTTTCACAGTCATGGCTTAAAGTAGGTTAATCCCACAGTTACCTTAAAGTTATAGCAATAAACTTAAAAAAAAAAAAAAAATTCTCAGCGTTTGGAAAAGTGGCTCCAAAATGTATTCAATAACTGTTTTAGCAACAATTACCAGAACAATATTTCTACATATATTTCTAGAGTTGAGATTATGACTGTATGATATATGATATCATCTCACCGTATAACACACTGTTCAGTCCTGACACTCAGGAGAGCTGATGTGCAGACAAGCAATTGGAGCATAATTCCTCCCTGTGTATCTGGGACGGTGGCGGCTGCACAAAAGGGTCTCATCAAAACCCGGCAGCACAATAAAACTGCAGGCCAGGTTGGGTCGGCTGCAGACGGAGCCGTGTTTTCATCAGCGCTGCGGCAGGAACTGCACAGTCCAACACGTGCAACTTACGACTCCCGTGTCTTTGTCACCTTTGTAAAAAGAGACACAAAGACTCGGCCGCATTTTAACTGCTGTGGCTTTGTAACCATGGGCTCTACAGCTTTTTGTCAGTTAGATAATGTTATCTTTTGTGCTTCAGCTAAGCCCACTTTCTGTGCTCTTGCAGTGCCTTATCTGTCTGCCATGTATCCCCCCGTCTCGTCTCCTTCTCCCCCTTTTATTTTCCCCATCCCAATTGTGCATCTTTTTAAAAACTCATGTTTTTTCCTCCAATAGTCCTGGCGATCGGGTGCAGGTCACAGACGACTCTAATGAGGAGTGGTGGAAGGTGGGTGTGTGTATGTGTGCATCTTTGTGCCACTTTGGGTGTCCAAAAAGGTGTGTGAGTGCACATTTATTGTGCACATGTGCTAATTCAAGTCTTCAAATCAAACCTTTAGTGCGTAACACCTGCTCCATTTTTCATAAACATGCAGGCAGCCACTTTCTGAAATAGAACATAATTTCCTCTGAAAATTACCAAAAGAGTTTAGCATAATGAACATGACTAGTGTTTCAGCCTTAACAAGGTGTTTATTGAGTCGGTAATGAGCTTCACACACTCCCAACGGAAAAATGTTAATGTGTGAGAGTGCGTGTGTCTTTGTGTGTGTGTGTGTGTGTGTGTGTGTGTGTAGGTGTGTGTGTGTGTGTGTTTCAGCTCCAGACTAAAAGCAAGATTCACTTAGACTAAATAATGCGCAAAGTCTGCATATCTTTCATCAGCAGACCTTGTATTTGCTTCACATATAACTTCTGTTGCCACATATAAAACTGCAGCCTCAAAACACTGTCAACAGATTCTTGAGCAAGGAATCTTTAAATTATGTATCGCTTGTGAATCATCTGTTCATTACTAATGCGCAGGCTGTGAATCGCTTCTGCAAAGATGGATACACCTACGGCAGTCAGCAATAAACATTGAAATGTTGTCACTTGCATCTCGACACTTACCGTCACTTTGCATCAGACCGGTTAGAAAATAATCGATTGTTCTTATTTTTGCTTGAATACATGGACAATAACTCCGCGCATAACTCTGCCGCCTTTGTGATTTATCACCGAGTTCCAAAAGGATTTGATTGAAATGAAAAACAAAGGCGCCTTCTTGATTCACCCACTAAATAATTAGGCAGAAGATGACAGTCACTCTGAATTGCAGAAATTAAAAAAGGGACTAATCATCTTTTCTTTCAACAAACAAAAAGATTTCCCCGAACTATTCAGAGTCTCCATATATCTTCAGAGAACGAATTAGGATTCCTTATTTGCTGTCAGATATTTGAGAAAAATATTTTCAGCTTGATGCAAATCTTCAAAACTTTCTGGAAAGAAACTGAAAGCTTAAGTATAAATTTCTAAAGGTGGATTATCGTGGAAAGAAAAAACAAAACAAAAGATGGTTGATCAAAATCTAATTCAAATATGAAGCTTTAATTCGCCTCAGTAGAGCTTTCAGAACAACGCTGCTCTTTTTATCTGCAGAGAATTAGCTTAATGAGCTCCCATTCTTTTATTTTTCAAAGATATTTTGGATAAATAAATCAAAACATTTTAATGTTGCGGATTTGTTACAGAATAGAGCTGAACACTCACTTCCGACACTTACACATTCAATTTGCCACGTCTGTATTTTTGTTGTTTGTCATAATCGTGTGTAATAAAAGGTCAGACTCCAGTCAAGCTCAGGTTAAACTCTGTACAACTGGTTTCTGTGAATCCATTTTGACCCATTGGCCTTGTCTATGTAGTTACAAAACTAAAATGGTAATGAAAGTAACTCTTTCTTCCCCCAATAAACAGGAAATTTGCATGCGAGTTTTCATACTGGAGCTAGCAAGATTTTTCCTTCCTTGAAATACTGTTTATTTTCCCAACTGCAAAAAAAAGGAAACATTTAGGACTTGCAGAAAAACAACTTTAGTTGTTTATAATGAAATGATTTTCTGATTTTATTTGTGTATCATGTTGAGCAGTTAGGGTCACATTTCTAATACTAATGAGTTTTATTGAACGCTCTTCTTAATTAATCATTCCTTCTAATACAGACATAACACCTTTGTGTCGTTGAAGTTGTGTTCTTTTGTGTTCTCCAGGGTAAAAGTGGTGACAGAGTCGGCTTCTTCCCTGCCAACTTTGTGCAAAGGGTCCGACCAGGCGAGCGGGTCTGGCGGGTCGTGCAGAGCGTTCCCGGAAACAGAGAAAAGGGACACATGGCAGTGAGGGAGTCGCAGGTAACCCAATAATGCTAATGCATTGCTAACATTCTTCTTTGCAAGCCTAGCTCTCCTGAGGCAAACAAAAATACTCTAATTAGCTGCAATCTTAGAGCGAGAGAGAGAGAGAAAAAAAAACATTAACCAGAGGTGATGCTATTTTAGGAAAGAAAAAAACAGTTACACTTTTTTTCCCCCCACAGTTTCCCTCTGTTGTAATCTGAGAACAGGGTCGTCCAACGTGCGACCCAGGGGCCATTTGTGGCCTTTGAAATAATTTAGTGTGGCCTCAGACTACAATTTAAAAATGGCACAAATCAAATTTTACCGACAAACACAGGTAGTCAAATTAGTGAACTTAAAGCAGGCATTTTTGAATAAAGACAGAGAGAGTAGCCTTTCAAAATTGACCCAAAATTTCAATGAGGCAAAAAAGTGAGACCCTTTTTTATATTTTGGATCTAATTACAGATTAAATATCTCTCAGGAATGCTTCAGACAAACAGATGATGTTGACAAATAAACTGAATCATTTTTCAAAGCGGTCTCACTGGGCCCAGAAAATGAGACTGGGCATCATTGTTGGTAGTACAGCTTCACATACATCTGACATTTGCCTCTTTTCAGTAGGTTTTGGTCAGAGATGCTGCTTTAACCACATGGAGAAGAGGGAAAGTTCTGAAAAACTTTGCAAAATATTATTTAAGATCCTCCAATTAACCACTAACTGGCAACAATTACTTATTAAGGATGTCCTTAAACCATAGTAATAATTGGTAAACCCAAAAATTATGAATAATAAAACTGAAAATATATTTCTAAAATCACCCAACTTTGTAGTTTTTTTTTTGACACAGAAGCTCTAGATGGAAGCTCAAGGTCTTCCGGTCTGTGAGCAGCAAATGATCAGAACATTACCTTCGAACCAGAATAATGGATATGACATTCTGTCCTCGACCTGAGGAGAGAATGAGTAATAACGTCACGTGTGTTGCAGCCATAGATGCACTAAATTATCCTCATAATAAGTGATTCCAAAAATTCACAGAGAGTCTCCCCGTATTTGTGTTCTCCTCATTTTCCTTTCCTCTCATCGTTTTAGATTTGTGTTGGGAAGAGAGAAGATGGGGAAACTTTTCTGAAGCTGAGTAGTGGAAAGAAGAGAGGCCTGGTCCCTGCCGACTCCATAGAGGAGATCTGAACATTATTTCACTTTTACACTCTGACTCAAACTGTCAGCACCGCTCTCTGGAGAAATGACCATCCAAGCCTCTGCAACCGCATAGAAACATACACACTCCTGCCAAGATCCGACGCCACCGTCTCTGACAAACGGTTGTTTTCTCAGAGCATTTATTGGACTGCTGTCCTGCACCCGAGGACGGCGACTGACTCAACATCTTAGACAAAGGGAAGCAGAGGTAAATGTGGCTTTAAATATTTGAATCACGTTCAGTTTTGCCCCGTCAAAAACACTTTTCCCCCCCGACTGTGGGAGGACGTTGAATCCTGTTATGGGAACATCATGCTTGTGTCAGTGTCCTTTTTCTTGCTTCTACCCACTCGGTGTGTCTCATCACTATCTGCTCATTTCAGGGCTTTTTTCCCTTGGGGCTGTTATCACATATTGCTGCTGCAACTGCAGACTTTTTTTGCACGGAACAACCACTGCCATCCACTGAGAGCTACACTGCCACTAGAGAAACTTCCGGATGAGATGGAAGGAGGTCATGCAAATTTAAAGCCTGCATCCGACAGTGCTTTAACTGATAAATGTAAAAGTGCAGAAAATGAATCAATTTTTTTTAAGAAAAATTGAAGGCTCCAACAACCTTGTCACAGATGTTTAAACCTGTATTTTCCTGTATATAGAAATATTTAAAGTCAAAGGAAGTTAAAAAGAATCGGACCGCGTGAACAGGGGTGTCCAAAGTGCGGCTCGGGGGCCATTTGTGACCCTTGGGTTGATTTGTTTGTGGTCCTCAACTGTAGTTCAAGAATGATACAAATTAATTTATTAAACTTCCTCTTCTAAATCAGGGTATGGTTTTCTTGCAATGGGAAATGCTGAGTATAACACAAAGTACTTTGCAACCAAAATTTTATAAGTGCAACCAGGTGTATCCAGAGGCTTTTACCGAGAAGCTGAGTTTACCTTTACCAAACTCGGCTTTTATTTCAGACGTTAATCTTGGCTAAGTATAGCAATCGTTTTGAAAGAGTGTGACCCAAATCATTATTTTATAACAAAGATAACATTTGTTCAACTGAGCCTAAAATAAATTGTGCAAAATCCTAGTTATCCCAGTCTTTGGATCTATGATCATTTTGTATTCTTTGCCCGCATGTACTTCTGACTTGATGAATTTGGTCCAAGTTACAAAAATGTTGGTTCCTTCGCTGATGTAGAAGGAACAGTCAATATTTTGAAGCTTTTATGTGAGCGTAGCGGAAGGAGGGAAAAAAAATAAGTGTCAACAAGTGTGGAAGTTCAAAGCGGAAGACGCTGTTCTCCTGTTTTCACACACCAGCTCGCTGCACACATGAAGGTTTGGCGCCTGCTGGGATTCGTTCGAGGTCCACTGCAGGCGTCGCGAGCACTGCCCGGTGATTTCCTTCTTTTTTTTTTCTTTTTTTTTCCCCCTAACAAGTTTACCGCTGCTGAAAAACAGCAGGAAATCAAACGGATCTGCAGCCAGCCGTTCCTGAAAATAAAAGCAGCAACATTTTAGGGATCTCTCTGGCTGTGACGAAGAGCCTAAGTTTCTCTGACGGTTCAGAGGAGGAGGCGGCACAGCGAGAGAGATGACACGAGCGATGAACCGCTATGAGTCGGCGTTCTTCGAGGTAACACCGTACCCATGGGAGCATGGGAGTCATTCATTGATCAAATGTCAGCCCGCCTTCCTTCCCTCCCAGTTCGGCCCTTCTTGTCTTCTTGTTATTGATGTGACTGGTCAGCTGTGATATAGAGTGAGCACATTGTTTTTTTCACTTGAATCCCAGAACGCTTTGAATAGTTTAGACATCTATTAATTTATTCATTTTGCAGCTAATCTAATGCGTTTCTTCAGCCAGGACCCCTCCCCGCTTCCCACCAGCTAGGGGAAACACTCAGTTTGCATGTGAAAGACAAAGAAAATGACTTGAAGTAGAAAATACATTAGAAGTCATATAAAAATATCATTTAGATAAAAGAACCACTTTTTCATCTGTGTTTCACACATCAAAACTTTGAAAAGGTCTAATCAATAAGCATCTTCTCCTGTAAAAAGTAAAAGTAGCATTTTTTTTATTTCCAATTATCACCATTTTCTGTGTCGTCAAATATTGCAACTTCACTATGAAATTCTCCAGGTTATTTGTGTCTTTTTTGTCAAAAAGCAGATACAGAATATCTGCAGCATCCTCTTCAGGGATTATTAAAGATGTGTAAAAAGCCTTAAAATGTTTTTTTTTTTTAATGCAGGAGGATTTAAAAATGGAAAAATAACTCAGAAGAGTCAAATTCATTGTTAAGGAAGACCACAAATGCTACAATACTGAGTTCCCAAACTATTCCAATCAATTTCAGTTAATTTAAAAAGTACAATGTTAATGCAATTTAACCCTTAAAAAACAAAAAAGAAAGGTTACCTCACTTTCTTTATCTTCGAGCACCATTCAAATTAAGTGTTGATCTCCAGGATATTGCTTCCTGAAAGCAGCCTACACTTACTCATATCTGTGGTCAGAACAGTAATTAAAGAAGGCACAAACACATGGGACTGTGAAAGACAAGGTTGTTCCAGGACCCAAAAAACCAAGATGGTAAAAAAACGGAAAGGGGGTAAAATCTTGGTGGTCTGGCGTCTCCAAACTAATTAGATGCTCTCTAACATGCCAGCCGTCTGTTTGTAAAGTTCCTTCACATTACTAGGACTTTAACCCCTTAACTGACATCCTAAAAATGCTTACATGAAACGCAGTGGGTTCATGAGGACAAAAAAAGTCATCATCACAATTAGACCTGTGCCTTGGTCCAATGATACTGAAGCTAAGCCATTCTGAGGTTGGATTTAAAAAGAGAAAAGTTAAGTACAGTGGAGGATCTATGATGCTGTGGGCATGTTTCTGTTCAATACACTACATAAACTATTTAAAATACCAATATGTTTTGAATAATAGAATCACTTATGGATCTTATGTTGCCACATACGAAAAGTCTTTCAACAGGAAAACATTTGTGCAAATCAACAAAAAAAAAAAAAAAACCTGAACTAACTTCAATGCTTTCTAGACATCTTTTCCATGGATAACAGTAATCATGCAGAGGGCTGCGCAAAAGTGTAAGCTAACGCTGACATGTACCAGCGCCTTCTTGTTACTTTACTCCGCGTAAGTTTGTGTCGCATCGCACTTCCGAGGTTTTCTAAATGTAAAGTAGGCATCTGTTGTCTGGTGTCAAAAAGTCAATGTTCCTCAACTTTACCTCAATAAAATGTCTTTACACAAAGTTGTGGGCTCGTTTCCTGAAGCATCATGCGTTCAGCCGGGGGACGGATACTCATGCTTGATGATCTTTTGGATCCGCTGGACAGAAGGCAGAGCTTCTGGTGTTTTTCTGCTGGTGTGTTTGTGCTAAATGAGGCCACTTCTTCTCTTTTTAGTGCTGTCCATGCATAATGCACCATCCTGCAGCCACAAACTCACTGCTGTGCATAGAGGAATGCCAGACTGATGCTCAAGACAGCTGCGGTATAAATAGCACATAATGGCACTGCAGGAGGGAGTGTAATTAAGGCCTGTTTACCATATTACACACAGCTACATAAATCAGAGAAGTGATAACATCTTTTACTATGAGCGGGCTTTTGTTTTAATTATTTGGTTTCTTATTTCGATAAATAATCAGGATTTTGTTATCAGTGTGCATCACAATTTATATCAGTATTAAGGGTATTTTTTTATCTGCTGTGTTACTTGTGTGTAATGAGGTTTAATACGACATTGATATTAACTTCCAATTGAAAAAGAGATTGTTGATGAAAGAAAACAGTAAAGTTATTTAATCACATAACTTACAGAATTGTAAGCCTCTTCCTTCGGAGCAAACAAAAGCCATTATTTTTATAAATAAAAACAAAAAGTAACACTTTATTTGAAGGGGGTGAATAAAACTGTCATAACACATGTCATGAACATGAATAAGCCTTCATGAATATTTATGACTGTTGTCATAAAGCGTCTTTCGGTAAATTATGACACTTTTAATACAAAGTTGACATTATTCAAAATGTCTTTGTTATGACAACTTGACATTAACCAAGAAATCATTACTGATATAAATTTGTTATAAAAGAATTACTGATTGCACTTTAAAATTAGGTAATTTTATGTTATTAAAGGTAAAGTTTAAACAGTAATGATTTCTTGGTTAATGTCAAGTTGTCATAACAAAGACATTTTGAATAATGTCAACTTTGTATTAAAAGTGTCTAATTTACCGAATGACGCTTTATGACAACAGTCATAAATATTCATAAAGGCTTATTCATGTTCATGACAGGTGTTATGACATGTTTATGACAGTGTCATGTCAGTCTTATTCACCCCCCTTCAAATAAAGTGTTACCAAACAAAAATATCCCAAAGAAATACATTTAAGGGCAAAAGTCATGTCACCTTTATTTAAACTTGTAAAAGAATGTTTGACATTTTTAAAGTTTCTTTAATTTTTACTTATTTATTTTTAGCTGACTTTTGAGCTTTTTGCTGATTTCCTATTTTTTATTTTTATTTTTTAAGTTTTGTGATTGTTGAGCCACTTTAATCTCTTATTTTTCCAGACATAGAAATATATACAGTATATGTAAAAAGCTAGTACAATAAGTCACAGAGTTCAAACACAAAGTGCTGTTTCATCCAATAACTAAAGAACCATTTGCTGAAATCTTGGCATGCGGTGAACGATGCACATCTCAGGTCCTGTGCCTGCAGGTTTTCTTTCGGGTAATGTTTGTCTGATTAAACGGGAAAAGCTGAAATTAAATTGATAAAATTCCTTTGGAAAGGCTGGAGAACAGTGACCACTTTGTTGATTGCGAATCGTCCAGCTCTTTGGAAGCAAAATGTAAGCAGAAATATGAAGTTATTAAATTCTGCGGGTAAAAAAAACATGTTCAAACCACTCCCACATCTAAAAGCGTCTAATCATTGAATCCTTTCATCATTCCATCCCTTTTTCACTTAGTTATTTTTATTTTTCGTAAATAACTGGGAGAAATGTATCATAGAGTTTCCCTTCTTTTTGTTTTCTGTTTGTTGCCTTACAGATAACTTCTGCTCTGGTGTTCTTGTTCCACTTCGATGTTTCAGATAATCAAATAAATTTTAATATAAAGACAAATACAACCAGGATAAATACAAAATACAGTTTTCAAATGATGATTATCAAGAAACAAACCTATCCAAAGCAGCCTGGTCCTATGTGAAAAAGTAATTGTCCAATAAACTTAAGAACTGGTTGTTTACTGCTTGGGGGGTAAAGAACAGCCATCAAACTTTTGTGATAAAGTCTTTTAAATTGCTGAGGAGGAATTTTTCACTCTTTGCGTTATTATTTTCACTTCAGCCATGTCGGAGGGTTTAAAAGCATAAAAACTAATTGCGTGCCGCAGCATCTGAATCAGATTCAAGTCCGGACTTTAATAAGGGCACTCAAAATCCTACGCTTTGCTTTGCATCCGCTCAGAGTGGACTTGCTGGTGTTCTTTGGATCATTGTCCTGCTACGTAATAAAAATGCGCTCGAGCTTAACGTTCTTTCCTTTAGGAGAGAACGTTAAGCTACAGCAAGTTGTACAAGTCCTAGAGCAGCAAAGCAGGCCCAGATGACCACCATGTTCTGATCTCTTGAGGGCTGTCAAGATGTGTTTTCTTGGAATGTGAGAAAGGCCTTTGTGTTCTTTTTGGGAGTGATTTCTTTTTTGTCTTTTGTGCCAAAACGAAGCCATTTTTGCCTAATCTCTCTTTTGTTTTTTGACTGTAGAATTGTGAACTTTAACTTTAACCTTAGATGCGTCAAGTGTGGTCAGCTTGCCTTGGATTTTGTTCTCAGTTCTGTTGTGAGATCCTGACTGATTCGGTGACGTGTTCTTTGGTTGGAGAGGGTTGACTCCTTAGAACTACTCTTCATAGTTTCTTCATTTGTTGATAATGGCTCTCAAAACCATAGAAATTGCTTTTTTTTGCACGTTCCAGACGGGAACATGTCAATGACTATTTCTCACCTGTTGCAAATCTTTACCGTTTTATATCAGGTTAAATGAGAGTGATGTGATTCTACATGTAAACCTTGATGTGTATTTTCCCCCCTTCTATTAGATGGAATAATCCATTTTGTATTTACTATGGCTATCTATAAAAGATATTCAGATATAACAATGTATTTGATGTGTTAAACAAAAATGTCACTGCGCTGTACATATCAGTTCATGATATGTTGATGCTTAATACTGAGTTTTTTAAAACAGTTCTTGTCTTTTGGGGCTGTGGAGTTGAACTCCAAGGAGTGAAGAAGCTTTTGCCTCAACACCAGCTTGAAAAACAATAGATTGCATTTTGACAGAAGAGCTCGTTGGTTGATTTTACCACCAAGACTGGCTGCTGCACACCTCTATTAGCACTTGATAGAACTACCCATCTGCTGTGACTCAGAGCACAGCAAGTCTTCTCAGCCTGATGAAACTTTGCCAGTGTGGGAGAAAGCTGAACAGTCCAATCTTTCTCTTCCCTTCCCTCTGCCAAGACAATCTCATTTAATCTTCCTCTGGCATGGTCCACCTCTCCATCACTCCCTTCCTCCGGGTTTGCAGACTTCGCTCACCAGTGTCTTCCACCCCATCGCTGGGCTCTCGACTCCATTTCCCTTACCTCTTCCGTCGGTTTCTGTCACTGCCGTCATAACCGTAGTTTCTGTCATTGCTCCTTATTAAGTTATTTTAGAAATCGGTCCACACCTCACCTGACTGAATCATAGAGAAAAATACGAGGATGTGATGAAGCTTCTTAGAGCGAAACAGCCTATTAATAATGACTCATTTCTCCTGGCAGCTCACCCACACAGCTTGGCCATAATGTCCACTTACTGCAGTAGTAAACGGAGGGAAATAATGAAGGCCTGGTGTAAAAGTGGTCATTTATAAAATTTGGCTAGCCATCACACCGGCTGACCTGACATGCACCCTGCTTGTGCTCCTGTATAATAACTGTCTGCCGTTATTATTCATGCGGTGTCTCCCTCCCCCAATCCCCCGCTGTTATTACATCCTCAACCTTTCGAGTTGCCTCCCAGAGAGTCTCAGGACTAACAGCCTCAGCGGCTCAGTTCAGGTGAACGCTGAACCACAGAAAGAGAGAGAGAGAGCGCATCAGCTGTACTGAACACTGCCATCCCGTTCATCTTTCATCCGCGCTGATCAAAGGATTACAACTCATATCCCAGCAATGATGACGACAACACAGGTAATGATAATTAAGGGTAATACAAAGACACGCTTAAAAAAATCTTTATATTTACTTTAACTACAGATTTTATTGAGGGTTCTTTTTCCTTCTTTTCAAAGAGCTTCGTATATCTGGAATGGGAGAACATGTATTTTGTGGAAGATTAAAGGAAACAAAATGCCAGATTTAAAGTGGGCTATTTGTTAAATTGCCTTTTCTAAGTAAATACAACACCCATTCGTCCATAATGTGTTAGAGCCTGTTGTAGCTAAATGCTTAATGGTTTGGAGTGAATGGTGTATCAACCAGAAATGTGTTTGAAAAGGATCATATTCTGAACTGAAAATGAGTGGAAAACCAGCCAAATGCTTGTTGTTTTTTTTTTGTTTTTGTTTTTTTCAGGAACCTTGTGCAAGGAGGAAGAAAAACAAAACACCTGAAAACAGAAATGACTGCCTTTTTAAGCAAATGTCACAAAAACAAAAAAAGATGCATATTGTTTTAATTTCAATGAATTAAAAATGGGGGGGGGAATCTAATTTCAGACTGTAAGGATGTTCTTTGATTCGCTTTGAATTTAGTAAAAATCAGAGGAAGATTACAAATAATTTAATGCATGACTGAATTAATTTGTAATTTTTGTCCTCTGCTGTTCAATTTAAAACTACAACAACTATTATGAAGCATTCTCTTTTTTTCTGGTGAAAGTTTAATTTGTTTTCATTTTTTGTGTATTTTAGTTTCTCCCCCCCCCCCCTTGTAAAATGCCAGTGGGTGTCTTGAAATGCATTTTTATTATGATTAATATTATTATTATTCAAGTCCAAATAAGCACAGATGCTTGCATGTTATTCCTTTGAAATAATGAATTGGCTTCATTTAGAATCTGCAGCTTAGATTCTAAATGAATCTAAGCTGCAGATTAGATTCATTTATGATGTCGTCACAAAATAATTTATATTTTATGTCGTCACATAAAATATAAATTACTGTGTTCAAAAATGATAAGCACAAACTGCATTAAATATAATGTCTACATATCTGACCCGTCTTCACACACACACAATACAGAAGCTCTCATTCCGTTGATATTTTTCATTTGTGCATAATGTAGTTTTCGCACCTTCAGATTATATGTAGCAGAAGAAACACATACAAACAAAAGCAGCTGTCTCGGGAATCCAAAGGCAAGAAATAGAGGCAATTAAACGGATGGTTTTTCTAGGAATAGCAGGTAATCAGAGGCTTCCAACACAAAAACACACACACCCACTTGAAATGACCTGTCCCTGATAGAAATGTAAAGAATTATTTCCTCAGCGTTCCAAACAACATACCATTATCGCTTCTTTGTCACCCACACAGGGAGCAAATGTAGTGCAATAAACTGTCCTTTACTTCAAGCTATATGCAAATGACGGCACAGTTACAGAGAGAGGCAAAAGCAATTTGCTGTATCTTGTGGTTTTATGCGTGTAGTGTGAAAATAGCACAGAGGCTGGACTGAAAGTCATCTTCCCGCTCTGGTTTTACGCCACCTCCATTTCCATTCATGTTTCTTCATTTTGTTCAAAACAAAAACAACAAAATGTCATTAAGGGTGCACAAAGACAATCACCGAACAGGCTTGTTTAATAAAAACCAAACATCCGAATCGCTCGAGATGACGAGCTCAAGGCCAACGTGCAGCGAATCGGTCAAAAAAAATAAATAAAAAATGAAAAAAAAAATCACTTAATTAATTTGGAGAAGAACAAAATCCGAGGTGGCTTTAAGTGACACAACTGAAGGTCTTTTCATCTAAACAACTTCAAAAATACAAATAATAATGAAACCTCTTCTTTCAGCCATGCTACAGATTTAAGCAATGATTTGTGAGAGCTTCAAAACAAAGCATGTGAGAGTTATAAAGAAGATTGGACTGCTGGAAATTCCTGCTTTTAGGATGCTAGAAAAACATCCAAGTCATCTTTTGATGTTTCTGTTTGCTGGCTGTGTGTACAGCTGAGGAGGCTTTTCCTTCAGAAACTACTTGGTACATGGTTGAGAACAAAAAAAAAATGTTCAAAAGAAATTTTTCATATATTTGTACTTGTGCAAACATTTGGCATGAGAACTGAACTTCGTAACAAAAACTGAATCTTTCAATGTTTCTTGTAATTAGGATATGGTGCTATTCTAAATGAAGATGACATTTCATTGCAAGTGTTAGCTCTGCAGATTTTAATTCATTTCCACGAAAAGAAGCTTCAACAGTCTAACAATTGAATCCATTTATCAAGAAGCAAACAACCTTCTTTTTAAATTACAGTTGCAAGTCTCGCAGAGTATATTTCTACCAATTCTGCAAATTGGCTTAATCAGATTAGATTAATTGTGTATGAGAAAATCAAATTTAAAGTTTTACCTCCAAATCTTTATAGGACTTAGGACTGGGCTTTGACTGGACCATTTATGTGGCTTGATCTAGACCAGAGGTGGCCAAGTCCCGTCCTCGAGAGCTATAATCCGTCACATTTTAAATGCATTCTTCCCTCGGCACATGATTAAAATGAATTTTATTCTTACCGAGCGAGTCAGTTTAACTGGAAGGCTTGTTAAGTGTGCAGTCACCTCATTTTTAGATGTTGAATTGAAAAGTGCTCTGTGAGATTTCCAAGGCATGTCACTTTATAACCTTATCCTGCTTCAAACTTCACCGCAACTTTATTGTTGGTCTTTATGATGCCATTTGTTCACTAATGTTCTCCAATATACATCTGAGGCCATCATAGAGCAGCTGAGATTAAATTACACACAGCTGGACTCTATTAACTAGTTTGAGTCACATCTGGGCAATTGGTTGTGCTGGATTTTGCTTAGGACCATCAGAGTACACCCGGCTAAATTCAAATGCATTTCACACATTTCTTATTTTTATTTGTAAACAATCGTTTTAACATTTGTTCATTTTCCTTCAGTTTCACAATATTGCACCACTTTAAGCGGATCTATCAGATAAAATCCTCATAAAATACATTTAAAAGACCCTGACAAAATATGACATTCTTTCTTGATAATTTTCCCTAAAAGAGACTAAAATTATTCAAATTTCTTGATTATTTATCCAAGTCTTTTAATCAAAAGATGACTCAAAAAATTAACAATAATATATATAATGAGCTACAAGGAAGACTGGAGCCTCAAACAAAAGAAAATGGGTTCCTAACCAATCCTGCAGTTGGTTGCCGCCTATATCTTGACCAGCTAAATGAAATGAACTTCTGGAAATGGGCATTATTACATGCTGAATCTATGTTACCTTCAGTTGTCATAAAAATACTATATGACCTAAAAGAAATTTGACTTTGATATCTAATGCCATGAAATTGGGCCTCTGTCTCTTTAAAAGCTCCGGATTTTTCTGAAACTCTGTCTTCAGGAGGTCATCGCAGCATGGCTCCTCTATTAACCCTTTAACAACGGTTTCACAAGTGTTTCAGCGAGAAGTAGCACACGTAATGAGCTCAGCTGATGCCCAGTTCCACCAGGTGTTTGCTAATTGCTGCTGGCTAGTCTGAAGGAGCTGAATGAGAGAGTCACAAGGAAGGGAGCTCTGAGAGGCAGAAGCTTGGAAGCTTGGAGACTGTAGCTCAGAGGAAGAGGTTTTGAAGGCAGCACCAGGTCCAACCAGGCAACACTCCAGGTATGTTCAAAAAAGCTCACAAAAGTCGATTTTATATAATGCTGTCCCTTTATGGATGAAGTAGCTGAGCTGAGTGTTTCTTAGCAGAGTAAAAGCTGCTCTTTTTGCAGATGCGAACATGCTGGATGGAGTTCACCACACGCAGATGGGGAGTGAGTCCCTCCACGACCAGAGAAAAGTCAGACGTTTTTACACACGTGGCGACTGGGAGTGACTGACAGAGGGGGGAGACAGATTTGCAGAAAGTACTACCAGAGGACGTTGCTCTGACATTGATTCAGCGTTCAGTCAGTAATGATGACGGATGTTTCAAACTGGACACTGACTCATCAGTCTTCTGTTCTGCCCCTGATCATCGCTGATTAGAGGGAGACCAGTGCGGACGCTCCCTTGAATCAGTGATTGCCCTTACATTTGTTCGACGCATTCTCCCTTTAATTATAGCCAACTGCGACCCCCGTCGTGCGCGTCCTGGCACACACACACACACACACACACACACACACACACACACACACACACACACACACACAAACAAAGCGAATTATATGCCTCATTAAAGAAACATGAGCTCCAGGCTTCCCACTGAGCCCTCTTTCAATTTCTTGCAGCTCTTCTCCGTCTCTAGAGTTGGCAGCCAGAGGCGTTGCTTGTGGCAGGGAGTTGCTCTATGAGCTGGAACTGCTGCAACACACATACACATACACATACACACGCACACACTCGCACACGCAAAGCTGCTACAGTGTACAATTAAACCATTGTTCTCTCTGCAAAGATGACCTTTACTTTAGTCAACAAATACATGAAATCACATGGAAGGTCTTGAAAGAGCCTGAGGAAACATTAAGTGTCATACTCCTCAAAAAAATTTGGTCCATTTTTGACCATGTGAATTAGCTCATTGTATTTTGCTGCAATGCAGATTTAGTAGCTTAAACGTTTGTGGGTGGGTAGCTATAAATCTGCATGACCCTATTTTTACAACTGCACTGATGCTTTCTGAATGTTTAACATAACATTCACTTTATGAAGACAAAAATTAAGAAAACGAACATGCAAAACTTATCTGAAACATTATGAACCCCAAACAGTTTCTCAAACCAAATGCAAAAACTACAAGACATGATCTGAATTAACTCAAGACGGATGACTTGACTCTGAGAGAGAGACTAATTATTTCTCATGCTGATAGCAGCGTGATGATAATAACTTTGCTAAATGAATTCCAAATAAAATGTAATTATTTGTGATGTTTCTCATAACAAAAACAAAAGATTCTTGAGCTGAAAAAGTGGAAAATTTTGAAAATACACTCTCAGGAGCAGGTTTCCTGAGTGGAAAATAAATGAGAGAAGGCTGCAAAGGTCAACAGGGATTGTGGAACAGTTGCTGCAGAAGACATCTGAAGAAAATCAAGCTGGGCTGCAGCTATCTGCAGAGATCGCTTAAGTCTATGCACTGCAGGACAAATGTTTGCCTCAATATTATTTAGCTTTATAAGTACATTTAGGCTGCAGTTTGTTGTTATGTTATCATGTATCAGATTGGATTTGTTGCAGAGCGCTGTCATGTATAATTAATGTGTCCAGTTGCAACTTTTTCCTCATTTTTTACTAAAATCAGTGTTAACTCTGTGTATTTTAGAGGCTCTGTTTGTTATGTGCATTGACTTGGCTCTCCTTGAGGTAAAACGGCTTTGTGTTTTAGCATTCGAAAGAAGTAAACTAAAGGTAAAATGCCAAGTTGTCTGCTTGTATTTCCTATCTGGAGCTGTGCTCGTCCCTCTTTTTCCCCATAGATGAGCCTGAGGACGTCACAGAAGTCGTCCTGGATAAAGTTCTGCAGACAGACAGTAGATCTCTCTGGGAATGCAGAGCAGCTTGTTTATTTATAGACAATAAAATAAAGTCCTTGAAAAAAGAACACACCAAATACAGTAAAACACAGCGACACCCCTACCTTGAAGTGGCTTTACTACGTCTGCAACAGGAATCACTTATGTTATAAATAGATTTCAGTCGAAGGATTTTTATGTCATATCACTGCCAGGCACAGTCAAACCATAGTACATAGTACAAATAACAACATATGAAATCCACAAAGCTTATAATGAGAAAACAATGTTATTTTTAACTAAAAGCAAAGCTTTCTAGTAAAAATAAATAAATAAATAAATACATAAAACATAGTATCTTAAATCTGATTCACCTTAAAGGCAGGAGCGACCCAGTTTATGTGAGGCCCAAACTAAATTTTATTTAATCCTCCCACAATATTAAGAGTCGGGATCATTTAGATCCCACAAGTTTTCTACTCTGTGCGCAGTACAGCGGGCCATACTGACCCTGTGTGCACTTTTACAAGTTTTTTGTTGTTGTTTTTTTTCCCCATAGATGAGCCTGAGGACGTCACAGAAGTCGTCCTGGATAAAGTTCTGCAGACAGACAGTAGATGGAACATAGGTGTCCACCAAGTACTTTAATAACATTTTTAAATGATAATCAGAAACAATAGAATAACAAAACAAATTTGTGTGCATTGTTTCCTTTGTCATTTGAGAGCATATCAAAGCAAAATATTGTTTTTACGGTAAAATTGAGGAACACCTGTTAGTTTGTGTTCCTACGTCTGGCCTCCTGGTTAGTGTTGTCCTGTCTTCCCAACATTCATTTCATGCGATGCCTGCTAAATTACATTTTCTGAAAACATTTCCCCGAAGGGATGAACAGGTTGCAAAATATGTAACGCGTTTCTTTCAATTTTCTGGTTCATGCTACCTTTCCCTGAGCTCATGAAAACTAATCACTCTGAATGACATGCCTGCTAATAAACACTCGTCCATGGTCCTCTTGGAGCATTTTCATTTATAATGAATTAACAGCTGGTTAGAGTCAATCAAAAAAAAAAAAAAAAAACCTCGTTGTGGGTCTCGGACTAATCCAATGTGAAAAGTTCAAAGACATAAGTGGAAACAAAAAGGTCTTAGCAATGTCACAGCGGAGCCAATCACATTTTTATTACCTAACCTCTGGGATGAACGATGACATAGCAGCACAAGCTTTCTTCATCTCAACGCGTTGTAAAACAAGACAACTGTCACACTCCCTGATTGGATCGCTTGCAGCACTTTTAATTACTGATGGAGCTCGACTCGACTACAAGGTCCTTATCAAAGGCCCGGACTTTGATCGATGGAGCAGCAGACACAATGAATATGCGGAAATGAGGACATCACTGGAGGTCGTAATGTGCATGTCAACAAAAGGAAGTGTAATCAAACCCAGATTTGTGTGTCTGGTTATCAGATCTCGTCTCTGGAAACACAGATCATCGGCTGAGAAAATCACTGCTAATCGGATCAAAATGGCTCCGATACTCTCCGGACATAAATCATGTCAGCGTGTCATTTAGAGTTGCTCTGTTTGTATTAGGGACTGAGTTACACAGGTTCGTGTCACAGTGAATGAGTATTGACTCTAAAGCAGCTTGAAAAGGCAGCAGCCTTTAGTTTCTCTAAATATGTCATTAAACTTGTAAGAGTGCTTATTTTTTGGGCAGCAGTTCTCCAGGTTTTCAAAACGGCCACAAAGGTTTTATTTTGGTAACTTTTTCCCTCATCCATTTATTTGTATTTCAGTCTTTCTAAGACATTTTTCATAATTCCTTTAGTTTGTTTGCTTGTTAGGCCCTTTAACCTTGCCAACTTTGGGACCTTTGACTGATGACCCTTGTCCAGTTGTCTGGCAGAGTCCATCAGATTTTTACTGAAAGTGTCCTGGTATTCCAAGCAACACATGATGCTGAGGGTTACCACAACATTTGAAATATAAACAGGACTGTGCATCATGCTCAACAGTGCACATAGGGAGCTTTTTCATCATCTTTTGTTTCATGACCAAAACATGCAATTCCAGTTAAAGTTGAACTTCAGCTTGCAATTTCCATATCATTACATTTGTGATGGTAGGTCAGAGAAGAGGTTTTTTTTCCTGGCATGCTTTCAAACTATCAAGACTGGCAAGTAGATAAAGACTTATGCTTGTTGCAGTTAATAGAAATTTTACAAGCGTCTAATTCATGCTACAAGCATCAGCTGTGAGTATGACAGAAGATACAGAATAACTTGTCATTAAAAACAAAATGTCAATGCTTCACCATTAGAAAGACATATTTCCTCAGCTCATTCTGCCCACTTCACATTTTCTTCTTCATCATAAAAAGGCAACAATGCTTAAAGAAAAATCATTTTACCGTGAAAAATCACCTCATCACGATATGTGGTGAAAAGAAAGAGAAGAGATGTATCAGGGGAGATTATTTAGTGATTAAATGAAATGATAAACAGCCAAAATGCTAATGGCAAATTACTTTTGTAACAACAGGGTTAGTGGAAAGCATGATGTTTCTTCTCCTGCCAGTCGACCTAATGTGCAGGACAAAACAGTCAATTATGCAGTGGTCCACTGGAGAAAAAAAGCTTCCACACAAATATCAGACTGTCTGAAGTAAAAAAAACAAACACTATCAATCTCTGTCTTCTTGGATGACTTTCAGCTTGCTGGTCACTGCTGTGTCTGTTCCAGTTTCCTAGAAACTGAGGACTCCTGCCTGCAAAGCCCATTTGAAAACCAGATCAATTTGCGTTGGCAAATTTTTTTTGCTGCCGTATGTGATACAATACACCACTAAGGTTTATTAGTCCACATGCTGTCTCTGCTTTATTGAAGTTTTATCGTTGCTCATGGAGTTGAGGCACTATTAAAATTTCACTCAAAGCAAACAGTGGGTAAAGTCGGGGTTAGACGGCTCAAACGCAGCCCGGGGAACGAGACACAGGTGAAATAAATGACATATTAGTTCAATAAAAGGTCTCTGCTGTGGGATCAAGAAACGGTAAAAGTTGGTCTTTTGAAGGAGTCATTTTAATCTTACTTTCAAAATAAAATTTTATTATCCAATTTGTGTGTCAGATGTTTAAATTTTTTTTTCTAGTTGGAATCAAACGTTCCATAATTTTTGTTTTTACACTTGTGCTTCACAATGAATGCAACAAAATGAAATTATCAACCTGTGTACCTACAGTCTTGCATAAACCAGTCAAAAATAACCACTAATTTCTGTGAGTGCTGCATGCAGTTTGAAACACAAACCACAGGATGAAAATGTAACCTTTCTTGAAATGATCTTGGTTGGGTTATGAAGCAGTCTGTATTTCCTAAGTATATATTTTGTTGAGACAGCAGAAAATCCTCTGGAGAATTTACACCAAGCAGGTGTGCACGTGTACTGCTTTGCAAGCTGTTTATATTTATGAATACATTGTATATTCTGCATAATCGTCCGAGTAGGAAAGGTAGAAAAAGTGGAAATAAGCCATCGATGGTGAGTCACAGTCATTTGCAGTCGTCAGCGAGCTTCATACAGATACGCCACTGAATCCGGTAAGTCCACTCCTTTAATGTTGTATTTTAGATTAATTAAAAGCATGAAGGCCAGCCCGGAATCCATCTTCAGCATTTTTTATTATGCTTATCAGCACTGAAAGTACACCATATTCTCCATCTTTATTCTGCAGTTTGCACTAGATACAGGAGAAATCCTCCCCATCAAGTACAGAAGATGGGAGGATTTTCAGTCTACTTTTAAAACAGGCACAGACAAAGCTTTTTAAAAATATACTGCTCAAAAAGGGAACATTTCACTTTAGTTTTGTGTGTGGCTCCAAATCCAGGCCTCCATTGGTTAATAAATTTGATTTCCATTGATGATTTTTGTGTGATTTTGTTGTCAGCACATTCAACTTTGTACAGAACAAAGTATTCAATGAGAATATTTCATTCATTCAGATCTAGGATGTGTTATTTGAGTGTTCCCTTTATTTTTTTGAGCAGTGTAGTTTCTATGTCTTTGTCTCAAAGAAATGAGGAATGAAAAAAAGTTTCAGTTGTTTCTGGTTGGTTGTGTAATGCAACATGTTCACCAAATTCCATCTCTGATTGGCTGACCAGTCGTGGCAACCTCACTATGGCTCATCCGTCTTAGAAAGAATCAGAACCACAAGAAGCCTCGTCTGTCTGATCAGAACCGTGACTGATTAGAGTTGTCGATTAGGTTGGCAAAATACTTCTTGCTGCTGAACTGTTTTTTTCTTCTTCTTCCCTATCCAATTAAACTGGGAAGACAAGCTTCAGCTTAACTAGCAAGGCTTGCTTTTTCCTTGTACATCCCGTTCCAGAGGAATCTGCATAGTGGGTAACCACTAATACCAAAGTCAGTTTCAAGCAAGAGGCGACACAGCAGCCTGGTTTTGGACCACATAAGGCTTTCTTTGTTCTGTTTGTGGTAGATGGCCAAAGCCAAGGGGACATTTTCAAATGAACTCGAGACTAACGTCTGCATTAGTTCCCCTTCTTAAGAGTAAAATGTGGTCTTAGGACTTCTGATTAGTTTAAAATCCACCTTCTTTACACTTTTAAGAAAGGTCAAGAAATTATTTGATTAAAATATAAGCTTTTGATCAGATTGTGAGCATTCATTTCTTCCCACTTTTTCCCTGTAGATTTTTTTTCCCTAACCTTGTTAAAATGCCAGGTTCTGTGATGAAATGAGTCAATTTCAAAACTTAGTCCAAACATGTGACATTTATCAAGGCAACAACCTGATATGTTATGCTTGTGAATCCTGAAAATAATACTTTTTTGAAGAACATTTTGACACTTTTCATCAGTTTGTATTTTTCAGAGAGATCTGTCAGCGTCTGACATTTTGAATGCATTTCCCAAACGTTTTGCAGAAGCAGCAGACACTTATTGTCCTCTTTACAAGACATTACAGACCTTCGACTGAATGTAGTTCTGAACTCTGGCCATATCAGTCTAAATTCATTTTCCCTCTCATTCAGTCATTCGTTTGTTGTTTTGGATGCATGTTTAGTTTCACTGTGATGCTTAAACTGCAATTTTGCAGCAAAGATTTTCAGTCAAAACTGGACAGCATTTGGAACATTTTCTTGTTTTGAAAAAAAAAATAACAGTTCCATAAAAAGAAAAGTAATCCCAGTTTATGATGCTGCCAGCACTATGATTTTCTCTGAGGACTGCTGAGTGGTTTTTGTATTAAACATATCTTTTGGAATGGTGACTCAAAGTTGAGTTTGGTTTCATCAGGTCAATTTTAGCCAAGCTTAAATGTTTTCTTTGAAAGAAAAGGTTTCCGTTTTGCATTGCTACTAATTTGTCCAGACATGTTGGAAAACAAAAAAAAAGAGAAGATTTTTATCACACGTAGAACACAACCAGAGCTTGGCAGGAAATCCTGGAGCTCCTTCAGCGTTGCCGTCAGCCGGTTGGCATCTCTGCTTTGACTGTCTTCAGTGCACCATGGTAGATATAAAAAGCCATGGTGTTTTTACGTCTTCATGACTGAAGCATTTCTACTACAAGTCTCTTTTAAGTCTTATAGCATATCACAAGCTCATATTGCAAATTATGATTTAAGATGAGAGAGGAAAATGTGAAAAGGATACAAATAGAGTTGCAGTTTGTTCCTGGTTTGCAGATTCACTATGACTTAAGCTGGGTGTGTACTCAACAAGACAGAATATTAAAATAAAAATGGATTCATTAAAGTTTAAGAGTTTCCCACTATTGTAACCAGATTATATATATATTTTTTTTTTATTCTAAAATTTATTTCTTTTACAGTTGAATTGAGCTAGATCACATTATGGTCTCATTTTTTATGTAATGAAAACCTGATATGACTGGTTCGTGTTCTGTATATCAATTTAAAGAAGCATATCAATCTGCTACTAAGGTTACAGCCAATAACTCACTTATCCTCAACCAGGGTCACAAATGTAGAGAAAAAAAAGTAAAACAGGCCAAGGACAGTAAGGAATAATAGAAGGCAGAAGAGCCGATTTTGTTTGCACCTGTGCAGAAGGCGTCTCCTCATCATCCACTTTCTCCTGTCGGTTTGGTGTGCACGTGCGTTTCTGCTATGAAAAGCCTTAAAACAAGGCCATGGGAAAAGAAGAAACTGGAGTGGTTAAAGGTTTTGGGTCATCTATTCTGGAACATGCAGGCTAAATCAGGACATGACGACTGTAGTTAACCTACTTTGATTTATCTCCTTGTTTCGTTTTCTTTGCACGGCAAGAGTGCAGATTTTTTTTTTTTTTTCATTTCGGATTTTCTGTGAATAAGACTGGGGGAAAAAAGTGGGTTACTATTTAAATTAAAAATGCCTCAGCTGAATAATGAATTTTGCAAAATAAGATATGAGGTTGCAGCGTTTGGGCTTTGAAGTAGAGCAAAATTTTAAATACATTCATCATGGGCATGGATTTTACACTCATTTGTGGCATTTAATTGTCTTTGAACCATTTCTTTCAGGGTTGCTTGATAACATATATACTTAATTTTGAATTGTGTATTTTTGAGAATTATTTTGGGAATCAAACCCAGAACCTTCTTGCTGCAAGGCAACAGCTCTACCAACTGCACCACTGTGCAGCCATAATAATACAGGTGAACTACCAAATAAACACCTCAGCCCTATTGAACTATCCAACTAGAACTAACCCAACCAGTTTGATGTACCAGAGAAATTCTCCATTATGCTCAAATGTGTTCATATAGCTCTTATTTTCAATAATGATGCTAGATCTTACATCATTTTTAGCCACCCCCAAAGGGGAGACTGGTTCAAATGAATGAAAACCCAAACTATATTAAATTCATGCCTCAAAACGTCACAGTAGAACTATAAGCTTCTGCAAATTTAATCAAACTTGCTTAAATTTTGCAACTCTAGGGGCAGAAATGTTATCCTATGAAAATAGTTTGAAGTGGTTTTTCTTCAGTAAATGTCAAAATTTTTAGAATTATTTAATGTACTTTGTGAAAATATCAGAAGTTTAATTATCTGAAGTTATGTCTTGCCTAAAGTCAAAGAAATCTAATTTGAAACTCGTCATGGTGGAGAAAGATTCAGTTTCATTTATTCCCCTCTGGCCTTTGTGACGAGATCCAAAGGCTACCTCAAAAAGTTAAAGGTCTTGCTTTGTGGGTAATCGACATGGCATTTCCTGAAAGCAAAGTCCTAAAGCTGAGGTTTACAGTTCGAGTCATAGATTTGCTAATCAGGTTATTTACCGGCAACAGGACATGCAGTTTCTGTGCCACTGATGAAAGCCGGCAACATCTAAACGTCATAACGGCAGAAATTTTTCAGCTGAAGCTAAAAAGAAAAATGTTCACCTTTCTGAAACATCCAGCTTTCCTTAGCATTTGACTGAAAGCCACACTGCACATCCAAAGCAATTTTAACTTGAAGAGGCAGTCATTAAGAGGCTTTTATCTTCATTTTGTAAGTAAGCTTTACAGCTAGTACACCCAAGACAATTAGATGATTCAGAGAACAGCTAAGGCTAGCTGTGAGTAACTGCAAATGGAAACTGTGAGCTCGACTGAACATGCAAGTCAGCTGTTGTAACTCAATGTTTGGGGCATGAAGCGGCTGAGCAGATAGCCGGAGGCTGAAAAGCGGAGAAATTGACCTTCAAAAGAGGGGCGAGAAACTCCATTCAAACTTTATCTGTCAGCCTGTTACAGATCTTTGAAATTAAGCTCACCCTGCTTCACTGAAGCAGGAATTTTCCAATAGAAACTTACAATGACTTATTCAAAGACAATAAAAATTATTTTCACCTTCTAAAGGTCATTACAGATACGATTTTAAAGCTTCGAGAAACATCTTCACTCTTAAAGGCCAAATTTAAACCAGTTGCAAAATTAAAACTGAAAATATCTTTGAACCCAAATCTGAACTCGACTTTACAGCTTCTGATACTTTTCATTTTGCCTGGAAGATTTCAGCTACAGAGAACATCCACGTCACTGACCAGGAAAGCTAAAATAACCCACTTTTACTTAAGTCCCAACTAGCAAGTCATGTTTAAAGTGTTGAGCCATTTTCTCAGATGCGTTCAAAGCCTTCATCTGGCCAAATATGCAGACTTTGTTCTAATCCAATCCACCCACAAAGTTACTGTGATTCAGCGTTTAGTCATGTGCAGTTTTGTTCATTTCTATTGAGCGCCAACCAAAATCTGCAGCCTAAGCAGGCGAACAAGGGCTGCAGGAGGACAGCAGCTGTTTGAGTGGGCAAACAAGATGCTTAGCATCGCAATTAAAGGTCAATGAATAGCTGATCACTTGTTGCAGACGGGCAGACCCTGCAACAGAATACCAAGTCAGTAACAGCTTTAGGTTAAACAAACTTATTTTATTGGGTCAGCGTACAAGAAACTCAGAAACTTAGTTTTCTCCATGTCCTCAAGTCATAAAATTAGAGTTAAACTAAATAAAAGGGCCCCAATTAATCCAGCAAAACAAAATGCAGTCATTGTGTGCATTAACTTCTCACTGGTGCAGCTTCTAGGACCTCAAAAGGATGGGGCTGCTTGATCCCAAACAAGTCCCGTAGGTTGACTTCTGGGTCCACATAGTGAGGGATCTTGCGTTCGTTGAACAGGCCAGAGAGGTCCGCTTCCACTTTGGCACGTCTGGAAATCCGCATTCGACACGCGAAGAGGCGACCCAGGTTCTCCTCGACGAATGACCGACTGTTTCCATTCAGGCGCTTCTGCCAGGTTTTCTTTGGCCTCTTCCGTTTCTGTTGGGATAAAATAAAGTTAAAATGACAGAATTCTCAACAAAATCTCACACTTTGAAGCGTTACCATTATTATGGTGGCAGTGGGATCGTGGCGAAGAAGGTGCCTTTGCAAACTCTCCTGCGCGATAATAAAAAAGGTATTTAATTTGATTCTAGTCAAATTCAGTCATGTTTATTATGAAGGCGATGTTTTCGGATACCAACCCTCATGGCGAACATCCGAGGGCAGTCGGGGAAGGAACACTTGTACTTCAACAGCTGAAGGTGCACCTTGCGGATGTGGTGCTCCAGGTTAAAGGTCGTGGAGAAATGGGCCTGGCAGTTCTCTCTTGGACACACGAGCACGGGCTTGTGGGAAGCATGGCTTCGTTTGTGTCTGCGCAGAGAACCGGCTTTCTTAAAGACCTTCTTGCAGACCGAGCAGGTAAAAGTACCTGTGAAGCAGAAGTGATTAATCAGACGCTGCATCCAAGACATGATTATTTTTAGCGAGACTTGACCTAAGAGAAAAGCTTATTCAGGATGAGAAAGTCGCATTATATTTGCCTTTGACTTTCTGAAACACATTAAAGTGATTCAGAGTTTGATACTGCACCAGTCACTTTCTGAAATAAGATTTCATGCAAAACTGTAAATCTCAAATTAATCTTTGCTCATCACAAACAGTCTGAGCCAGCTCTTGTTCCAGCTGCATTTTTAAGCATGGCAAGTTTTTTTTGTTTTTTTTTTTTTTACCTGGGTGTTTGGCCATGTGTTTCAGAAGTTTTCCCCAGGTGTGTTCAAGCACCTGGCAGCCATCATGATGGCAGCGATAACCTGACAATGCAAAACAGATAAAAACCTCCTGACGACATTTTAAAACGTCTTTTCACAGATTAAGAAATGCCAGCAGTCGGCCGGTAGGAATCAAACCTGCATGCTTCTTCTCATGGGCTTTGCGGGCAATATGGGAGTTGAATGTTGCAGTACATCCACCTTTAGTACATCTGTACATCCAGACAGAGTGAACAAACACTAAACATTAGAAAAATGTTACAAAAATTAGCAGTTAAAAGTGTAGCAAACGGCATTTTCTTTAAAATACAAGCCAAATTAGTACATACTTGAACGCTGCTGGCACATTATGCTCCTGTAAGTGCAACTTCAACATTCTGCGCTTCTTGAAGCTGAGTGCGCAGTTCGGTTGGCTGCACTACAAAAGGAAAGTTTTAAAAAAAATTAAAGTTACTCAATGACTTCAAACTAAACGCTACTTTGTCGCCATCTAGTGGGCAAACGCAGCCGACACAAACCTCGAAAATGTTTTCTTTATCTCCATGAGCGACGCGCAGATGCCTCTTCAGCTTGTGTGCGAGGAAGAAAGCTTTTGCGCAACCTTCAATATTGCATCTGAACACCAGAAGTAAGAATGAGACGCTTGTTGATGAAGTGCAGATTAAGTCTGGCGTACTTACTGGAACTGCCTCTTCCCTTCGTGCTGAAGCAAGTGGCGTCTCAGGTGGCATTTCCTCTTGAAGCTACGGCCGCATCCAGCGATGGCGCACAGACACGGGCGCTGTGGGGACGCACGTTAACATGCGCCAGCTTTGAAAACAAGCGATGCGAGAGTTATTCAAAGCATTTGCCTTACTGCTCCGGTGTGCACAGTCTCGTGTTCTTTCAGCTTCCACTCCCTTGGGAAAGTCGCTCCACAGTCAGCGTGGGTACAGGCGAACAATCGCGTCCTCTCCGGAACACCATTCATCGTCATCCAATATCCAAAGTCTTGGCGCTGCTGGGAGGCCGCCGCGTTTTCACAGCTTCTCTTATATTATCTCGAACACAATTAACTCTAATTAGTGAGCAGCCGGTGAGTCAGTTTTTTTTTTTTTTTAAACTTCAAAACAAAAGCTGAAACTAATTAACCTAATTAAACGTACGGGGAACACAGACATCAGACACCAGCTGCTTAGCATGCCTCCCACAAGGGACTCATGAAGTGAGGTGACATCAGGTAAACGCCACAAGGTGTTGACATGGTTTACATGCTCATAACCCGAAAAAAAAACTCTTTTCTTGCATTACTAAACAAGTAAAGAATTATTTTTATTTCAGCCAACTGTTTTAAGTTGATTCGTTTCCCAGACGACGTTACATTTGAAGAAAAGTTCAAAATCTGCCTATGCTCTTTATTTTTAAATGTTTGTAAGTGTAATGTAGCTTTGTGAACGACAGATGGCAGTGTATCATTTTCCCGATCACAAGTGTGTCTCAGTAAATCAAAATGCATAGAAAAGTGAAAGAACTACGTTGACTCATTACACATTATTGGAGTGATGTCCGTGATGCTTTTATTTCTAGTGATTGATTTTTTTTTTTTTTTTGCTTACAGCAAATGGAAATTAACTTTCTCATAAAAAAATAGAATGCCTTAAAATACCTGCAAATGTTTCCTGAGCCTTTACACCAGTGTTTCTAAACCTGGTCTTTGGGGGGGTCAGTGTCCTTCATGTTTTAGATGCATCTCTGCTCCTGCATGGTGTCAGGTGCTGCAGAAGTCTGTTGGTCACCCATTCATTCAGGTCAGGTGTTTGGCAGCAGGGAAACATCTAAAATATTCAGCGCTTGGGTCCCTGAGAACCAAACTTAAGAAGCAATGCTTTTTAAGCCACAGGCGTCCTGCAACTTCCAGAGTTGTCTCTGCAAAACGCGTGAAGCAAATCATTTGCAGGACTCTGGAGAACTTGACTGCATATTGAGGAGGTAATTCTCCAATTTGATACAGGTGTGTTAAACCAAGGACACAGCTAAAAGTTGCAGAAGACCAGCCTTCGAGGACTGGAGTTTACTCTGCACTGTATCTCAGTCCGATTTGGTAAAAAAAAAAAAAAAAATGCTGACTTTCAATCACCTCTGGCACAGTGTCATCATATTCCAGAAGTTGATTTTATTTTCTGGGAGGATTCATATATAAAAATAAAAATAATATCCCTTACTGATGAATTTGCCTTGCCACCATCTTCATGCATGTCTTCTTTCCCCAGTGATGTCTCAAGAGGCTCAATTAAATATTCAGAGTGCACATGTGCCTCCATTAGTGGGAAGTATTTAGGTTGAATACTAGAAGAATTTCCCTCAGCAGGGGACTAGAGCCTGGAGAAAACAAGACTGAGACATCAGCACAGTGCAGATTATTAAAGTTCATGGATTAAGATCAATCAATTAAGTGCTGGCTTAAGTATGAAATCCTGAGAGATGTGTAGAATTTTCTGTCCACTGCATGGCATTTATGTAGTGGCACATCCAGATTAGTATTACTTTTACCCATCTTATCTGAGCTGTGCAGCAGCCATACTGAAATCAGAAATAGGCTGTCATTTATTACTCTAACCATGTCATTTTCACTGGGAATGAATGTAAAAACTGCTGTATTTGACTTTGTTCTGGCATTATTTTTTCTAAGAATATGCCAAGATACCTTGCTTTAAAATATAAAATAAGATTTCACAGAAGACATCCCACATGTTTTTTATATGAACATGAAAAATGTTAAGTATGCAGTCAATCCATGGTTGTGGTTTCCTTGTATGAGTTACTGCATCCATGCAGTGTGGCATGGAAGTGATCAACCTGTAATTACGTTGAGGCCTCAGGAAACCCAGGATATTTTGCTGGCCAATCAATGACATTGATATCTTGGACTTTAAAGCCAAGATATCAAGTGTGTGACTAGCTGCCAAGTTATGCTGAGGAAAAAAAAATCAGTAGCTCCATAACGTTTGTCAGCAAACGACATTTCCCCTTAGCCACTGAGTCTGGTGAATCTTGGAAAAAGTGACTCCGTCCACACTCCACCGTCCCCAAACTTTCAAATGGACTTTGCTTCACGCATTTTCTGAAGGTTTCTGTCATCCCTACTGCTTTTACAGCTTTTACTGCTACACTTTTTCCTTGCATTAAACTTTCCGTCAACATGGTATGCTTGGATGCATCACTCTGTGCACAGCCATTTTCCTTAGCAACGACCTTTTGTGGCTTGCTGTTCTTGTCGAGCAGTGACTGCTACTGCTGGACAACTGTCAAGTCAGATGTCTCCCTCTTAACGGCATAAAACATATCATGATGATAATAATACAATATTTCTCTATACATTATCCGATTTAATATTTTATGCAATAGTCTAATTAGAGAGAAGTTTGAAAGATTTTCGTTTCTGTTTGCAGATATATGTTCCTCCTGTGCATCAGCAAATGAGAAAACGATTTCAGTTTTCCTTACCTGACGCTGTTAATCCATTTAACGCCTGTCAAGGCTTTGTGATACTTTTTTTTCACACTTGTATTTCATTTTCTGGAGAAAAAAAGTAGATCATACATTAAAGAATTTTGATTCACGTTTTATTGGAAAAGTCTAAATGAATCTGAACTGTCTGAGCTTGTTACCACAGAAACAAACTTGAAGCGTTAAGGCAGCGATGAGTCAGGGTTGTTTTCGCCTGATCGTCGGGACACACCTTAATCCCCTGCAGACCTGCAGCCTTGTCGAGATGGCAGCCTGAAGTGTGTGTCTCCGCCGTTCAAATCCGCACATTAACAACCTGAATGAACTTGTTCGCCGATCTCCTTTCTGGCTCTTCTTAGGCCGTGTTCTCCAGCCGTCGGACTGCCGCATCCTCTCCCTGCTCAGCGCTGCATGGCAACGGGAGGAGGAGGCTGCGCGGGATAAGGGAGGGTACCGCGGCCCCACGTGTCCTCCTCGCCGCAGACCCTTCGCAGTTCTGCTCGGTTTCCCATCCCTCCGTTTCCGCATACCGCACACACACATATACAACTCCAGCCATACACCCAGCGCCTACTACGCATCGGCGCAGCGCTGCGGAGCGATGCATCCGCGATGCGCGCTCTCTTGTTCCTCGCCGATCCCATCGCCGATCAGTCTGTAGGCCCGGATCGATTCATTTTTCATCTTTCTGATATGCAAATCCGGACTCTCCGTGGCAGTGCTGACCGGAGCTGAGAGGGCGAGAGGTAGAGAGGGGGGAGAGATGAGAGGACGCGCATCATCAGATGTTTAGCAGATTAACTTTGGATCCTCGCCATCATCTCTGCTGTGCGTTTTTTGATCTTTTTCCTCCTCTCCACCTGCCGGGCTTCTTGACATTTGGCGGGGGTTCTCCATGCGGTAATCGGAGGGAATATGTGAAAATCATGCTGGCGGTGTGGTGCTTCATGATCTTTGGTGCAGTGGGCGAGAGGCTTGCGGTGTCAGGTAAGCGAGGGGGAGGTGGAAGAGAAGGGGGGCTGTTCGGATCGAGAGCGGGAGCACCCTTTTCGTTTCCTTTGCATTTTTTCCCCCCCCTTGAGCAGCACTTTTCTTGCCCGGGATTTTATTGATGCAGGATCTCGGTGCCAGAATAGCTCACTGATCATCACCCTGTAGATCTGCTGCATCAACATGTTTCCACCGCAGGGTTTTCCACCTACTACAATAAACGTCTCCTTAACACGTAAACCCACAATGTTTAACAAATTACCTTCGAACCAATATTTACTTATAAAAGGACCCATTATATGCCTTTATGAGAGTCAGACTCTGACATAACTCCATTAATTTCCATCATAATACACCATATCCAATAAAGGTCTTAAAATAGCAACTGATCAAACACTATCAACTACATGGTGCTAAATTAGGTCACCAAGTGATCTTCCACATACATTTTTATTATTTATACTATATGCTCATTAAAACTATCAAGGCATTCTGTTGGAATCTGATGTTCCTGTCCAGGTGCAGACGGAGGACTGTGGGACTTGTTTGCCCCCTCAGGGCAGCTGGATAATGGGGAAACTGAGATCACCTATCCAAAGCGACTGGTGCAGCAGATCAAGTCGGAGGAGGAAATGGCTCATGACTTCTTGGATACCAGGGTGAAGAACAGCAGTGGGGACAGCTCGGTAAGTCACCTCTCAGACCCACATGTCTGTCCCCCCAACACCTTTATTTGCTCGGCGAGTTCTCAGTCCGGCAGGATTAATCTGGCAACCAGGGAAACCCAAGAATGACAACTGGATCTCATTAAAGACAAAACCATCCCTGAATGTACTGGATTTTTCACTTTCTTCTCCAGTTTTTACCCTGTTGCTACATGACATGTAATGCAAAAACTATTAGGCAGGAGGAAGCCACACTGATATTTATGGGGGTCATTTAAAGATGTCCAAGAGATGGGATTTTTATCATTACTCAGCAATCGGCAGATGAAATACTGACAAATCAAACTTTTCTTTCTAATTCATGGAATTTGCTAAAACTCAGAAAACCTGCTGTTTTTTGTTGATAAACGCATGAACCGAGTGCATGCTCTTTTAAGTGCATAAAGGTATGTTTTTTATGCATAATCTGTGATAATGTAACTTGTTAATTTCTTGTTAGTGTCATACTTGTGTGTCTATTAGGAAACCTGCTGCACAATAGTCAGTTTCCTTTAAAAAATCATGATTTATCAATGTGCATTGATATCAGTAAAATGGTTGTGACTCATTTAAATGCTGACTTCTGTTCTGGATTGTGTAAACTATCCAAAACAGCCTGCTTTGTGGGCAGAATTGTAAATTTAAAATATGTATAGCCTGTATTTTTTTTCCCAACATTTTGACATTTCTGCTGTCATCACCACATGACCCTTCATCAGATATTCGGACGTCATGTTCGTTACCATACTGAGCCCCTCCCAGGCTTTTTTATTATTCAGTGGTGTGTTCAAGTATGTCCCATTAAATATGAAACATGTCTGTGCGAGAAGTGCTGCATGGTGCAGGATGGTTCGAACACTCCCTGTCATTTATTTGAGTCATCTCTCCGAGTCTCTCTGTTTGATGAAGAATTACCAAGAATGTCAGCATCACACGACAGTGCTGCCGCACAATTAACAACATGTAGCGCACAAAAGAGATGCCAGTCGCAATGGTTTAAAAAGCCGAATTCCTACGTTTTCACCACATGCTGCCCTTTTCTTTTTGAAATATTGAATAAGGAGCAGGTAAATTTAGAAACAGCTGGGCTTGATGATGATCTAAACCCATTTCTCCTCCTCTGCAACGTCACGTTTTGCTCAAAATAGATGAATTGATCACTCCATTTACCGACACTTTCCACTTGCTAGACGGGCATCCAGAAAATAAACCGAACGACGATGCAGTAGTTTGGTTATCGCATTCTCTCCAAAACAGAAAACAATTCAGTGAGACATAAAATCAATGCTAAGATTGAGTAAAGTTGTTCCGGTGGCCAAACACAGGTGCATCTCAGTGAATCAGAATATAACTGATAAGGTGATTTATTTCAGTAAGTCGGTTCCAAAAGTTAAAAGCAGTATATTGATTTAATAGACACAGCAACATATTTCAATCTTTTTTTTTTTTGGCAAAACATAAACAAGACTCAGAAAAAGTTTCCAATGTGAAGAGTGAGAAAATACAATTTATTATTTAAAGTCAAACGTTTTCTCGACCAACAACAGAATCGCCAGTATTGTTTTGTTTTGTTTTTTTTAAATGCAGCCGATGGGGGAAACTTCTCATAGTGCAGACATCAATGCCACACAGCACCTTCTGTCATCCCACACTGCAGGATCTATTACCTTGGTAAACACAGCTGTGTGGGATATCACCGTCGCCACTTGGGATTTCTGAATGAGCAGAGGGAGTTCAGAGGCGGCTCGCTCTTGGAAGTTTATGACGAAAATGTTTGGAGAAAGAGGCTACAGGCTGATTTCCTGCGTGCCACTCTGCATTGATGCCTTATTTCATGGAAAAGAAAACCTTTTAACTATGTTGAGTTCATATACTGAACAGTACTTTGACATACTTTTAAATTTACTTTAAAAGTCTGATTATGTTCAATAGGAGAATATTTGGGTTTGCATGAACTTCTTTCAGTGAATTTCCATTTTGCAAAAAAAATGTAAAACTTAAATGAACTTATCAATGATTTTCTGCTTGACTGAGCTGCATCTGTGTAAGACCGAGTTTATATATTGAATAATATTAATATTTATTGATGGAACATATTTAGTAAACCTACATTTATTTCCTTCCCTTGGTAAAATAGTTTGATTTTACTTTTTTTTTTTATTAATTCAAATGGAACTTTGCAAAAAATGATAAAATCACAGTTTTTATTAAAAAAAAGTGATCTCTCAGTGGAAATCCAATTGCATGCGGACAAACCAACGATGGTAAATTAACTCGGATGTAATTCATCTCACGGAATCAGTAATTCTCTAAACGCCAAATTCAACATAGGTTATCTGGATAAGGAAGCCAATAAATTGCATGAAATCTTCTTTTAAGCTAAATTTACTACTCTTATAGTGCAAAAGGCAATGAGTGACAGGGAAGCCAACTTTATAGGGAGGTGAAAGGAAAGTCACACAAACTAATTCAGAAGTTCAAAATTGCAAAAAAATTTTTTTCCCCCCATCAATTTTTTTTCATTATTTATTTATTCAATTATAGCACTTTTACCAGAAGATCCAAGTTGAAACATGAAACTAATCATTTTCAACCTTCAGAGCGGCCTAAACATTTTTTAACTTAAGTCCTCATTTCGCTTTGTTTGTCAAGTTGCAGTTGTCTTAAACTCTTCAATTGACTCCGGTCAATTGCTGTCTTCTAGAAACAAGAGATGAAGATGAAGAATTTTATTTTTTTTTTAGTATCGCTGAGCATCAACTAGCCCAATTCCACATAAACATGACTTTCTGAGCTGAAATTGAAAGTTCTGCAAACGCCAAACCAGAGCCGAGAACTAAATTTGATGCAAAACTGTTGAGTCGTGTCATCACTCTCTTAGAGATTTTGAGACCTTCTGCAGGGCAAATACACTTAATGCTAAAATTGAGTCACAACAGACTTTTTAAAATCTACATGTATACCCCTATTATCTTTATTTTCAGCTGAAATGTACAGGATATGTGTCACATTAAGAGTGGAAAAGCTTTCAAGTGTATCACATTTTCATTTTTTGAAAACAAAGGAAGCATTTTAACTCGGCTGTGCAAACATCTGAGAGTAGATGAGATGGTTGCCAGCGTGCGAGCGTTTTGACACAATCCAGTGCTGACAAAATAATTACTCGAGAGTGATCATTCGTTTTAAAACCACGAATGATGTGACGCTGCAGCGATCTGGCAGGAAAACACACTTTTTAAACATCTACAACTTTATCTGCTTGTAAAGTTTGTGTTTCATCAATAAAAGCTCTGGGACGGCTTCCAAAAAGGGCCTGAGTGATGAAACTGTCCTGTTAGACAGCTAAAGCACTGCCACACATTCACATTCTGTACTGTAGCAATGACAGAGCGTGTTCAGTTACTTCAGCCTGTCCAAGACAGTGGTGAGAAATATGTTGTCTGTGCTCGCTGGAGGGAATAATTTGTGGACAGTGATGCATTTTATTGAAAAGCCCAATGATTCACTGGGACCCTGTTCCTCCAGACAGAAATCAAAGCCAGGCTGGCACAGTCGGAGCTGCCTAGTGTGTAGTAGATCTCTCTCCGTCTTTTTCCGGCCCTACTGTCTCCTCACCTCCACCATGCTGGCAGCTGTCCATTGGGGACATCGGCACAGCTTGACTGATTATAGACAATCCACGTCTAGTTCTGTCCTCCTCCACCTACTTCCCTTCTGTGACTGTCAAGTCCCCCTCTATCATTCCTCTCACAATTCTCTGTCACACATCGAACAGGCACAGCTCTGTCAATCAAAAGGGCCTTTATCAGTCAACTTAATAAATCAGTTGGGATGTTTTCAAGGTGTATCGATCCTTGCTGAATTATTCATGAGTTTATGGGGAATCAGCTTAGCTCCAGCTAAGTGGTAAATGTAATAACTGTTTCACTGCAGCAGTTAATGTGAGTTACATTTTATTCCGTCTGCAGCCCGTCCACCTGGCTCTGAGCTGCTTTCAAGTCGAAGCCTTCGGACGCACCTTCACTCTTGACCTGGAACTAAACCAGTTAGTACCATCAGATCTGTGTGTGTGTGTGTGTGTGTGTGTGTGCGTGTGTGTGTGTGTGTGTGTGTCTGTGTGTGTTTTCCCATCCTTGCTCGTATCAATGAGCACACCTAATCTTCTGCAGCTGATCTCATTAGCATTTTCCCCGCTCATACGCAAATGCACTTAGCGCCTCTATTATGCTACACGACAAGATGGGGAATACCGACGCTGCAGTCTCACAGGCACACACACGTTTTAATAGCAAAGCATGTTAATAGGTCTGGTAATTCTGTGTGGAATACATCTGAGGGGAGAACCTTTGGTGTGAGATATCCCAGAATACATTTCCTCTGATCTTGGCACAGATATTGATGGTTATCTCTCCTCTTCTTTCAGTCACCTGCTGTCTTCAGATTATGTGGAGAGGCACTTTAACTATAACGGCAAACCACTTCAGTCTGTGGTAAGAGTTTCTCTCTCTCTCTCTTTTTTTGTTTTTTTTACATCTGCACTAGGGGGCAATATTTGCTGATGCCAATGTTGATGGGGGACTTGTTTTATTTAGTGGTTTGAAGAGGTGACCAGAGTTTGCAGTGCAGCGTTTTAGACTGTTCTTCATAGTCGTTCTTCCTGGATATCAGAGTTTGAAGAAACACAACTTGTCCAGAGCAGACCATTTAACATGCTGATCCTTTCACATTTTAAAACGATTAACTTTTGTTTTTATTGCGATTTTAAGTGGCGGTCCAACACAAATTAGTGTCCAGTTTCAAAGTGGAGTTGTATATAAAGGAGAATCTGAAATCTTTTATTGTCATGCAGCGGAGAAATGTGGGTGTGTCATCCAGGCTCACACATCACTAAAATCATCGAAAATGTCATTAGGCTGAAAGCTGTAAGAAGAAAAAAGAAAACATAAGACACAAAATTTTAAATGACTTTTTAGAAAAGTAGAATAAAACCCAGGATTAATATTGTGTGTGTGTAAAAAAAATAATAATAATAATAATCATGCCCAGATTAGTTAAATTAAAAGTACAGCGTAGTCAGGTGACACTGATAAAAGTGTCACCACCATAAACAGTTGCTAATAAAACTGTTGCTACCAACGGCGTCACAACCAGCTATTAGATTTAAGTTCAAACCAGTGTTTCACATCCGGCCAGGCTGTGTGTTTTTTTTTTGTTTTTTTTTTTAAAAGATGATTTATTAATTTGATTAACATGAATATTTGTTCACACTAACATGCTCAAGTTGAATTTTCCAGTCTCATTGCTTGTTGCTGTGGGGTGAGGGGTGAAATAGATGCATATTTGTGTATTTATCTTAAATTTAGAAGCAGAGATGCTTTTTGTTTGCATTCCTCTTTTAAGGCCAATTTTTAGATTCATGGTTTGGCGGTTTGATCTCATCCTGGTGGTTTGTCTATTTATAGAAAGTGCATTATGTGCTTTCTGCTCTAAAGTAGGCTGCCGTGCAGACACTGATCAGGAGTGTTACTGGTGTGCACGTATGAGAGATTACCTGGCAGTTGGCCGAGGCCTTTCTAAAATGCTCAAGGCCAAAAAAAAAAGTAGTGTCACAAACCCACACAGACTCGCCAAGATAGCAGCGTGTGACTGAATAACAAACTTTACCATAACATTGGCACTGGGATAAACTTAAGCATTATAAGTAGTCTGATCACCATGTGGGATGGTTGTGATTTTTATACTTTTTTTTTTTTCTACAAATGTACCACTTACTGCCCCTCAAGCGCCCACCTACCCATCTACCCAGCCAGCACTACATGTCCCCACCCACAGTCGCTCCAAACTCTCCTTCAGTCCCCCTGACCAATCACGGGCTTGTTTCCACGGCAACCGGTTAGCTCAGCAGCATCATTAAGTTCTTGGCAGCCAAGAGAATGAAAGAAGACCAGGAGGGAGGGATGAGCAGAGCTATAGCAAGAGGAGGAGGAGGAGGAGAAAGGAGAAAGGAATAAGGAGTGAAATGCCAGTTAAAACAAAGGCATGATGTGCTTTGGCATTATGGCCATGTACGTGTGTTTGTAGGCAGGCGGGAGGGAGAGGGAGGCTGGCAGTGGAGACCTGCAGTCTGACCAGATTGTCACTCAGCTGGATGTAGGCCTCACGTGTCTGCGCTGCCGCGGCTGGACATGCCAGGCGTGCTGCTTTCAGGGCACGACGATCTGTGCCGTCGTTTCGGCCCGGGACCCATCCCGCTGAGCTCGGTTTGACTCAGGTGAAGCCACATTTCTCTCCCGTAACTAGTGGCACGTCCCCCCTGCGGCTGCAGCCTGGCAGATAGTAGTGTCCTTGAATTTTAGCCTGCTTAGTCCACACTTGATTCTCAAATCAAAACAGTGCTGGCAACATGAGTGTTGATTTATTGGAGAGATCCTTGAGCGTGCCCTACCGCCACCTCCAGCCTTATTGTGAATGAAGAACAGGAGAGTGGAGTAAACTCAAGTAGGTCACCAACTATGCTGTAACTGATGGTGAGGGAAGAGGAAGAGTGGTGGCATCTAATGAAGTAGAAAAGCAGCTATATACAGCCTGGGGTCTTCTATGAAGTATTTTTTTGTTTTGTTTTCCTTGCAGGGAGGAGAGCACTGCTACTACCAAGGAAGACTAAGAGGTTTACCAGAGTCCTGGGCAGCTGTCTCCACTTGTCACGGCCTCTGGTGAGAAACCAAGCCATTATTTCCTTTTTCCAAATCCTGCTTACCTTTCTTTTCTTGCTTATGTTTTTATTTTATTTTCCTGCATCCACTAATTTATCTTTCTGTTGCTTTGCAGTGGGATGTTCTCTGACGGTTTCTACTCTTATGGAATTGAGCCTATTCACAATGCGAGCCGGAAGGTAAACTTTCACTTAAATGCACAGTGTGGAAAGCTGAAAAGGGTTCAATTACGAAAACGTCCAAAAGTTCTCAGTTTCCCCACAAAATAACATTGGAAGAGAGTTGTTTTACTAAAACAAAATTGAATGCATCAATATAGCAACGTATTGTTTTTATCTGTTGGTCAGATTGTTTTTTAACTTGCTTTAGCATTTATAGCACCATTTTATTTTTTCCAAGTTATTTTATTATTTGATTTTTTTTTTGTTTTGTTTTGTTTTTAGTTAGCTCCTAGTACCTCATCCTTGCTGGTTAGCAAGGGTGAGCTTTGGAAACCATTTTGCTAGAGAGCCTATGCTAAAATATGTAATGAATTGTGGGTTTTACCAACAATTTAGGTAAAATTTAAAAAATCTTGATGATGTAAATAGAAGAGGCATTTAACTTGATACGGAGCAGACCTTCCTGTTTGGTGGAGTTTGGTTGAATACCTGACATTTTTCAGAGAAATTTATTTTTTCTTAAGACATTTAACTCTGAACAAGTATTGAGGGACAACGACTCCTAAGGTAACCACTGTTGTGTCTGTTTTCTACTTTAGGAAGGAGCTCACTTAATTCGCAGGATGCCCGATATCAGACTTTCCCAGCACTGCCCAGGTGAGCAGTCTTAAATCAGACCTTTCAGACTCCCACTTAAAGCATATCAAGACTGAATAAATGTGGTTTAGATACACAAATATTGGCAGCTCTGGTAAAGATGTGTAAAAAGACTCAAACCTTTAAGTTGAACACATTAATCCAATTTATTATTATTTTTTTACACAAATCCTCTTTGCCAGTAGGACAACACTCACTTTGCTTATTTCACAATGTTTGAGCGTACAAAGAAAATAATCTCTACATCATTTCTCATGTTCTTCACAATTAACTGAACAAAAATGCGAAGGATTTTACAAACTAAAAGCAAAAAGCCTGACAATAATCTAAGAAAATAAATTCAAATGTAAAAGAAATAGAACGTAAGAATTAACCGAGTTACTCAACACAAATAAATGTGCTTATACGGCAACACCAGTCGAGCAATAATTCATATAAGATACAAACACAAAAGGAACAAAAACCCAAAGGAGGAAAAGTGTGTCCGTGTCGCCCCCAATGATAAATTTTCGTACCTGCAGCTCTGAATATGTGCTTTCAGAGTGTACAGAGGACAGTGAGCAGGACAGCAGTGAAAGTGTTGAAGACGACGGTAGACCAGAGCGAACGGAGGACCGGCAGGTGACCGCGGGGCTGAGAAGATCCAAGAGGTTCGTCCGCAGGCCCTCTGTTCAGACTGAGACCAAATACATTGAGCTCATGGTGGTAAACGACTACGATCTGGTGAGTTCAGGATGTAATTCTAGCACTCCGCATCAGCTGTCGCATTTTGTTTTGTTTTTTTTCCCCCCCGTTTGTTGTCTTTCTCCACTAATAGCAGGAGAAAGCATATTTAAGGGTGTTTGGTCATTAGTGCAGCTGTACCCAAATCAAGCAGTTTGCTGTTGTTTGTTTGATGAATGTAATGCATGCCAATCCATTTGTAATTTAAAAAAGTCCTAAAAGGGACTAGGATTGTGAAAATAGAAGAAAAAAAACAGTAAATCAAGACTGCTTGTATTTATGGAAATGAACTTGGATTTCCTTTTTTTGTCAGTAAAGATCCGTACCATTGTGTGCTGGAGTGCATGAGAGATCCATTTCCTAAGCCATCTGTGGACCTTTTCTCTCTCCTCAGTTTGTGCAGCTGCGTCGCTCGAGCAGCCAAACCAAAAACTTTGCCAAAGCTGTAGTCAACACAGCAGACACGGTGAGGAACCGTAAATCCTCCTACACCCTAACGCCACAAACACCACCTGTCGGGATGCATGTTCTCATTTGGGAAAGGTCCACGTCTCCGCAGTGGCGGTAACAAAAGTCGATCTCTGTCGTCAGATCTTTCAGGAGCAGCTGAACACCAGGATTGTCTTGGTGGCCATGGAGACCTGGACCTCGGAAAACCTGATGCCGGTCGTGGAGGACCCGCTACTCACGCTGCAGAACTTCATGAAGTACAGGAAGGACAGCATCAGGGAGCAGAGCGACGTTGTCCATCTTTTCTCGTACGAGGACGAGAATCTCGACTCTAGATCCCAGTGGAGGTTTGATTTTAAACAATGCGTTTTCTGTGCTTTCCAGAGGGCGTACATTTCACAGTAGCCGCAGTGGGACGGCCTACACAGGAGGGGTGTGTTCTCCAACGAAAGGAGGAGGAATTAACGAGGTACATTTGGCATTAAGCTCATAATTTAGAAAACGCCGATTATAACACTGTAGTCGTATTTGTTTTGAATCCTTTAAAATTGTTCAAACTGTGATGGTTGTTACCTGTGGAACAACGCGTCATGGTCAGTTTTTCTATTTCTTTGCTATTTTGTTTCAAATAATTATTGCATTTTAGTAAGTCTGTTTCTAACTTTCAGTATGGGAGTGTCGGGGCGATGGCCATCACTCTGTGTCAGAGTCTTGGCCAGAACATCGGGATGAGATGGAACAACGCAAGAGCCTCGGCAGGTAAGACAACACACAGAGGTTCGACATGATTTCACCCCTTTACCATCTCATATCTCCAGTTCATACTCGTCACTATTTCATCCCAAGCTGTTGCACTCGCATTTATATCCACAAACAATTTCATACATCTCAATTTTATCATTACTTATGAGTTTCTTTATGTTGTGGATTTATGGAGATGCATACATAAAATTGGTCAAATCTTATTTCTATTAGAGCGGACATCCAGGAATGCGAAGAACTGATCATACTGAAACATCGGTTCTTTTGCGTGACTTTATTTTCCCATTCTTCCATCTGAATCCAAATTGCTGAGAACTCTGAAAACAGATGGAATTGTGACCCAAATAATGTGCAGGAACCCAAAATAGCAGGCCAGGCTTTTTTTTTTTTTGACAGTTTCTAAAAAGTTTCTGTTTTGTAATATTTCCTTTCATTTTCTGTGGTGTTTAAAAATAGAAGTTATTCTTTGTATTTTATGTTGTGTTTTTTTTTCTTCTTCTTCTTCTTTTTCAGGTGACTGCAGATGCCCAGATGCCTGGGTGGGCTGCATAATGGAAGACACCGGGTAAAAAAATGGCTGTTTCTACCCTATTTGCTTAAACAAGTTAACGCCTTCATGAGATTTAAAGTTTCTTATTTGAAGCCTACATAGATTTTTCCCTTAACAGGAGACGCCAGATTGCTGTGTAGATTGTTACAAAATGTGAACTAAAAGTATTTACTACATGAGTGAATTGGACTGGGCTCCCCCGGACAGATGGGACAATAAAGATGTGAATTATTTGAGATATATCTTACTGCAGATGGGAACATTTGTGTCAGATTGCAAAGTGATGGCACACACACACACACACACACACCCACGGTTGATCTGGCATTCCTGACTGGCCAAAAAGCATTGCACTGTTTGTGTTTTAGTGTATGTCTTGGTCTTCATGCGTCTGCGTGTGTGTGGGGGTGTGTGTGTGTGTGTGTGTGTGTGTGTGTGTGTGTGTGTGATCACAGATTTTATCTGCCCAGAAAGTTTTCTCGCTGTAGTGTTGACGAGTACATCCAGTTCTTGCTCCAGGGCGGTGGGAGCTGCCTCTTCAACAAGCCGAATAAGGTGAGGATGATGAGGAGTGTGATGTCCGTCTCTGAATAGGTTCATCTTATAGATTTTATTCGTTTGTACACCTTCCCTCATTTATCTCTGTATTTCTACACAGTATTATCTTATAAATGTATATTTTTTTATTATATTTTAGCTGTTGGACCCTCCAGAGTGTGGAAACGGCTTTGTGGAGCCAGGAGAAGAGTGTGACTGTGGATCCCAGGTGGTGAGTAGCCAACTTTCCTTCACATTAAGCTTTATATTTCGACCTGAGATGATGTAGAGTTTAGTGGAACAGATTTTTATTTATTTTTTTCTCCTGTCTGTGGCTGTAGGAGTGTGCCCGCAGCGGAGGAGCCTGTTGTAAAAAGTGTACTCTTACCCATGATGCCATGTGCAGCAATGGACTCTGCTGCAGTGGCTGTAAAGTAAGTTGAACAAGAATCAAAGTTGCAGATCTATAAATTATGAAGATGAGTATCATTAATTTATACATTAGGCACAAGCAAAAACAAGAAATAGTTTCACCTGCATATGTTTGCCTTTTGCCACGTTTTTCTGATAAATTTGCTACAAAATCCTGATAATCATGTTGAATTTGTTCAACTCTACTTGGACTTTAACTTAATCCTTGCTTGTTGGTCAAATTAAGCTAATATTAAGCTTTTCTGCAACAATAGAACACTCTAAGGCTGCTTGATGCAAAACGAAGTACACATTTTTGGAAATGCTTCTTTTTCCAAGCCTTGTTTTACGCATGTTGAGTGTAACAACGCATGAATCCACATCTGTTTATGCATGACCTGGTAGGCACGTACCACATACATTTCAAACAAATAAATATTCATTTTCATCTCTCTCCAATCCACAATTATGCGCTTAAGTTGAAATAAAGGTAGAAATCCATGCCACTTATCGCTTTTCCTTCCACAATGCTGAAGAAAGGGTTAATTCTTTATCAAAAGAAACTCTACTATGCCACCTAGTGGTAGATGTGAGAAAAGAAAAAAATAAAACTCTTGTGGCTTCCAGTTTAATTTTTACCCAAGCATTGGTGGAAATTTAATCAGTCACATACACAAAATCAGGTGAAGATTGTTGCTAAACCTAAGCATAGTGAAATTTGAATGAGCAAATAATCCTGTCTTTATATTATTTCATCCATTTGATGCTATATAAATAGATTTCCTCCTTTTACGTCAACCTTTAAACTTTAAACCGCCAGTATGACACCTATATGAGGTTTTCAACAACTTTAAGTCTGTCTCACTCTGCCTCCTCCCAGTATGAGCTGAGAGGTGTTGCGTGTCGAGAGGCCGTGAACGACTGTGATATTCCCGAAACCTGCACAGGAGACTCCAGCCAGGTGAAACTTCCTGTGGAGAGCGCTGGATGAAACTGATGCATGTTGCGTGAGCGTTTATTTACGGGGTTTTGTGCTTTGGCAGTGCCCTCATAACGTCCACAAGCTGGATGGTTACATGTGTGACAACAGCCAGGTAAGATCTGGATTATTATATCTTCCGACTCTACTGCCGGGGCTTTATGCTTTACCTGCACTGTTTCACCTTCATAGGGACGCTGCTATGGTGGACGCTGCAGGACTCGTGATGGACAGTGCAAAGGACTCTGGGGCTATAGTGTGTATACAAACAGACAAAAACAATTACCTACTTCATCCTGTGACATAAACATGTGGTTTACATTGACCGCTCCACTTTTTAATCCTTGATCAGATTCAGCAGACAGGTTCTGTTATGAGAAGCTGAACGCTGAAGGGACAGAGAAGGGGAACTGCGGTCGGGGGGCTGAAGGGAAAGGCTGGCTGCAGTGCAACAAGCCGTGAGTAAAACAAGCTGCAGAGTTCTGAGCTGGATCCCCCAAAAACTACAGCCTGCAGTTTATAACTAAAGCATTTATTTCTCTCACCTCAGGGATGTATTATGTGGCTTCCTTTTCTGTGCAAACGTCACAACAAAGCCAAAATTTGGCGATCTGCAGGGTGAGGTGACCAGCTTTACCCTCTACCATCAGAACAAGTACCTGGACTGCAGGTAAGCTGCTGCAGCACGTCTGCAGCATTTAACAACCTGGACTGCAGGTAAGCTGCTGCAGCACGTCTGCAGCATTTAACAGTGCAAAAAAAAAAAAAACGTTCACTTTTAATATTGTAATTCCATTTGTCTTCTTCCACTTATGTGACGCTTGTGGACGCTTCACCCAGAGGCGGCCACGCCCTGCTGGAGGATGGCTCTGACATGGGCTACGTGGAGGACGGCACGCCCTGCGGTCCCAACATGATGTGTCTGGAGAGACGTTGCCTCCCCGTCGCGGCGTTTAACCTCAGCACCTGTACAGGATCTAAACTTGGACACATTTGCTCTGACCACGGGGTAAAGACATTCAGAACATGATTTGATTTTTAGATGGAAAAATGTGGGTGTTTATTTATTAAACTGGTTTTTCTTCTCCAGGATTATTTTAAAACAGAGGCTTGATATTTCAAATATTAAAAAAAAAATCATAATAAAATCCAAACTTACGTCTATGGATTCATGTTGTAAACAATATTCATAAAATATTCATTGTGGTAATATAGGTTGTTGAAAGTCTGGCGCTTTAATTTAATTTAGTTTTGTTTTATTTTCCACATTCTATTGATTTTTATTTTTGCGTGGACAGGCATTCAGGAAGAATAGAGTAAATGTTTAAAACATATATAAAAGTTCTGATATTCGTTATTAAAATTTATGTCAAAAAATAAGATAAATCATATAGAAAAATATTGGTGGTTTTACAATCACAGGGGTTTTCTTTTGTCTTTTTTTTCCAATATTTTTAACCAAAATACCTTATTTGTGAAAGAATCAGCACAAAGAAACGAGAAAAAATGAGCTAAGGATTTCACTCCATATATTTTTAGATTTCAAAAATAACTCATTTTACAATTAAAAAATGTTGATTCAAGAATAAAATGAGTTGTCCTAAAGGAGTAGATTATTTCAGCAGTGAGGTAATTGATTATGTCTCTTGTTCTATAACAAATCTATACATTTAAATATACCATTTACATTTTATGTGGATTTAGTGCCAGACTGTTTTTTTTATAGAGTTGACTTTTCTTTATATTACTTTTCCTATTTATTCCATTTTATTAAGACATTAAAAGCTAAATTATGGCATCTTGTGTTGAAAACTGACTAGAAGATCAGTTTACTTGTTCTGTGAAAACGTATTTGTACACTTACAGATTCCCTCAGTTTTTATATCATCAAACACATTTAATAATATCAGATGAAAATGGCCTGAGTAAATACAAAATCAATAGAGATTTGAAATGTTTTCATTTATTAAAAAATCTATCTGGAACACTTTTTGCTGATTTTTTTTTTTTTTTTCCACGTTGTACCCCTGTTTGCTTACTGTTCCCCCCAACCGTCCCGCAACAACAACAACAACAACAACAACTGCTTCTTTCCTGCAGACCTGCAGCAATGAGGTGAAGTGCATCTGTGACTGGGACTACACAGGAAAGGACTGCAGCGTTTTTGATCCCATCCCTGAGCCCACCGTCCCGACAGGCCCGGAGAAAAAAGGTCAGCGGCAGAACTCGAGCTTTCCCATCTCTCTCTCTTTCCCATCTCTCTCTCTTTCCCATCTCTCTCTTCCTCTCTCATCATATAATCCCCCGCTCATGGTCTCTTCTCACCACCTTCTCTCTGTGCTGAAACCACAAAGTGGGATAACTCACCTTATGTCATGAGGATGTTGAGCTGTGTGTTTTCCTTCCTGCTGAGTCTTGCTGGTATGTGTTGAGCGTATGTGCTGAAATGTGAATATGTGCGCGGTGCTTAGAGGTGTTTCTTTCGGGGGGGTTTTTTTGTTTTGTTTTTTTTGGGTTTTTTTCAGGCACTGCATTTTTTTTTAAGTGTCTCTTACTTTCTTGCAGTCTGCCAATGAGACAGAGAAATTAAGCAGCTGCTCTTTTAGGCCCAAAACGGCCACCCTGAGCAGGAGGGTGTCCAGCTGAGGGGGAATGAGAACAAAGTAAAACATCTCTCTCTCCTTTTTTTTTTCTTCGTGTAACTGTTGTCCCCCCCCCTGACCCCGTCCCACTGAACCTCCCTCGCTCACCTGCCACCCAACGTGATGGTCTCCCCCTCCCCTTCATCTCTCTGTCTCTGTCTGCAGGTTTCTCACCATCTGCCTCTCTCTCTCTCTAGTTGATGTTGTACTGTGTTGATGCGGTCTTCTGACGTGTGTTTTTTAGTGGTGTTGTTTTTGTTTCTGCCCCTCCTCTTCCTCCGCACCCTTCCTCCCCTCCCCTCCCCTCTGCGCAGGTCCCAGTGGCACCAATATCATAATAGGGTCCATCGCAGGTGCTATTCTCCTGGCAGCTATAGTCCTAGGGGGAACAGGATGGGGATTTAAGTAAGAGTTCTGGCATGCCTTTGTGTACCTGTCTGCTTCTACCTCAAGAACCCCCATCCACCCCTCCCACTATCACCAGTCTGAAATAGCTGCAACTCATTGCCCAGTAGCTGGGAGGGGAGCTGGGGAAGTGAACTCTGAGATGCTCTCACGCTTGAACGCTTTATAGGCTTTGAGATCAAATCATCACCGAGGTTGTTTTTGCTCACGTTTTCCTCCTACCTAAATGCGTTTTCCCGCTTGCAGCGACGGCTGAGCAGGAGGAAGATATTTCTCTGACAGGATCCGTTAGAATCAATCCGATCTACACCACTGGTGCCACGTCTGGAAGTTCCCCGTTACTTTTGTTTGCCTTTCTGGACCTTTCAAAAGTTCTGAAGAATCCCGAATTTATTTATGACTTTCTGTTAACCTTCAAAAGTGGTCTCTGTTAATGGTTCACTTGAAGAAAGTTCAACACNAAAAAAAAAAAGAAATGAGGGATGACTCAAGACTTTTGCACAGTATTGTTCATGTCGGCTTAACCTAAGCAAACTTTTTCCATTTCTACTTTTATTACCTTGTTCAAGCCTCCGTCATTCATTTTTCCTCAGTAGGCCTCATCCTCACTCTAGTGCAACAGACCACCTCTGCATGCTCGCTATGGCTCCCTCTGTAAGACCCGACCTAAAAGGACGACTGATGAATTGGATTATCTTTGAAAGGTTTTGATTTATTGCATGCTGTCGTTCCTTTTAGGGTCAGTGGGACAGTGCTGGCCACATTTATTAGGACTCCTGGTAAGGATGCATATAAAAACACTAAAGTCATGCATCATTTTCTTTGGATGTACAACTTCTTATTCAAAATTTTAGGGAACAAAAAAAACATTTAATTAAAGTACATTTGTTTAATTGGTTTATATAACATCATTGTTTTGTAGCATAACTATTGATGTTGCTGGTGGTAGTTGTTTGTGCAACCCCCTTTTGCCAAATGTGCACAACTTCATCTAATCTGATAACATTTTAGAGGATCAGAAATAAAGAGGGGGATCCTCGATCATTCTGCAAAACCACAAAATCTTACCAAGAGTTTGGTGTCTAGTTTCTAGTGCAAATATCTTGGCAAACTTGAGAAGAGACAAAACTAACTTACAAGTAACTTTTTTTTAGCAACATATAGAAGTTTGTTTCAAGAAATTAATTCCTTAATATTGAAGTTCCACTGGCAGATTGCAAGACATTTTTCCCACGTTATAATTTAATTTGTCCGCCAATAGAACAAATACTTTTTTATAAGTATTAAGGAATTTTTTACTTAAAACATGCCTTTGTATCTTGCTGAAATTTCATTTTTAAGTTTGTCTTGTTTCAAGTGTAGTAAGATATTTGCACTAAAAACTAGACCAAGATTACTTGGTAAGATTTTGTGGGGGGGTTTTTGCAGGGAATTTGTTCCAAAATCTCTGCAGATTATCCAGAGTTCTGTTTTCTCCATGCATTCTTCTCTTGAGGTCACCCACAGGTTTCATATACAGGACTGTAGATCAAGAAGATGGTAGAGTTTGTGTCTTGTTGAACCATTTCTGTTGATTTGGCCAAATGTTTTGGATTATTAATTAGCTGAAAAATCCAGGAATGACCCATTTGCACATGGTGGTAAAGTCCAGCATGTTCTTATTTGCATTCTCCTGGTGTTTCACAGCAGCACAGTTCTTCCTCTAAGTTTAGCAGTAAGCATGAGGGGTTCTCACAAAATGGCATCCTTTATGTCAGACCAATCTAGAATGATTGTTGCCAAAAATCTCAACCTTTTTCTCTTGCCAAAATTTAACAAATACAAATGTACAAAAGAGTACATTTAAGTTATTTTAAAATACTATTTCGGAGCTCACAGGGGGCTTTCTTAAAAACTATTAGATCTTAACGTTGGTTTTTGTTTCCTCTCTGAATAGATGTACTCAAATGTGGCTGGCACTGTGTGCATGAGTTTCTTCCTACTAGTCAGACTTATTAACAGTTTCTGCTGGATGTGATCTCGCCACTTTATTTTGACGGAAGATCATTTCAGTGAGACTGTCGGATGGATATCATGCTGAATTATCATTGTTGGATTTATGTCTTGTACTTGAATCCAACAGTGTCCTTCAGTGGAGCTAATTCAATAGAAACAATTAGAAGTTTTAATTCAATTCTAATTAATATTTCGCCCGTTTTGTGCAGCTAGTGTTCATGCTTCTTCATTTTGTCCCATTTTACGCAATGTTGTAACAATCTAAAGAAAAAAAACCCCAAAAAAACAAACAAACCACTGTTGTAGTAATTGTATTTGTACTTTCCCGGTCTTGCTGATTGAACATGTTCTGACTTTTTGTCTCCTTTCTTGGCTTGCTTCTGTGATGCAGGAACATTCGAAGAGGAAGGTACAATCTTAGAAAATATAATAGTCAACTTGTAACTTAATTCATTAAGATTATTTGGATGTTTTTTTTTGAGGATTATTTCACTCCTGCTTGACAACGATGCATCTCGATGCAACCTCTGCTTTGACTTTAAAGCTAAATTTGTATACTCGTGCCATTTTTCTGCCCGTCTGTGTTCATCTTCCTGCAGCTGTTTTTCCTTCTGTCCTTGTGTTTCAGATCTGGAGGAGGATAAGATCACTGTCTGTCTCTCTGTATGTGTCCTGTCCATGCTCGTCTTCCTCCTCGCACCGTGTCGTTTCCACGATAAAGAAGAGGGGAATGAAAAAAAAAGAACACACAAGTCTTCCATTTCAGCCCCGGGATCTCTCCAAATCTACGTAGATGATCACTTCCTCCAAACCCCCGTCTGCTCCTTCCATTTGTCCTCCTTTGGGACCCCCACCGCCCTGGGGCCCATGGGGCTCCTCTCTCGCCATACCAGCCAGATCACACTCATGTGGCTGCTGCCAGCTGAGGATTGTGTCCAGGCTTCACCTAAAGCAAGGATGTGGCTGTCCCTGTGGGAGACGCCAGGGGTCCTTATCCAGCCTAGAGGCCCTGTGAATGTGCTTTGGTGTCTTCTTCTCACAGCTCAGACATTCTGGGGGAAAAAAGTACACGTCGATGGTGGACCAATTTGATAAGAGACTCAGACCTGCCACTATTTCAGTCCAAGATTCAAAGCTGGACGAGTGCACAGACCGAACTAATGTGACAGAAGATGAAACGTTGGCTTTTTTTTTTCCTTCCAAAAAAATGGACCTGAGGTTCAGTACCTCCATAACTGGCCGTGACTTGGTGCACCTTTAACTGGACAGCTATCAGATCAACATTTGGAGACGAGGAAACGACTCCAAAAGAAATCCTACAATTGTCTGTTTGCATGTTTTCCAAACAGAGGCTAAGGAAAGACTAATTGCCAAAATAAGTCGTTTGCAGTGCCTTGCAAAAATATTCATACCCCTGACAACCTCTTGTCACGTAACAAAAAGTTTGTAGATTAAGTGAAGCTGAATAGCTTTTCACTTTTTAAAAAAAACAAATCTGAAGTTTGGTTTTCATTTGTATCCACTCCTCTTTTATTCAGATACCCTTAAATAAAATCCTAAGTCGCCTTCAGAAATGATCTAATTAGTAAATAGAGAAGCTGTTGATGCCACAGCTATTAATCGTTAATTTTACAAATCTTGCTTTTATGAACGAAGAAGCAACAAAAAAGTCAGCTTTGAGCAAAAATAAAAACACAAGTCAGTTTTGTCGTTTGTAACAGGCCAAGGAGGTTTTCACCAAGAGAGAACAAATGGGCAGATTTCTTATAGAGCTGAGCTGTGTAGATTGATTATCTCTATTAATACCATATAAATACCATATAAATTTAAAATGGTATGCGTGTCAGAAAACCAACACTGCATGTGAACCTGAACACACAATGCCCCTGTTGAAAGATGGTAGTATCATGATTTGGGGCATGCTTTTCAACAAGGAAGCTGGTCAGAGTAAAAGAGAAAGATTGATGGAGCTAAAGACGGAGCAAACCTGGAATAAAATCTGTTAAGATACTGAAAAACTCTTCAGATTGGGGTGAAGGTTCACCTTCAGCAGCACAACAACCTTAAAGGCCCATGCCTAAATCTAAAACTGTGGTAAGACTTAACTTTCTTTTCAAAAACATTATGTCTGAAATTTCACTGTGCAATTTTGCAAAGAATAATGGGACATTATGTTCTCTAGATGTGCAAAGCTAGTAAAGAGATAACCCATAAGATTTCCTCCTGTAATAACTTTAACAAGAGGCAACTCTCCATGTTTTTACCTAAAAGTATTAATACTTTCGCAAGGCACTGTATCAATAATTCTCAGCTTATGAGCATCTTATGCTCCACTAACTTCCTCCATGAGTTTTCAGGTAAAACGAGAAGCTACGTTGTTATGGTTTTGGGATCATTTTTTAAAAGAAACCACTGAACTACGAAGCAGCAGAGACCGTAACTTAGTGTTTTAAATGTCAGAACGACCAACGTACATTCCACTCTACCTGTCCGTGTGCCCTCACCTCTTCCAAAGTGTGTAGAAGGTTTACTCTGTATGTCTGCGATTGTGTGAGTGTAAGATATTTTTAAAGGAAGCCAGAATGTACAGTATTTGTGTTTACATTTAACGTAGGAGGCAGTCGCGTCCACGCACACGTGTAGACTCCTCTTAGGTAGGCAGGTTTTACCTCTCGTCTCTTTCTACGACCTGTTGGCGGCCGCAGCCAGGCGGCGCGTTGTTGCCAGTTTTTAAGTCTTGCATCGACAGGAAACGAGCACCTGCCCACTGTACGCACACCCATTTGTAAATATGTGCAAATTATACTGAATGTTAAATGCAACCCATGGAGCTTTACTGAAAGCTGTGTTAAAACATTTAGTTTTGTTTCCACTAATGAATAGCCTCTGATCTCTCGTCACAGCCTGCATTTGCAAAGCCCTCTAAAACACAACTTCCTTTCATGTGTCTCTACATGTGGCTTAACAGCCCTGTCTTTCACTAAATCTTTTGTACGTTTGTTGATAGCCACCAAGCCTCTGAGAAAAAGCCCCCCCGACCCACCTACCACAAAAAATAAATTAATAAATAAATAAAAAAAAAACTCTGAGGACCCTTTGCTGTACATGAGATTAAAGTTTTGGTTTGGGGTCCAAGAGGCTGTTTGTCTGATGCTGTCAGTGTGAATGAGGTCAGTTTGGTTTGTATGAGGTTTGCACTTTGCCAGATGCACTATTGTTATTACAATATGTACAGAGGGAGCATCAGATATGATCAAGAGGGGGTTAAAAAAAAAAGGAAAAAGAGGCATCTTTCACCATATTTTTAGACACTATCTTTTTGGACTGAGACAATAGGGAAAAAATCAACTGATGCTTGTAGATGGACTGAAATGAACAAAAATAAAATGCTGAAACATGAAGTCACCTCTTCTCTTACATTATCCTGCCTGTCTTTGGCTTTATATCTATAAAAATAGAAGGTATTACTATGATTTTTAAAGTGCGTGTACACTTGACATGCAAAATCCAATCTCATGCTACTTCTATTCAAAGCGTACATGATTCTTCTAGGTCAGATTATGGACTGCCACGCAACGTCTTTCACAGTATCTATGCTGCTGACACATAACCTTAGTCCACTACTGTCACTGAACCAAAATATTCATCATTACTTATGGATGCCCTCTATCTCAATCTAAAAGAAAACGACAAAAGTCATTGTTTTTGCCCAAAGAAGGCACGTTGAGAAATCGGCCTTTAACTAGACCCAATCAGTCTGAGGTCATGGAGGATCAGAAGAACATAACTGTGATCTTAGACTCAAACTTCAAGATTAAAAACCAAATGCTCTATTAATAAATTAGATAATTATCACATTAAAAATGAATAAATGTCCATGTGTTTAGACAGGACATCAAATACTAATGTGTGTTTCTAATTTTAAGTAGTTTAGATTATTGTAATAATCTAAGGGTATGTCGGTGCCTAAAAAAAAATAAAATAAATCAAATTAAAAATAATTTAAAAATCAGCTGCAGGTCATTCAATATGCTGCTCAAGAGTCCTGAACTTCACCAGGAAGTTTGTATTTAAAAAAAAAAAAAAATGTGAAAATTCAAAAAATGAGAATAAGGGTTCACATTTTTGGTGTGCAAGTTTTGGCCTTCTAGAGAGACAGAAACCTAAATCGTAATTATTAAAATAATATTTTAATTGCGAGCAACATATCTTGAAAACCAAATTGTCGCTGGTGGTAATCATTCAGCATAAGAAATGTTACGAGTCACCTTGCTTATGAAAATAGCACACGGACATTCAACTTTCTTTAAATTAAAAAAAAAGAAATTAAGAAAAAAATTGCAGAAATGTCGTGAACACTTGGCAGCGCACAGGCTGACGACCGGCAAGAAAATAACGGTTTAAATAAGGCTGATATCCGTCTCTAATGTTGATCAATATGACTGGGTGGGGAAAAAAACAGGAGAAAATCTGTTTTGCCGTTTCTTCTCAACACTGTAAGAAATGTAAATGTCTGTCAGTTGAAAAGTCTTTTTTTGGTTTTTAGCCATGGGAGGTGGGATGGAGCCGGAGGAGTTAGCCCCTCTGCACACGGATAAAAACGGACATCAGTCGGCCTCCTCACCAGCGTCCCACTTAGATTTCGGTTCCTGCCACCACTCTGCCAGGAAGGACTCCTCATAGTCACCAATTCCTTCAAATTCAGCGTCAGGGTGTTCAGAGTGAGAGGTGGCCGCTTCTTCTGGACTCACCACTTCCTGGGTAATAGAAGAACAAGGCAAGTTCACATCAAGCGACATCATAACTTCTTTAGCCTCATTCTTTGTAGACACAAATAAAACATTTTCCTTCTTGGTTCCCATAAATCTTTCACACGTGCTCCCTGTAATTCAGCCCTGTCCTCCTCCCCCCTCTCGAGTCCAGGAGGTTTGCAGGACTAGGAGGAGCTGACCCGAGTTAAATTGGACGTGGCGCAGTGTGAGTGGTCGACACCTCCAAGCCACATACCGCACGCTGCTGGTGGAAAACACAACACCCCTCCTTTTCATCCTCACTTCCCTCCCTCCCCCTCCGTCTTTTAGCATTCTCAACTTGTATTGCTGTGTTAGAAGTGTCATTCCCACCGTGTCTGGTCATGCAGACAGTCCAGGTCTTATCTGCTGAGACATAATCATCTCTGGCTCAGGAAACTGCCACCAAGCCAACTCATTGTGGCTTCATAGGAATTTAGATTGTACTGCAAGACAAAATCTCAGGAATGGAAAATCTTCATGAGGTCGTCTTAGAGCCCCTACAAACTTGTCCTTGTGTCGTCTGATATATTTGAGTTTTTTGTAAATAAATAAAGATGGAAATGGACAAAAAGGCCTGTAATTACAATGCATTTTGCTAGACGATAAATTGTCCCAAAAGGTATTGCGATAAATGATAATATTGTTATTTTGAGACCATCTTAATGTAATATAACACATCCTCAAAGCTCAATAAACTTTCCATTCTAATGAACATTTAACACTGGAACTGGAAGAGATTTTAAATATCCAAAATAAATAAATAATTAAAAAAAAACAGAAACAACAAATAAAATTAATTATGAAGTCTCTGTAAACAATATTGTCCTTCCAAAAAACAAAACAAAACAAAAAGGCTAGTTGAGACTATTTGTCATCCAGTTTTTGGTAGAAAAAGAAACAAGATAACTCATGTAAATGGAAATTATTGAGCTTGTTTTATTATTTTTTTTAATGCAGTTAACTGATTTATTGCTTACTGCAACAGGACTATGGACAAGTGATGCTCTGCTTACTTTGACTGTAAGACGTTTGCCAGACCCGTCGCATCTCTTATTGTCCACCAGACTTAACAGAAGATCCTTCTCACATATTTGTCATTTTTTTGCATACCAAACCACCAGGATTGTTTATCAAAAATACAATGTCTACATGCTTAGACGTGTGATGGTAGGACAAGAAAATGTTTATTTTTTCCTGGTCTGATGGACATCATGGTGACTTGGTCACCTAAAGTTGCTATAGTTTCCAATAGTCCAGTTCGGGAAACACAAGGCAATGTCCCTCAGGAGATTCATCAATTTTTGGATTACTTGTAGTATAGAAACGCGAAGCACAACGTGCAGTCAACATCACATCTGAACATTTCTGGATCAAATCTTTGGTACACAAATGCAAGATTCAGTGGTTTCGTTTACAAACGGTGAATGAGAAACTATGTGGTTTTATTGTTATGTTTATTTCGATATTGTATGATTAATAGCAAAGTTTAGAATTATTATGAGGCTAACTTAGCATTACTTTATCATTTTTTTGCTATTATAAAACAGAAATCCCAGAGGAAACGTACCTCATCGTCTGTGTGGAGGTAGTTCAGTGCAAACTCGAGCATTTCTTTCTGTTTGATTGTCTGGTTGTAATACCTCAGGGCCTCCTGAAACGTGAAAGACAGATCAGCATTTGAGTTAGCTTAGTAAACAACAAAAGTGTTTTATAACCCAAATTTGGTCTGTGGTTTTTTTTTTTCCCCCTCTCCTGCTACAAAAGTGCCACATTTACAGTTTTACAGCTGGTACTCTGAAGCTCCTGCCAAATTTACACCACGTAAAAATGCAGAAAATACAAGTTTGTCGCGATTACGTGAGTTTCTAATTACAGCCCCTGTGACTGTGTTAACGATTACGCCAGCGCTGCTTTTTACAACGTCGCTGCCCTGCTTCGCTGGGTTTGTTTTGACCAACAGCAGATGGACCGGGAAACAGCAACGGCGGCGGTGGCGGTTTGCTTCACTCACAGGCCGCGGCTGGAAGTCCTCCTCCTTGAGCCCCCACTGCGCCCGGTAGAAACGATAATAGGCGACGTTCTGCTGCATCACCTGGTCGCTGGGGTCGAACAGCATGTAACTGGCTGCGCAGGGAGCCGCGTTCTTCACGTCGTTCACTGGAACGGACGACAAGAGCTCATGGCAGATTTGTAAAGATCAAAAGAGAGACGCCTGAATCTCAGTTTCGTTCCTACATTTATAGTATGAAAACTGAAGGTAGTGGTACATGGTGGCGACAAACTTTTCCACAAAGAACCCTCCGACGCTGGGCGTCAGCTGCTCCTCGCATCTCACTTTACATTTCAGCACATCAAGGAAGAGATCTGAGGGCAGAGGAGACGAACATACTGTTACGCATCTGCAGCGCGCTGAAATGAAGCTGCTGCCGTTCAACCCCGGTACCTGCTAGGGACGGGTAGAAGTCTTTAAACTCCAAGATTTCATAGGAGCCTTCGCAGCCTGCTGAGCAGAGGCTGTACACCTCGAAGAACTGCGTGATGGCCTGCTCCATGTTCCTGGCGCTGCTGCTGAAGTCTCCACTGTTGTAGAGCACCACGCTCTTTAGGAAAACACTCTACCAGCAGAGACACAGTGGTTATTGTTTTCGGCAGGCTTATACGTCGATCTGTGTGATTTTGTGTTTAAGGCTTTGCTACTGACTTCATACGGCTGCTCCTCGTGGTCGATGAGATATTCATCCACATCAAACAGGCTCTTGTAGTAGTTCATGTTTTTGGTCAAATAGGGCTCGTCTGGGTTCTTCTTGAGGAAGGTGTGGGTTGCAGACACAGCCTTCTCCATGTTGTTAAGCTGAGGAGGAACACAAGGCATGATCACAATTTCCACAAAACTCACACGAAGGACCTCATCCTTACTGGTCAATTGTGCAACAGGAAGAATGTCCTATTTTCCTACGTTTGCAGTGCAAATGTGGTGCTGGCAGTGAAGGACAAGCAGTGCTCAAGTGAAGATATTCTTGTAATCCATTCATTATCCATTTGACTTTGATTTAGAGTTTTTGAGGCTTAGGAACATCATCTCTCTTTACCTGCCTTTTCTATAAGTTCTTTAGAAAAGGCTTGTAGGAAATCTTTTCTTCTACTTGAGGTGGAAAAAACAATGTTCTTTCTGAACAGCCCTTTTCATACTTGAACTCATTGGAAGCCATAATGGAAACATCTTTTTTTTTTTTTTTTTAAGAAAAAGATAATTCTGTCCAGACTGATCCATGTCAAGAACAGGTTGCAATAACTCCCAAACAAACAAATTTCTCTGTTCTGGTGCATTGTGTATTGGTCTTTAAAGTTAAGATCTGAATGCTAGACAAAAACAAAGCTAATAAGAGTTTTAAAATAATTTTTAAAAAACTTAAGAAATAACTCATAAGTGATTGTGAATGCTGATTCTGTCGAGCTTTGATTGAACATAGAAATACTAGTCTTGTTATTTATTTGTATTTAAAGTGGTAGACTGCAGATACTGCCTACATACATAAAAAAGAGGGTGTTGATGTCAATCGGCTGCAGGTTGATTACAAAATATGAGTGATTCATTCATTCACCTCCTACTAGACCAGTCCACTCACACAAGTCTTGTCTAGAATTGAAACATGGACTTAGGGATCAACTCCAAAGAATGGAGTTGATCACTCAGTCCAGATCAAGCTGTGCTATAAATTATGTTTAACGGAATAATCTTATTGTGTATTTATTTTTAATCTTCACATTCTTGCTAATAGTATGTACTGAAGCTGTTGTTGTTTCTTTTTGTGTCATTAAGCTGCTTTACTTAATTAGAAGTAGCATACTGGCTGATAAAAGGTAAATCCGATTAGAGATTTTATTGGGGATTAGCATTAATCCCGAGTTATTTTAGATCAATTCCAGAATAACTGATCTAAAATTATAATGTTTGATAAAGGTCGCTTCCTGGAAAGGCATTCTTCAGGTTTTGAAAAGCTATCACTGACTTGTAAACATCAACATAATCTCATGTTATTTAACTTCACTACATATATCGGACCTAACAGAAAAAAACAAACAAAAAAAACTTTAAAAAAATATAATGCTGAAATGTGTAAAGACTTTCTGAAACTCTTCAGAAAGTCTGAATAAATATTGCATAAATTTTAACAGATTACAACAAAACATCAAAAAGTGAGAGGCACATTTCATTAAGTGGTCTAGCATGGCTAAGGCAACACTATTAAATCCCCCACAAGAGAGGAGAATGGGGGGATTGTTTTCAGGGGAACACTGGAAGAGACGTGGCACATGCTCAATTCGGTCTGCAGGAGGGCGCAACAAGGCAGCAGAGAAACTGCCCTCCTCACCTCTGACTAGAAGTTTCTTCTCACTGAGTCCATTTGGGTGTATTTACTATAGGGAGTCTGCTATTCATATTTTAGCAAAGCTACAATCATACGCCAAGACTCCAGAAGGAAAGCAAACCTGAATCACACTCTCAAAAGAAAAACAACTACCGCACAGCAAGTCAAGCGCAAAACGTCAGCATCCAGGCCACAATAGACCCAAATCAAAGCTCCCAGGTCTCACCTGATAATAAGCATACTGAATGTACCGATACGGTATCCTTTTCTCAAACGTTTCCAGTAAATCCCTCCGTGGATAGGAGAATTTAAAAACTGGGAACTCTGCCTTGCACTTTTTCAGACAGGCAGCCCTCAGCAGGATGTGGCGCACAACGCGGAGGCTGCTGTCGGGGAGCAGGGAGTCGCTGTCCCGGCTCGCGGAGCTGCAGTTTCGGCCGCAGAACGCCTCGCTGTCCCGCAGCAGCCGGTGGAGCCGCAGGCTGAGCTCCAGGTACTTGACGCTCTCCGCCCAGCTCTGCGCTGCGTACTGCTCCAGCGCGTAGTTGTACGCGGACTCCAGCGGCATCATGTCCTTCTGGGGGAAACTTTTGAAGCTGTACTTCTCATACTGAGCCTCCACCAGGAAGGGCATGAGAAGGGCCAGGCACAAGTTTCTCGGGAGCATCATCCCCATTCCCCGGCAAGAGCGGGAGTCCTCTCCGGCTTTGAATGGATCCAGGAGACTAACCCCCTTTTTCGCCTCTTAACAAGGTTTGCTCATGTCTGCCTGCACGTAGACAGTAAAATCCCTGTAGGAATAAGACACTAAAAACTTGAATCCTTAGGCAATATTTTCAAAATAAAAGTTTTTCAAACATTGTAAATCTTTGAAAAAAAATAAAGAATGTCTAGTTTATTGAATACCAACCTCGTGCTTTTTTGTTCTAGATCTAAATGTTTTAAATGGGACACATTTTCAAGCAAAAGTTATGCATCATCTTTAATTCAAGGAAACGGGTCATTTCTCGTTTAGAAATTCCAATTTCAACTCTTGGAAATTATTCTGAAGGTACAACTTCCTGCTAACGGTTAAATGGTGATAATTTTCTCTTGCTTGACAGCAAGCAAAAGTCTGGACCTCAAGGAGGAAAGCCTGTAAATACTCAGTTTTGTCACTTAGCAGGCGTCTAGCAACCCCTGGTTATTACAATATTAAACATCTTTTATTTATATTAAATATTAAAAATATTTTATTTTTCAACAACGTAATTTTACATGTTCCATTCGTAACTTATAAAATACTTATCAGCAGATTTATTTGAAAAGTTTTGAAAGTTTTTGGCCCTACTTAAAGTCTCCGTAAACTTGCAAGATTAAACATTATGAGTTTGAAAACCATTCTGCGTTTTAACAATGAGTACTTTTCAGTCTAAGCGAGAATAATCTTCTTTTGGACAATAACATTGAATTTACATTTAGTTACCCAATAAAATCAATTTTGATAGACTTTCTAAAGATTGCGGGTTTAATCCCACTGTTCTATTCGGGATTTGGCGTTTCCTGCATTAAAAACATGGGGACGGTCGGCATCGTAAACCAGCCTTTACACGTTTGCAGAATTCCATTAGAAAGTAGGAGGCGGCCCGGGATCTCCTCCTTTTCCCTCTGCGGTTCTTTGCGGCGCAGAAACTTAAGGGTGCGGTAAGTTAGACAAAAAGAGACGCAACAGAGCCGGAAATGACGACTGATTTACATCTAAGTAAAAACACAAGGTAAAAACTATTTACAGTAGCATTGCATGAGGTAAAATTGGTGTGATTTTTACTAAACTGTATTTCAAAGAAAGAAAGAAAGAAAGAAAGAAAGAAAGAAAGAAAGAAAGAAAGAAAGAAAGAAAGAAAGAAAGAAAGAAAAGTTCATCCTTTTAATTGTGGCTCTTCAGTGTTGTGCTTTGCTGATTTGTGGAAAATTTGTAAGTTAGTCACTTGCCATCCATTTTAACAAAAAAAAATACATAATTTTTAGAAATCTAATAAAATGGGGAGGAACTGGGATTTAAGTGATTTTGAGTCTGACTTGGTTGCCAATGACAGACATGCTGGTTTGTATTTCAGACACTGAGAATCTAGTTATAACTAGATTCGGTAGATTCGGTAAAAACAAACACACCAAAATAAATAAATTAATTTTGGTGTGTTTGTTTTTACCGTCTTTTAAAACAAAAGTCAGAAAATTGTCTAAAAAAGAAATCCAGTAACCAACAGTCATAATAATGCCCTTGCTGTCAGAGGAGAATATCTAAAGTGGGCTGAGGATAAATAAATGTAAATCCTGATTTAAATTAAACTTACTGTTATTTTGAAAACCCTGACCGGAAGCTGCTTTGCTTCTTCCCGCAACCTTTACACTCAAACTGCCCCGAACGTTCTGCGGCTCTTTCTCCTTTCTCCACCCCGCTTTATGAGTCGCATCACCCCGCTATCGGCTCCAGGGGATCTGTGCTCTCCTCTGCTGTTTTTGCCCTGAGGTTCCAAATGGATATAACGAAATGCTTCGGACTTCTACTTTTTGTTTTCGCTGTGGACTGCAACCCCGGCCCGTTGGCGGACATCGTTGTGGATCGCTACGAATTACCGAAAGTTTGTGCCAGAGAAGTTCAAACGGAAGATTTTATCCGATATCACTTCAACGGGACCTTCTATGAGGACGGGAAAAGGTTTGACTCCAGGTGAACTTAAAGGGAACGAAATCACGTTTACTTCGAGGCGATAATTAGAGCCAGATTTAGATGTCTGTAAAAGAGAAATGCAACAAAAAAGAAGTCAAAACATGCGAAGTTAATGACAGAGTTCAACTCTAGACAAGGTCTCAGAATGATCTTTGGCAGCTTGTAGACGTGTCAACTTTGCAATAATCATAACGAGAACCGTCCCGTTAGCTACAGAGAGGTTTGCATTCATTATTACATATTTGAGCAGACTTCTTTTTCAACGGCGATTATTCACTCTTAACTCACTTGTAACAGGAATTGCAAACGCTTGGATTTAATTTGCGTAGGTCCAAAACTACACACGCAGGCATAAAATCGTACACGCCCCCTTTATTATTGGGGCTTGCAAAAATATTGGGAAAATGCGCAGAAGCTTAATGTTGCCTCTCTTTTTTTTATTATTCCAATCTCAGTTTTGATGCGTGACATAGATCATCTATTAGAACAAACCCTTTCTTTTCAAATTTCTGTGATTTATCTGAGGCTAAACACTTTAATGATCCCACAATGCTCCAACATACCTGGAGGCATTATCACTGACTGTGGACAAATGGTACGATCTTTGTTGCTTCTCATGAAAAAATAAGAAAGCTGTTTTCTCAGTCAATTCCAGAAGGTAATGTTAACTTCCACTGTTAACATCCAACACCTATACTTTTTTCCACATTTCAGCCACCAGATGTTGATTTGAAGTTGAAGAATTGAGAGTTAACTTTCTGCCTTATATCAGATTGACTTTTGCAGTGTAGCACTATAACTGTCAGCAAAACAGCATGACACTACCGCCTGTGTGTTTGATCGTTCGTAGGGTTGAAAGCAAAACACAAACTTCTTCAAACATACTTCTTCAAAAGCTCAATCTATTTTTTGTCTCAGCACCACAAAACCTTCTCCAGAAGGCGTTGAGCAATAACAATTTTCTTTGCCCTGCCTCTGCAGCCATGAGCGAGGTAAAGCCTTCGTCAGTCAGGTGGGACTTGGTAAGCTCATCACAGGGATGGACCGAGGTCTGCAGGGCATGTGTGTCAACGAGCGCAGAAGGATCACCGTCCCGCCACACCTGGCATACGGAAGTGTTGGCACAGGTGCGGCTCAGCACCACACTGGACAACTTTTGTTGGTTTTTCTTGGGGGTTTTTTCCATTGTCTGTGTGTTGATTATGCCAATGTGTGTCGATGGGCCCACAGGTGGACTGATCCCTCCCGACGCCACTCTGGTGTACGATATCCTCCTGCTGGACATATGGAACCCTGAGGACAAGGTCCAGATCCGCACGATCAGCAAACCTGAGATCTGCAGGCGCACTACCGCAGTGTCAGATTTCATCCGTTACCACTACAACGGCACGCTGCTGACTGGTGAAGCGTTTGATTCCAGGTGAGTCAAACATCACTGTCCTTTGGACAAAAATGTTTGATCCGTGTCTCCAAAAAAATTTCAAACAATTTTTTTTTTTTTGCAGTCACTCAAGAAACACAACTTATGACACCTACTTGGGGCAGGGTGACATCATCGAAGGCATGGATGAGGGTCTTCAGGGCATGTGTGTTGGGGAGAGACGGATCATCATTGTCCCACCATTCTTGGCGTATGGCGAGACCGGCCATGGTAAAAGTTAAAAAAACTATATGAAATGACAATTCTGGCCTAAAACTATTTGCTTTTTCCAACCGTGATTTTTAATTTTTTTTGTTAGCTTGATCCACTGTGCATAATATTTTAAGTAAGTTGTTACTCCAACCATTGTTCTCCTCCCTTAAGGTACCAACATCCCCCCACAGGCGACACTTGTGTTTGAGGTGCTGTTGGTTGATGTGTTTAATCCTAAGGATGATGTGACTGCAGAGGTGAGAGAGATGCCTAAAAACTGCACACGCAGGACAGTCACTGGGGATTACATCCGCTACCACTACAACGGCACCTTCCAGGACGGCACGTTCTTCGACTCAAGGTAAACTCCAGCAGTTCTTAAAGTAAATAAAGTATCTTAACTCTAAGCCCCTCCACTACACTTCCTCTAACAGCTACCAACGAAACAGAACCTACAACACATACATCGGAATGGGATATGTGATCCACGGCATGGATAAAGCTCTGCAGGGCCTGTGCATTGGGGAGAAAAGGAGAATTACAATTCCTCCTCACATGGCTTATGGAGAAAAAGGCGCTGGTGAGTTTGACGCCTGCATTTAGGAGCTTTTAAAACAAACCGAGAGGGCGTGATAAAACCATAAGTTCTGCCTTTTTCTTTTCCCTCCGCGGTCGCAGGAAACCTCATTCCTGGCTCCGCTGTGCTGATCTTTGACGTCCACGTTATTGACTTCCACAACCCCAAAGATTCGGTCGACATCAGAGTCACCCACAAGCCTCAGGAATGTAACATGACCAGCGAAGCCGACGATTTAATTCACTATCGCTACAACTGCTCCTTGATGGATGGCACGCTTCTGTACTCCTCGTGAGCGACCCCTGCTGTTCACTCTGCAACACCACACCCTCCACCCTGGTGCATGTAAACATCGCTGGCTCCTTGTCTGACAGTTTTCACAGAGTTTTGGAGTAGACGTAACCGTTCATGCATCCGACAGGCGTATACAGCTGCATGTTTTACTGAGCTGGGATTTTTAAAAAAAATCTTCTGTTAAAAGCTAAAACGGATTATCTGTGGCTTTTCAGGGACCAGTTCGACTCGCCTTCTGTCACGACTCTAGGAGCCAGTAAGGTGATCCTGGGCCTGGAGGAAGGTTTAAAAGGCATGTGTGTGGGCGAGAGGAGAGAGGTGGTGGTCCCTCCGCACTGGGGTCATGGAGAGGAAGGAGGTGAGTTTCTGGAAATGCTTAAATAAAAAAATAATAATAATAATACATTCAATTTCACATTATTTATAAGAAATATTCACATACGTTCCTGATTAAAGTGAATTATTTCACTTTAATATGACAAAATCTGAAAAAGTTCAAGAGAATTGACTACTTTTCTGTAAATCCTTTCTCATCTCTTCTGACTGGAATTTTTTTTTATTTTTTGTAGCTGTAGGAGTTCCAGGAAGTGCAGTGCTCCTTTTTGAACTGGAGCTGGTGCAGCTGCAGAAAGGTGTGCCAGAAGGCTTCATGTTTGTCTGGCTAGGAGAAATCCCCAACCCCCTTTTCAATGCTCTCGACCTCAATGGGGACAAAGAGGTCCCTCTACAGGAGGTAAGCAGGAATGTTTGGTCAGATTTTTTTTTTTTTTTTTAGAATAATCTGTTAACAAGCAGCAAGATGCTCTCCTCTTTCCCCTCCCGCAGTTTTCAGAGTTCATCAAACTGCAAGTCAAAGAGGGCAAAGGTCGTCTTCGGCCAGGCGTCGACATCGGAGGCGTTGTTAAAGACATATTTGATAATCAGGACCAGAATAAAGATGGAAAAATTGTAGAAGATGAACTGAAAATTAAGGATGATGAGTCTGAACAAGTGAGGCGAGATGAGCTATGAGCAGCAGCGAAGGCGAGCGCACGGGAACTGGAAATGTCCGCTTCACAACGATCCGGCAAGAACTTTTCAAAAACATTAAAGGTAAATGAAGAAGTCATTGGAAACCATGTCACTTACCCTTACTCATGTGCAACTAAATGATATTATTTTCTTTTGATACATTTAAAATTGAAACCTGTATTCGCTTTTAAAAAGTCATAAAGTCCCATGAAAATCTATGTTGAAGTTAATGGTCGAAAAGGTTTATTTATGTAAAGTTCATGCTGTGCTTCTGAATTTTCTTTTGTTTTGATAGAATAACTAAGAACTACTGGTCTATTGCATTATAACCATGTAAGCAAAAAAAAATAAATTTTTGTAATAAAATTAAGTTCAGTTTCTTTCACATGTTCTGCACATAGTGACGGGTTCTTTTCTTTTCTGAGACGAGTTTATTGAAATGAAATCATGTTTAATATCAGGAAAGTGAAAAAAAACATCATTTCTTAAAAGGTCCAAACAGAAAAGATTGCTCACAAAGACTGAATAAAACAAACAAAAAAAACTTTATAGGAACCGTACACTGCAATTCAAAATGTATCACGAAACACAAACTGATGTTTTAAGATGAAATTAATTGTTGGGTGTCAGGTTGAAGGTTTATGGAGGGGTGATTTATTGTGCATAAAATGGTTACAAATCTTGTTGAACCAAATGGGGAAAATAAGGTGCCACATTTTTATTGTGCGTTTTATTTTTAAATATTAAATCCAACATTAAAACAAGAAATGCTTAAACGGAACTAAAAAAAAAACACCAATAACCTCATAAACATACATTTGACTGCCACAAACAGGTCCAGGGTGGTTCAAAACAACAGTGAGGTTTGCAACCGAATGTAAAACAACTTGGGGTCTGAGACAGACTCACTCGGGTATTCTTAGTTTTTTTTTTTGTTTTTTTTTTTGTACAGTAAAATACGCAATGCCTTGCAAAAAGAATTAATATCTTTTGAACTTTTTAATGTTGTGGCTACATTACAAAATGTGAAGAAGTTCAAGTGGTGTCAATACTTTTGCAAAGCACTGTGCTATTTATTCCCATTGGGTCTTTGATAAGAATCCCGGTAACACTGGGAGGTCAGGTCGCTGCTCAGCCGATGGTCCTGGTGTGTTTTACAGCCAGTTTTACAACTGAACTGAAAACAGTTCAGTTGTTACCAGTAAGAAGTTGGAGGACAGCATTAGGAATTTCCAAGGATTCATCTTTCACCAACACAATGTCATACGAGTCCAAATAGGACTGTTTGCTCTCCTCAATCTAAAAAGAAATAAAAAAGCAAAACAGTCATGGTTGGAAACCATAGGGATTAGTTGAAATATATCAGGCTTTTGCTTACCTTGTCATTCAGGAACCCAATCTTGAGGATGTGCTTCATATCCTGAACTCCATCAGCCATGTTCAGGTCCCCCAGAGAGTCTCCCATCAGCAGGACATTTGGTCTCGACCGCAGCTCCTCGAAATGGCCCGTGTTTAGCAGCGCACCTTCTCTTTTATTGTAGACGTGAATCAACTCTCCCTTGAAAGCCCTCAATATCCCCTGGTTAATCAGAGACGTCTTAATATCACAGAAATCTGTATTTTTGGAATAAAATAATTTTTTTTTAAAGTGCTGAACAACTCACAGTTTCGTCAAAGTCCATGTAGTTGGAGATGACTTTGACGTTAGGGTGGAAGACGTTGGCTTGCCGTATCACCTCTTCCAGGATGTCTCCGATTCCGGCGGAGAAGATGAGCAGAGGGATGGCGTGCTGGTTCAGGCGGTCGAAGAACAGTTCGTAACCCTCCCTGTTGCAGCATCGCCACATTTTAGCTCAACTTTCCCTTTATGGATCAACCACAACTTTTAGTCTTTAGATATCCTTACCTCAGCATTGCATCAGACTCACGCACTGCCACAGCCAGCTCCTCTTTTTTAATGTTCTGCTCCACAAGAAGGTCATGAGCTTTGGTCCACCTATGAGAAAGTCTCACCTTTTCAAACACTATCCCCCCAAAAAAGCCTAGAAACTGGAGCATATCAGTGAGAAATACTCACCACTCCACCATTAAAGGCAGCTTCTCTTCAACTGAAAGTGAAGTGTTGATCTCTATGGGATAATAAGTCTGGAGAAGATCATTCAGCTGTGGAGGACAGAACAGGATTCTGAGATCTAACTACAGAAAAGGGTTAGATAAGCACAGATACCCTTTATATACCAGGAATAATCCATTTTTTAAAAACTTAAAATGTGATCCAAAAAACAGGAGCGAAATAAAAACAGTGTGGCAACAAACATTATCAACTAGAATGAGATTTCTTTACATTTTGCATTAAGCTTAGATCAACCAGCGCAAAAAATATTTCAGAATAATCTGTCCTACCTTTTGGCGGCACTCTTCAGAGATGGCTTTGCTGTTGTCAAGAATATCTGCCAAAACAAACAATTCAACAACTTATGTTGGATAATTTCTTTTTTCCATATGGCTGCAATTATTCTTTTTTTTATTATTATTTCTAAACTCTCATTGATGTGTCCTTCACAAGGCATCCACAGGGGAGTCTTCTGAAAGCACATATTTTATTCAAGCAAAACTAAAAGATGATTTTAAAGGGACTGCTGCTAATGTTACCTTTAGAGAAACACTTAACAGTTCAATTAATTTATTATGAAACTTCATATGTTTTAGTCAAAAGCTAAAAAAAACAAAAAACAAAACAAACAAAAAAAACTAAATGCATAGCAACACTAACTGTTTACTTACTGTGACACGTAGGACATCGCTTCCCATTGTATTGGAATCTCGTCAATGTCATGTCAAAATCCGAGATCACCTAAAAATAACAAGAATATGACGTTTGATTTCGACCCAGTGTTCCTGCAGGCTTTCCAGTATTTCTGAGGAGTTTCAGAGTAGATACCTGCAGCGTGTTGGGTCCAGCGTCTAACAGGGACTTCAGGATATCTTGTACCCTCTGAGGATCCTTCATCAACACGGATTCATTGGACAGCTCGGGAATCTGTTCAGACACGTTTGAAAATGGTAACAGCAATTCGTTAACAGCTATTACATACCACGATAAAAAAATAAATAAAAAAAAACTAGTTTTAAAACCGAAACAAAAGCAAACTAAACTAATACATGATTTAAAAATTTATTAGTTGTATAGTCTTGTCATCACCCATTACTAAAATTTGACTTATAAAGTCAAATTAGTTTTTAAGTCGTTCTTTCTCTTTGTGTGACTTACAAAGTTATTAGCTTCACCATAGTGGTAGCTTAGCATAAAGTTAAATACAATTTAGCTAGCTAGCCCAATGCAAATATTACTTGCGCGAAGTAAAGATTTACACGTTTTTAGGTTATTCTGAATGTTTACAGAGTAGCATTACCATTTTAAAAAACAAATTGTGCGTTGCGGCTTTTTCGGGCAATGTCTGCATCGCAAGAGAACTATGTGTACCGGCTAAAATACAGTGCTGCATTCATACTACCGTGTGTGTCAGAATTGTTTTTACAAGTGTGTTTACTAATACACTGATTAGGTTAAAAACCCTGTTTTATTACAATTAGGTCACTTTATAAACAATTCTTATTTCTATGCATTCAATGTAATCTTAAATTTTAATATATTTTTGGAGTTTTCCCGTTACCGTTTTACGTACGAGCCGACGAGTGACCCGTGAAGGCATCACTATTCTTACCTAACCGTCCATGTGCAACTGTCCCCCTGAAGCAAAACCACCCATTTCAGGTTCCCACCAGTCCCATACACAAATACATATCAATAAATTTGAATATCACCGAAAATGTAAGCGTTGTATAGAATCATTATACATAGAGTAATATTTTTCTGTCAATCTTTATGATCGAGGCTTCTAGCAAATGAAAACAACAGCAAAAAAAAATAAAAAATAAATAAATAAATAAAATCGGTTTATCAAAAATAAGTAATTCATTTAAAAAAAATTTAATTATTAAAGTACTGATTAAAAGTTAATATATAATAATGATAATAATAATTGTTATTATTATCATTATTATTGTAATTACAGAAATGTCAGTCTGCTGAAAATCATCTCCATGTACTGTGCAAAATATGCACGCCATACTCATTGCTGCACTTTTTTTTATCTGCATGTTCATGAGAACCAGTTCTAATGAACAATCATGGCCTAATTACTGCATCAGTGTGTTGTCAAAAGGAGACAATTAGCTTGTAAGCTTAGTGAGTTAAGGAAGTATGTATGGTAACTTTTAAAGCACAGAGTTCAACTACAAAAGAATCTCACCACAACTCTTTAACTTCACAATCTTCTCAACTCTTCGTGTGGGCCTTTCGCTACGAAATTTTTTTTTCCACTTAGCTTTTCACCCATATGCATGTACATTGTACAACTTACTCTGTTGTCAGGCTCAATGATTTTCTTTTGGTCAACTCTAAAGTCAGCAGAATAACATTTCTGCAATTTTATTTTTTTTAGTTAGTTTATGTCAATCAGAGATGGCAAATATTACGTTTTTTTTTATAAGTTTGAAATATATCACTATGTATGCAATAAAACACTTCAATAACCATCTAAATAATTCAGATGAACCTGTAAATTGATTGGTACAGCTTAATACAGAAAAGTAATTGAACACTCCAGCAACCTTATTTACTATTTGAGTGAAAGACCAGAATGCTACTTATTCTTTATTCAATTGGCAACCTACTGCTGGCACCAAAACTATGCTGTGTCTAATGCCAGTTAAAGAGTTTGAGTAGGCATTGAACAGAGTCAAGAGTCAAAGTAACTATACACATACTTATCTTACAAAAACAGCTTTAATTGCAAGTGATGCCATTAGTACTTCTTACATCGAAATATAAGGACACAATGTCAGACTATCACATGCAAAGCAAATACATAGCTTATTTCAGTTAAGATCTGCAGTGCTATTTATATTGGTCATAAAGTGGAAATGAATATCATTTCTACGCTCTTTAACCTTGGTACTGCACAGCTCCTGAATGTCAGTCACAACAAATTCATAGCAATCCCTTCTTTGTCTTTAGGTTTGATTCCTTTTTATTACATCTTTACGTCTCTTTGGTGGGCAACAGGAGACACCTCCAATGTACACCCAAGTCAAAATGAAGTAACAGAAATAATTTTTTATGAGATATTTAATATTTGAAACAATTCCATCCATACTGATGGTAACATCTTTGCTCAGAGTTCAAAACTTACTTGCTGAAATCCAGTTTTAAAAAATTGGTATTTCCAAAATACAATCACCTTGTCTGATATGACACAACTGAAACAATGCTAAATCAAGGTGCAGCAACAACTTTAAGACTTTACAACTAATAAGAGGTTGAAAAAGTGCAGTTCTACGAGACAACCTTAACCATTCTTAGCAAAACAATAACCGAACCCTGTGCACACAATCCATAGACAGTCTTGCATTCATATGCATAAACATTTTTTTACATTTTCTGTTTGAATTAAGAAGATAAGTGGAAAAATTTGAAAAGTGCAAAAGAAAGGAATGATTGAGCCAATGATTTTGGTGCTTAATAAAGAGGCAGAAAAAAAAGAAATGTACTGCATAAATAAGTGAAATGTTGTTGAAACTTACACATTACTAGAACCTGGAGATCACACTGCCCCTCTGAGAACTGTTAAAGCATTACATGTACATAAATGACCAAAATACACTACAATTGCTGAGGACAAAGGGAGAGCATTCTAGAAGCTTTTGCGATGAAAAGTCTTTCTGGACTATCCGGGAAGAAAAAACCAGGTAACCTATATGTTATATTCACAGTCAATGTTGAATGTTTGAAGTAGCAAGCAAAGTCCTTTTTTAGTAAGTTGGACTTTTCATGAAGGGATTGTCACAGTGTTAGGAAGGAAGGAAATATGGGACTCTTAAGAAAGTAGGAATGCAATACTAATGTTATTACTGATGTCACATATTCCTGCCAGTAGAGGCTTATACAATAAAGGAATGTGAAGTATCAATTTAGACATATACAGCTTTATACTATACAAATAAACAGCATCTTTATCAACATTAATTACTAAAGCATACTTAGTTTTTTTGGCTGCTGAAAAACACTCTTATAAACATGTGTACATCTGCAACATACCGCCTGAATGACCTGCATACACATTTCATGGCTTTAAGTCAGCGATTAATACAACAACATGGGAGCTAATGCCACGCAGCTTAGATGAGCGACAACCAATGAGAACAACACATCATTCACAGCAGCGGGTTACATATGAGGGGTGGAAATCTTCAGACGCTGCCGGCCCCGTTCAGCACTCTATCTGCGACTGGAGCTGTCGACGCAGGGTTAGGGTGCGCCTGTGGAGCTGCTGCATCTGCTGCATACGATCTCGCTGGCGAGCCAGGTTCTGGGGCATGGGGTACCGCTGGCAGCCGTAAAGGAAGCGGTACGGGATGCGGACGTGGCAGGCGGTCGCCCGGCAGCGAGGCTGCGGCATGGGCGGCAGCAGCATCCAACGCTTCCTCTCCGCACAGTAGCGGTAGGCCTCTTTGCGATACTGCTTGTCAACGTCGTCGCTGTTCTTCCAGCCTCCAATGATGAAGACGTCCTCATCAAAATGGCAGATGGCGGCACCCTCTATGCTGGTCACTTCTGGCGGCAGGCTCTCCAGGATTTCATCAGAGATGCGGGCACTAATCTTCTGCCTGGCGACTTCGTCCCGCACTGCGTAACTCTTAGGGCAGCAGGAAGCTGTGTGGTAGAAGTTAGTCGAAGCCACGGCCATCTGGAAGATGCAATAGTTGTCAATGAGTGGCAAGGAGTCGACATCCTGCCATTGGCGGCTTTCGGTGTCATATCGGGTGGTCACCGTCTTCAGTCCATCATCATTATCCGTGTCCACAGGTGTGCGTGCCGTCACATATACATAGCGATCCTCCACGCTAACCGCTTTCACATCTCGCAGGATCTTAGGAGCCGATTCCAGATTGTGCCACTTGTCCTGCTCAGGCTCATACACACTCACATCTTTGAAACCTGGACTGAAGTTGCCATGCCCACCAATGCTGTACAGGATATCCTTGATGCACGTTAGCCCAAAAGAGTGCTTGCGCGTTGTTAAGTTGCTGACCTGCTCCCAAGTGTTGCGATTGGGATTGTAACGTTCCACTGTCTTTGCAAATCCTGGCTCCATCGATCCAGCTACATAGACATGGGACTCTGTGGTGGCGATGGCGTGGCCATCCAAGTGGTTGTGGATGTGAGGGAGGTTCACCCATCGATCCTCATAGATGAAGTACCCCACACACTCACTCAGATAGTCCCCGCCCTCTGACACCCCACCCACCACCATGATAACGTCCATGTTCTGGCCGAACCGCGGCTGAAACGAGGCCATGTGCGAAGACCAGAACTCCATATCTGCTGACTTGAGGTTCTCAAAGCGAATTGCGTGGCCCTCTACAGCCTCTGACACCAGTCGCAGGCAGGCTTCATTAGAGGCCACGAGTCGTTCATTTTTCACCACCCTGGCCAAGTAGGTGGGTTTTATCTGGGGAAGCCTGAGGAGACGAAACAGCTCCTCGAAGTAGCGACTTCGCTCTTCTGGGTTCTTCTGCACCCACTTCACCACAGCCTCAAACAGCACCTCCTCTGAATCCACAGTGATCTCCGCATCTGACAGCCAGTCACGGACCAGGTGAAAGGGCAGCGTGTAAAACTCCTCATCCTGGATAACCTTGTGGAAATTGCGGCGAATCATGTCTGCGGCCCGCAAAGCCAGCTGGTCCAAGGTGTACATGTGAGCTAGACTGTGCACTGCCACACAGTTGGTCAAACTCAGCTTCTTCTTGAGGAACTCACCACAGAAATCTTTGAGCTGCAGCAGCAAGAACCTTCAAATAAAGTAACAGATAAAAACACAATGAAAAACATCAGAGGGAATTGAGGGGTTTCAAGAAAAAGAGCTTGCAACTATCATTAAAAAAAAGTGTAATGTTAGGACATGTAGCATATTTCATTGGGATTTTATAGGCAAGACTAGCAATGCAAATAGCATATTATGTTGAGTTGAAAGGAAATTGCACTGGTGTTTCAAATGTATCTTACAAATAAGAGTCTGATATCCCTAAATAAAATCTTGTACAATCGATAGCCATCAGAAGTCACCTAATTGTTAAATACAGTTCACCTGTGGCTAATGCAGAGGTTCCCAAACTGTGGGGCGCGCCACCTAGTGGGGGCGCCGTGCTATTGCAGGGGGGGCGCGGGAAGCTGTCTGGATGAAGAAAAAACAAACAAAAAAACATGAACGCCGTATGCGCTGGGTTTTTACCTTAGAATGGCCAACTCTCTGCTATCCCTATGTCAATTTGATACAGTAGGGGCTTCCGCACTTCCCATATCTGTGTTCTATCTTACTTTTATCAGCAGTTAAAAATATTTAATCTGTTGTTAACATGTGGAAACCTGTTTTTCCGAGCCGCCTTTAAACGCAACATGAGCGCTACGACACTGGGTTTACACCTGTGCGGCAGTGAAGGAGACCTGCTGCTGCTGTGCGGAGCTACGCAGGTGAGTTAGAATCATGAGGAGAAAAAGTTTGGGAACCACTGGTCTAATGTAACATCTGTATACTATAAATATAGCTGTTCTGTGAAGGTCTCAAAGGAATTTTGGAGAACTTTGATGAACAAAGAGCATCATGAATACCAAGAAACAGCAGTCAAGGCAGAGATGAAGATGCTGAGTTTAAAGTTGAATTCAGTGAAAACTTCAGTTCATTATTTCAAAATAGAGAGAGTAAGTCACTATTACAAACCTACAACATGGCTATCTATCTAAACTGATAGACTACACAGGTAGAGTTTTAATTAGAAAAGCAGCCAAGAGCCCCATGGCAACTCTGGAGCAACATTCATGCATTGTGCTAATCTGCATTGTGTTGATATTTATGGAATGCCACTGCAAAGAAAGTCAAAAGAAGTTACAGTTTGCTACAAGCCATGTATCAAACAAAGCACATGTTAGAAGGTTGCCTTGGACAGTTAAAACCAAATATAATCTTGTTGCCTGGATGTAAAACACTATGTTGCAAAAAACAGGGATTGCACGTATCACCATTAAAACACCACCCCTACAGTAAGGCACAGTGGTGGCAGTATCAATAAACAGCTATAGTCAACCTCACCTGACCAGATAATTAAACTACCACACAATCAGTGCTATAAAGGGATGAATTAGTGTGTTGGTATGGCCAAGTGAATGTCCAGAGCTGAAGCCAAATGAATCCAAATGAAAATTGATGTATATAGATGTTCTCCATCCCATCTGATTTTTTTGCTGGTGCCATTGGAGGCAGTATTGTATTCTCTGGAAGTGATTAAGACATGCCTCAAAGGAATTGCTGCAAAGATGGTTTTACAAAGGATTGCCTCAGGTGTATACCAATTAAAAAACCCATCTGTCATTGTATTTCCACTTTACAACTATGCATTGCTTTGTTTGTCTATCACATAAAATCCCAAATAAAACACATAAAAGTGACAAAATATGAACAAATCTCGGAAGGCTTAGATCTGTTTACGGGTGCTATGTGCATTTCATAAAATTACAAACAGATTGTACCTGTCTGCCAGCTCCAGCACCTCATGCACATTGCAGGTGCTGACGCGTATTTCTCCGGTGTACATGTACTGGATGACACTCTCCACTGTCTCCGGGTCTGGCCCCAGCTCTGAGCTCCACTCCTTCATCTCCACCCGTCCGGAGAGAGACTCGGAGAACTGCCCCCCCAGCAGCGGAGTGAAATAGTCGGTGGCAGCAGCCAGCACAGACCTGTGGGCCGAAAACTCGCAGCTCTGGACGCTCCCGGTAGCCGCCCCGCTGCTGAAGGCCAACGTCACGTCGCAAAACAAGCCCTGCTTTCTCTGCTCGTTCTGCCGCCGAGAGAGCTCCGAGCAATGGGAGGAGGATGTGAAGTCCTCGGCCTCTTCCGCGTCACCGTCTCCGGCTAGTGCACTGGGAGTGCTGCTGCTGGTTCCGCCGCCGCCGCTGCCACTCCTGGCGGAGTCCTCCGGGTTGGGAGCCGCCGCTGCCATTCTGCTACCAGCTCTGGAGGTGAGCAGAGGTGGGAGATGGAGCAAACTAGAGAGGGAAACAAGGCGACATACGCAGCCGCACATACATGGAGTCCAGGCGGGGTCAGACAGTGAAACGTAGTCGTTGCGTCATTTCCGCAATTCGAAAGGGGATCCTCAGTCGAAAGAAAAACAAATCCTTCTGTGTGTTTTTGTTATTATTTTACTGCACCAAAACAGATGATAAAAAATATGGTTTATCTTTTATGCGATGTTAGACCAACTAATAGTTTTACCATGAGTTATGGACGTAATCCAATGCATAATTAAAAAAAAAAAAAAAAGTACGTTGAACTTTAAAAGCTATAATATATTCCCATTGCTAAAATTACTCTAACATAGAATTTATTTATAATAAAAAAAATAATAAAGGCTTGAGTGGCCATTATATCATTTAATGGCTGTAGTTCATATTCCAGATACCCCAGTTGAAATTTAGAGTTGCTATTCAGATTTCTATTTTTTTTATTTACAATCAACATTTTACATATTTCATGTTGTTCTTCCAGGAGAAATAACTTTTAGTAATTCCCACGTGTAAAGACTACATGCATCTACATACAGGGGAAAACTAAAAAAGCCATAACTGAATGAGTTCATTCAGACATTCATTAAAATTCTCAAGCAAATAAGTACAAAAGCACAAAAATGGCATAGATAGAAATAAATAAGTATTGCAAGTAATTGAAACTGTCCAGTGGTGCCACTGAAGAGGCCAGTATTCATGTTGCCCACTCTTAATTGTGCAACTTCTGGCAACGTTTTGTGTAGAATTCATATTTTTATATGTGACTCAGTTATGAAAAAAAGAAGGCACACACCCTTTGAAATTCAGGCTTTTTCTTTTTTTTCTTGCATTTTTACAAATATAGGATTTGTAGGGTACATTTTATTTTTTGAAATGCTTTTGAGCTGTAGCTATATATTTGATAAATAATGACATGGTGGGATCTGTGGGCTAAGCAACCCTGAAGTTAACATAGACTGTACATTTCTTCTTTTTTTACCAGGACTACATAAGGACTGATAAAATAATGGTATTTGGTTCTGCTTTACAAAACCAGGGAGAAAGTTTTCTGATTTCACTCTTTGAACACTCTGACATTGGAGGCAAGAGATTATGGAAATCACAAAGTATGATTACATCATGTTCATTTTAATTCTTTTATCTCACAAGTGCAATTGTGAACATACAGCATGTAAGCACAAATAAGAACAATTAGTCCACACTGAGAAGGTTAAAAATGGACACAAAAGCACAAGGTAGATGAAACATTCTGTCTCACACTTAAGAACCTAACAAGCATGATTTGATCATTTAAGATACTGTGTATGACAGTTACAGATGAGGAATGTGAAATGATGTTTAAAACCAGCATTTAAAAGGTAAAATAAGACATGGAGCCTCAAATAATAAACATGTAACATCTCAGTTTGGCACACAAAAGCAAACCACTGCTTTAGGAACATTACATCGATACACATATGAAGACCTTCAGATTTGATCTGTATTATTGCACTGAACTTTGCCATTTCCAAGTGGCACAATAACGAGAGCAGGCGTTACACAAGAATAGGACATCCAGGCTTTGTAAACATGTTAATGTTATATTTGTGGATAAATTACAGTACTTCACTCATTGTGACTGGTAGTTGTGGTCAGCGGCTAAATATTCACATGTATATCTGAACCTATTGCATCTCTGCAGCACATTGACAGACCTTCAAGCATCACATTTAGGCAGGTTTTAGTAGTACTCACAAAACTGCTGCATTGACCGGCTTTTACAACTATAAATATACCCTGAAGCATCTTCTCGGTTGACGGCTATAATATTTGGAACATGTACCTTTAGTTTACTGCCACTAGTTTCTGAAGTGGCAGATCACAGTGTGGAACTAATGGATGATATGTGGTTTTGTCTCTTTGACTACATAGACATGTGCTCTGGCAGCACATAGGAGATATCATCCCAGGGGTGGCGATACAGACCCTGCTTCAGCCTCTTCTGGTCCAGGTAATGACCTGTAGGAAAGATGAGAAAGGTGGAGTTGTTTGTTTTCTGCTGCTTAAGTCTCCATTCTACCACAATGCTTCCACCACTTGTACCAGGCACATTTATCATTAGAACTTCAGCCTTAAAACTTTAACTTAATCTCTGAATGCAAATGACCTAAGTGTGGTGGGGTTTTTTTATGTGCATTGTTCATTTCAACTACTTGTTTGAGTTCTGTGAGCATTGTGCAACCTTGGAATGAGGCCCATGTAGCCAGCCTAGATTTTCTGATACACAATCCTTGCTAGTGAGCCACACCTCAACGATAAGTTACCGCTGCTCTTACCAGGCTTTGTCACGGCACACTTTAGACTCAAATATGTTCCCATCACAAAAATGAACCACCAGGATTCCCCTATGGGTTTGCATGCCTAAATAATCAGGATAATCGTACGTAGTTTTCCACATAAGGTAGAGCACAGTTTGTTTTTGATGCACCTCAGAAACACCTCTCCAAGACCATGAAAGGCTTTGGATGCATGGTTTTGGATGATTTTTTTTAACATTATTGTAAACGTATTGTAAATGTAAATTATTGTAAATTGTTTGATATGAAGGGGGCCTCGGGCAGAAATGTTTGCTGTTGTCCAGATCTGACCCAAGCAACAGAAACCACTCACCAATAAATCCCATGCTGCGTCCCAGGACAAAGATGCCATTAAGGGCACCGATTTCAACAAACTCATCTGCCTCATCTCTGTAGGATATGTCAGGAAAATGGTTACTTTACATTATACAATATGTCATGTAATATGCAATATTATGGGTTTTTTTCTTACCTTGTAAATCCTCCACAAGTTCTGAGCAAGTCCACAAAGGTCACACCAATGAAGCCGTCCACATTCAAGATCAGGTTGGGCTTCTAGGTAACACAGGGACAGCGAGAGCTCATGTAGTGAAAAAGATGAGTGTTGCTCATGCAAGAAAGCAAGTACTTTCAATCCTTACTTTAGAGGTGGTGATCTTCTCTACTTCTAAAGCATAGTCCAGAAGTTGTGAGGAAGGAAAGTTCTGCTTCACAAAGTCCTTTAAGATTTGGACTCTCATGTCAGGATTGTTTATCTGAAGAAGCAGAGAAAAAAAATATTCAGTTGAAAACTGGAAAATTATCTGAAGACTTCATCTTATTTTAGAACTCTAACTTCGTCTACCTTTGAGCCATAGCTACTACTCACCGACTTAACTCTGTGTCCGATGCCCATGATCAGCTTTCCATCCTTCTTCATCTTGTTGACAAACTCCATAGGCAACATGCCACTATCAAAAGCATGGCTGAACTGCTTTGCAGCAGCATCCAGAGCTCCTCCAAATCTGTCTCCCTTGAAGAAACAACAAAGAAAAGTCAAGGTTTTCTTGTGCCTTTTGGTGGATCTGGGCAGATATGTAATACTAAAAGGAAAAAAAAAACAAAAAAAACATCAAAATGTCTCACAATGGTGAGGAGGCCAGAAGTGAGGCTGGAGATTAAGTCTTTGCCAGCCCGGGCACAGACAATAGTGTTGTGTGCACCCGAAACAGCAGGGCCATGATCTGCAGTTACCATCAGGCACATCTCAATAAACTGGCAGGCGTACTTCGGGAGCCTGCGCATGAAGAGGTGAAATTATAAAAATAAATGGCCTGTAAACCCTCAGGCGGGCGCTTTTCTAAGCACCGGTGGATAGGTCTGACCTCCGCTGGAACCACAGAAGCCCCAGAGTTCCTCCTAGGCCAATTTCAGACTTGAAGACCTCAGTGATGGGCATGCCAGCATAGAGGAGCTCCTGGCCTCTCTCGTCACAAATGCTGGTCATGAAGGAAGCTGGTTTACGTATTAGGCCCAGCTCCTGCACAACAGCCCGAAAAACACAGGTAGTACCATCAGTCATCCAATAATTTACAATGTTTCCAAAAAGAATGGAAAATGTAGTTCTTGCCGCCTTACTCACTCGTGCCCAGGAGTAATCCATTGGTACAGTGGGAGGAGGCACCTCTTCAGCTGGCTGGATTACTCCTTTGGAAACAAGGCCATCATACACAGATCTGCACAAAGAATAACATAAAAACAATCAAATAAAGAGTATACTAGTTTACCAGTATATAATAGGAGCACAGTTCATCTGGAAATTAAACAGGGTGTTTCAGTTTTTCTACATTTTGCTATGCTACATTTTGTAACAGAATAAAGGCATTTTCCCCTTAAAACAGTGGTCCCCAAAGTCGGTCCTCGAGGGCCGGCATCCTGCATGTTTTAGTTCTCTCCCTGGTGGTAGTAACAAACTTTTCAGCTTGTCAATGTTCCTCTTAGGCCTCTAATGAGCCATCATTTGATCCAGGTGTGCTAAACCAGGGAGAGAACTAAAACATGCAGGGTGCCGGCCCTCGAGGACCGACTTTGGGGACCACTGCCTTAAAACTAATAGGGCTGTGACATAAAAAAATAAAATAAAATATGTGGAAAGTGAAGCACTGTGAATATTTTCTGGATGTGCTGTATGTCCCGATAAACCACTGGAACAAGCATAGCTGTGTACTCACTTGATGATCTCTCCCAGCTCATCAAAGCTCTTGGGAACGTACGCTCCAGCCTCTTTCAGAGCCTTGTTCTTGGCTACAGCTGTTTCAGAGGCCTGGTTGGCACAGGCTCCTGCATGACCAAACTGTACCTGATGTATAAAAAAGTGCCAGAAAACAAAGTTAAAGACACCTTTAATTTAATTAAATTTTTTTTTTTGACTAAAATGAACTGGACCCTGAAGTCGACCTTTTACCTCTGAGGAGAACATGGTGGCACAGGTACCAATGCACCAGCTCACTACTGGCTTGGTAATTCTGCCCTGTTTAATAGCCTGGCCAATCTTGTATTCTTCTGTCCCGCCAATCTAAAAGAAAGTAGATACAAAGCCAGGTCTGGGTTGGTTACAAGTATTAAGGCATACCAACGGTTAAAAGAGCTACACATTTAAAACTGATTTAAAAAAAAAAACAGTTTTCTCTGACTTTATGTGGTATGAAGCAACACAATATTACCTCTCCCCACCCCTTGCTGCACACGGCTTATCAACTGGCTGCTACCTTTCCCTCAGTTCACAGCAAAGAAGGAAGCTGTTTCTCACCTCTCCAAGTACGACAATCATTTTCACTCCCGGAGTGTCTTGGTAGCGCAGAACATGGTCAGTAAACACGGAGCCTGGATATCTGTGGGAAAGTCCAGCAGAAGCTTAAACGTTTCATATATACTGACCGGCCACTTTATTAGGTATATCTGTTCAACTGATTGATAACACAGTTATCAAATCATCCAATTACATGGCAGCAATATCTACATGTGGTGAAGACAGATTGTTGAACTTCAAACCAAATAGCAGAATGTGGAAGAAAGGGGATTTAAGTAACCTTAAATATGGCCTAGTTGTTAGTGCAAGAGTATTTCAGAAAATGTTCAATCTACCGGGATTTTATTACACAACTGTCAGTTTTACAAAAAAAAGTGGACCAAAAAAAATGACATAATATCTAAAGGGCAGCAGTGATGTTGGGAAAAAACCTCTTGTTGAAAGCAGCAGTACCTTAAGTAACCACTTCTTACAACTGAGGCATGCAGAAAACTAACTCTGAATGCAGAATACATCAAAACTTGATGCAGATGGACTACAGCTGCAGAGAACCACACCGGGTCTCTCGCCTTTCAGCTAAGAAAGGGAAACTGAGGCTACAGTTTACACAGGCTCACTAAAGTCAGACGATAACAGATGAGAAACTTTTGCCTGATCCGATGACTCTCAATTACAACTGCAATGTTTAATGGTTCCTGCAAGTTGTAGTGTCATTGATATTTTCTTAGGACACTTTGGGTCTTTTAGTATGAATGTAAAGTCTTAAACACCACAGCCTATCAGTGTATTGACAGTGTACCTATGGTGGTCGCTTCCAACAGAACAATTGCACCATGTCATAAAACTCAAATCAACTCAAAGTGGTTTCTTGAATTTGACAGTGACTGTTCTCCAATGCCACCAAAAATTAAGACACAAAGGCAAAGAAAGGTCCAATCCAATAAAGTGGCTGGTGACGGTACATCAAAAGTTACACACCTGTCCCCGCCAATGGCCACACCCTCAAAAACACCATCAGTAGTGCGGGAGATGATGTTGTTGAGTTCATTGGACATGCCGCCTGAGCGGGACACGTAGGCCACGCTGCCCGAACGGTACAGCTTGGAGGCGAGGATATTGTCCAGCATGCCTCCGGTGTTACCAATCTTGAAGCAGCCAGGCTTTATCCCTCCAACCTGAAACAGAAAGACACCCTGTAGTTTCCTTTCACTGATATATTCTAAGTTATCCAAGAGCTAAAGACTAACTGTAGCAGGGCCAATGAGGGTGACACCCTTCTCATCTGCAGCTTTAATGATCTTCCTTGTGTGTGCTTCGGGGATTCCCTCAGCAATAATGGCAATGGTTCGAATCTGAGAAGTAGAGAGAAGAGCTCTGCTCAGCCGCTTTAAATGGGACAACTCTCTTATCCTGCTGCAGGAGAAGTGTTTACCTGAGGGTACTGCATGGTCTCCATGGTGCTTTCAAAGGCTGAGCGCAAAGAAGCAAAACTGATGAGCACATCCACATCAGGGTGCTTCCTCATAGCATCGCTCATGTTTTTATACACTGGGATGAGGATCTCTTTATGGCCCCAATAAAATTTCTGTTTGTGGTCGCCACTGGAGGGCGTCCAAGAACAAAAATATTCATGACACACCCAGTTACAGAAGGTTCTTCTTCAAGAATTAAATGTGCAAGGAGGAGTATCCTTACGTGAAAGGGTAGATCAGGGCAGAAACAGATGGCTCTTCTCTGGAGCAAACATAGTCAAAGTCCAGCATGCCTTGCACTGCTCTAGTCTGCATACCCCACACCAGAGCTTTGGTGTGTTTGGTGAAGAGGGTAGAGGCCTTAGCTGAAAGGAAAAAAAATAATTCAGTTTAAGTTGTAAATGTATTTACAACTTAAACTGTTGTAAATACAGTTTATAAGGAAACTGTTCTTTTTTTAAAATAAACTTTCCTGTAAATAAATTTTCAGAATGAGCATTAGTGTTTCAACGTTTGTATTGTAGTTTCCTCTTGCTGTCACAAGAGGGAGCCCCAACACTTTAGCTTAAGAGTGGTAGTACTTTGTGATGAGATGTTATAGCTGAACAATTTAGGATGCAAATGTTTTTAGTGTGCAATGGGGTGCAAGTATACTCACTAACAGAAGCTCCAGTTTTCACCTTCTTAGCTGGTGAGCCCTCAACTTTAGCTTTGTTTTCTGAAGGGTCTTTTCTTCTGGATGTTGGAGTCTGCAAACAACAAAATGGGGAGTGGAAGCTCTTGTCCTTTATTCACTGCAAACGTAATAATGGGGCAGAGATACATCAGGCCTTCAGGTTATTTGATAAAACACCACCTGCACTGAACATCCATTCCAAGCTCTGCTATTCTTCACATGTCTGCCATCGGCTTTCCAAAGGATGACTTGCAAATTTCAGAGCAACCTTTGAGTTCAATTTAGTTGAGGCCTAAATCATCCATAGAAATAACTTTTTAAAATATTTTTACTCATTCAAGTGCATATTTCATGATTTTTTTTCAATGTACATTTAAGGGAAACTAAGCCCTGTACACACACACACACACACGTAGGCACTTGCACACTCACTTTGCTGAAATACGTCACTGTGCACATTTTTAATGGAAGCCTCAGGGGGAAAACTGCACGGCTCTGCTGACTAGACTTACAACTGAGTAAGAGCGGCACACAATCCTCTGCACTATACTTACACAATAGAGCTCCTGGGCTTCAGATAATCTGATTCACTAAAAGGACAAGACAGCAGGAGCTAAAACAGAGGCTGCTGTGCCAGTCCTCCTTTCACCAAACTATACATCACAACTGGAAGAGCTGATTATTTAAACACTGCACACTGTGGGCCAGCATGGCTGAGTGCATGTTGTACCGATGTGCTGCTGCTGGAGTTGAGGAGAAAGTTGGCAGTGTGGGCAGCAACGGGAGGCTGATTGGGAATTGGCCGGTGACCCAGAGCCATGCCAACAATGGCAGTCATGTGCGTTTCTGTGCCAAAGACATGAATCGGGATTCCGGTGGTTTTTCCTGTGTGGCAGTTAGCATCAAAAGACAATCAGCTGGTGTTTGCAGAAAGTTTTTGTAAAAAAAAAAGAAAAAAAAGAAGAAAAAAACGTAAACAGCAGAAAAAAAGAACATACCAACTTCTCCCATCACTCTCAGGCCCTCTTGATAGTTGGGGCCGCCACGGCGGACAAATATAGTGACTTCATGCTCCTTAAGTGGCCCCTGATAGTCTCTAATAGCTCGAACAATTCCCTGAATAAGACATACATGTGGTGACTAATTTGAGAAAGACTACTTTGTTTGTAAAAACTTACAAACAGAATAAAATGTTTCTTACTGCTCAACAAATCTACTGTATGGAGGTACAAAATTACCAAAATTTAAGGAATAAATTAATAAACAAATAAACTGTCAAATAAATATTGGAATGAGTCGATAATTAAATTAAAATCACTAAAAATTTGAATAAATATGCAAAAGCTATTATATATTAATGAAATAACACATTCTGCATTATTTTCAGTTGTGCATCACGATGATGCTATTTTTAGCCTACCGTAACTAAATATTGAAGGAAATAAGATTTTAACACAAAATGATTTTTTTTTATCAGTTTGATGGTTGACATGTTTAAAAAAAATCTTTAGACAAAATTATCTCCTTACCATTGAATTTTATTAGTAGTATTTAATTTGTGTACATTTATTTATCTGGTAAATTTATCGGATCACTTCCAAAAGTAAATGCAAATAAAGTGGCTATATTAAGTTGACCACAGTCACTTCATTATTCATGAATTGCCATAACTTCTTGTTTCTTTGGTTGCAGATTTTATGTGACACATGGACCTATTTCTTTTTAACCACTCTTCAGAAAAAGACAGGAGAACAACCCATTAAAGGGGCTCAGCAATACTGTACCTTAAATGTCGCTGCTACATTTGTGAAGTTTGCGATGCTTCCACCGATAATCAAAACCTTTCCTGGAATTTAATAAATATGTTTAGACCACAATAAAGAGGAATGTTACAATTCATGTATTATAGAGGAACCTGACATTCCCCTACCATCGGGATGCTTCTCTCTCGTCATCAGAGACAGGATGGTCTTTGCGTAGTCGTAGGTCTGCTGTTCGCTTGGCGCTCCTGAATACTCGCCATAATTGGCCAGCTCGTCGACTCCACCCAGGTCACAAATTGTATCACTGGGAGTTTTTTATTTTTTTTTTAACCACAAAAACAAAAGCGACTTTTCTTAGCTCAATTTAAGAAAATAATATGTGTACTGAAACGGTTTCCGTCGGTTTGGATCCCACACTGCACTGTAAACACATAAGACAGTGCACTCAGGGAGTAATTAGTTACGGCTGATATGTCAGCATGTTACGCTTTAGATCCTCCTCAGCAGATGGAAAACCAACGATTCCTCCTGAGTCTTTCTAAAACAGCAACATTTAGAAATCTCATTTAGCAGACAGCTGAATGGGCAGTCTGAGTGGCTGAACCATGAGTTGCCATGCTGTCCTTAATCTTTTACATGAGTATGTGTGTAATTCACTGAGGACAGAGTATGGGAACAATAAAACCAACCAGGAGAAACGTTAAATGATTAATGAAAAGCATGTAGATGCATGTAGATTCGGCAGTCCTGACTTTTCAGGGATTTTAAATGATGTTTTGTTGAGGTACCTGTACACGACTGAGGCGCCTCCTCCAGCCACCATGGTCCAGATTCTGCCTCGAGGATTCAGCAGAGTCAGTTTGAGACTGGCACCGCTCTTTGCATCGAGATCAGCGATGTAGGCTTCCTGAAACGCACAAAGAAATGATCAATACCTAAAGATATTCCTACTTGAAGCAGGTAGTTAGATTTATCTCTAATTAGGTCGTGGCCTACACACACAAGCACCGATGAGAGTCGATGCGGTGCACATCTCCAGTTGTTTGTGACAGTCTGGGCCACAGCTGGTGCTTCTAGGTAAAAAAAAAAACTAGCTCCTAATCAAAGACACCCACTGTGCCTGGTTTCTGCTCTCACCTCACAGCAGCCCAATTAGTCCAGACCTTCTGCTTCACAGACAGACGTGCCTTCAACATGCGTCAGCCAAATAAAAGAAAAAAACACCACTACATTAACCGTATTTACTATGTTTCTTAGGAAAACTGAATTGAAAAACATAAAAGAAATATCAGGTATGAAACCACCAAAACCGCATCGGTACAACTTGGTGAGAGGGAGACAAAAACATAAACTTTTGACCCTTGACCAAAACAAAACATCAATGAGAAACTTCCTCCCAGTTGGTATGAATTTCTGGAAATATATAAGCAGATGTAATTACATTAGATTAATTAGATTGAAGAGAATTACTTTGAATCATCAAAGCAGGTACAAAACGTCCCCAAGGGGATAAAAATTGACAAATGGCCAAAGTAGCAAACAGTTCACAAAACAATTGGGTAAGAAATGATCAAAATAGGAAGGAAGCAAAACAATCAGTATACGGTAAACAACCAAATAAACATCCTCTTTTTGATTAACAAACGTCAGGAGTAAAGCTGAGTTCTAAGCAATGGAAAATTTTCACCTCAGCTGTAGCTCGTTGCTTTCATTAGAGATAAATGGATCAGCATAGCTATAACTTTATTAAAGGTTACTGACAGATGGCCTACTCAACATTTTGAGTAAATCTAATTTGAAATGACGAGACGGGCTTCTGTGACACGCTGCTCAGACTATTGATTTCCTCGTCACGCCTCCCGCTCGACATCCTCCACCGATGTCGCCCCTCCTCACCTCGGGGTAGGCCTCCCTGCCGAAGGGGGGCGGGAACTCCACGTCACCCCACTTGGATTTGCAAATGTAGTCAGCGGTTGCGTCAATCTTCGCCGCCATGTCCAGCACATACACTCCATCTTTTGTCACCACTGACACGAGAAAGAAACGCCGTGTTAAGATCTATGATTTGACCATTTACAGCTGTGGAGACTGTCTGAGTGGACAGAAGGAGCCTCCCTGTTGCCCCAGCAGGAGGCATGGAAGGAGTGAAGACGAGGTGGAAGTGGCTGGTTATCAAAGCAGCAGCGCAGCCACGTCAACATGAACAGCTGCCACAGGGCATGTACTGATGCCCAATTACTTCATTAGAAACACAAGCTGCCTTCATCAAACAGGACGCATCTGAATTATTTAATGTTTTCTTTCCTGGATGTTAAGAATTGGCAGAATCTTCTGTTTTAATAAGAAATACTGTTTTCATCTGCAGTTCCACTTTGATGTCCTCTTTCTAATTTTAAAATGCAATAGCATATTGATGAACCGGCGTGGGAATAAAGCAAAGGAAGCATTTATGATAGCTTTTACAGATAGGCCATGCAGACATGGGCACATTCATTGCACCCCGGGTAAGGATCAGTGACAGCCTTTAAATTAATTGAAGTTTTACTGTAGCAAGATGTTCTCAAACTGAAAACAAAAAAAATTAGAATTCTATTTTTAGTTTGAGTACATTATTTTGATGAAAAAAAAAAACACATCTCTACAAAAGCGGCCAACAGAGTTAACCAGATCTACATGTTTTTGCAGAATTGGATCAATGAAAACCTACCCAGAGGGTTGATCTCCAGGTATGTGAAGAAGAGATCCTCATACAGGTTGAAGAGTCCGACGATGAAGCTGGCAAGAATCCTGCAAAAGGACGACGATAAAGCAGATTTCTTCTTGTACAGGATTTCAACAATCAATGCAAAGATTTACTGTAATTTTTATTTTCTAAGCCGTTAATTTGTCTTTTGTAATATAAAGCCATGTGTGAGTATTTTTAAACGGCTCTAAGTTCTACAAAGAAAAACTGCTTGCAGAAGAGAGAAATAGAAGCAAAAAAAATAAGGGTGACACTAACCCTAACCCTAACTGGATACAGAGTGTGTAAGATTTTACACTCTATCAAAGTTTGTGCCTAACTACATATTTTTGTTTTGCATCTATAAGGCTGGTGTAGAAAGTATTTGCGCACCCAAAAAGCTATTTTTGGATGCTGGTTCATAAATAGTTAACATACAAAACAAAGTCACAAAAATGAATGTGATGTGTTTTAAAGGCTGTTTTTAAACTTTGAAACTTTACACATATTAGGGCTTAAAATTCTCTGTTCACATACGTACATTCTTTATTTCTATATGCCATGACTCATATACAAGTAAGAAAAAAACCGAATGTACAAAACGGAGCATGTGCATGGAGTCACATCTTCAGGATATCCAATCCAACACACCCCGTTTAATAGTTAGAATCTCCTCGTAAATCAAAGAGACACACTGTAGCGCACATCACTTAGGGTTTGCTGAGGATCAGCAGAATGAGAAACAGTCCACCTGTAAATCAGATGCAGGCACATTTCATTTTCCTCCACCATCACATCTCAAAACAGAGAGATGGAGGAGGAGGAGGAGGAGGAGTTACGGGGTTGGATGGGGGGCATTTTGCTGCCCTCTCCTGCCTGTCAGTTCAGCAGGCAGCTCAGAGATTTGTAACCACAAAAGGCCCCGGGTGAAAACCGGAACAAAAACCCTGAGCGACTCTGCCTCAACCACGTCGGCCTCTGATGGGAAGGGCAGCAAAATAGGAATCCTGTTTTCAGTCTGAAGTGAGTGTTTGGGCAGGGGAGGCGAGATAGGGCCGGCAGAGTGCTTTCAGGGGTTGCTTCTTCAATGTCAGCCAAGACAGTGAGTCCGGCCAGAATCTGCTGTCACGAGAGCGGCGCCGCTGAGGAGATGGATCGGCG